>NW_004444012.1:2781933-2784157 GCF_000243295.1 Trichechus manatus latirostris | reverse complement strand
AGACAGAAAAAGATAGTGAGTCTACGATTGTCTTCTGTGATTCCATTGACATGATATTTGTTTGTCGATAGCTGCTGCCAAGTCAGCTTCAACTCATGGCAACTCCATGTACACAGAATAAAACACTGCCCAGTCCTGTGCCATCTTTACCAATGTTACTCTGCTTGAGTCCATTGTTACGGTCACTGTGTATTTTGAATGCCTTCCAACCCAGGGGGCTCTTCTTCCAGCACTACATAGGACAATATTGCATTGTGATTCATAGGGTTTTCATTGGCCAATATTTATTTTCATTGGCTAATATTTATAAGTAGGTCACCAAGCCTTTCTTCCTAGTGTGTCATAATCTGAAAGCTCCTTTGAATGTGTCCACCATGGGTGACCCTGCTGGTATTTGAAATGCTGATGGCATAGCTTCCAGCACCATAGCAACATGCAAGCCACCACAGTACAACAAACTGACATACAGGTGGTGGACATAATAGTTAAGAACAGGTAAAAGCTAAGTTATGGAGATAGAAATCAGAACTCTGGTTGCGTGTTGGAGGGAGGATTCATTGTAAAGGAGCATAAGGGACTACCTAGGGTCACCAAAATGTTCTCTATCTTGACTGAGATGTGGTTACATGAATTTACTCATTTGTGAAAACTCAACGAATTTTTCTTAAGATCTGTACATTTCACTGTATGTAAATTATTCCTCAATTAAAAAATAATGATAATTCCAAAAAAAAAGCATATCGCATGTATCCCAGCCCTATTTAATAGACCAGGAAAGTGAAGCTAAGAGACCAGTGTCGGGCATAAGCTGACACAGCCCACTAGTGGCAAATCTGAGCTCTGGAGGAGTTCAGAGCTCTTTGTATTCTTCTACCTCGCACTGCATTTTCACTTGGTTTCAAGCACTTTTGGAGTTGGAAAGGGAAGCATATCCTTAATCTGACAACTGGTTGAGTCATTACTACTTACGTTTTCCATATGAATATGTTCTTGTTGTGTGGGCCTGTCGACTAAGTTCCAACTCATAGCCACCCTATGCACAACGGAATGAAACACCTATGCCATCCTCATAATAGTTGTCATCCTTGAGCCCATTGCTGCGGCCACTGTGTCAGTCCATATGCTTGAGGGTCTTCCTCTTTTTCACTGACCCTCTACTCTGCCAAGCATAATGTCCTTCTCCAGGGACTAGTCCCTGCTGATAACATGTCCAAAGTATGTTAGACAAAGTCTCACCGTTCTGGCTTCTAAGGAGCATTCTGGTTGTACTTCTTCCAAGACAGATTTGTTTGTTTTTTTGGTAGTCCATAGTCAATATGAATATACATATGATATTCGTAAGAACTCTTCTAGGGGCTAAAGCAGTCTCTTAGAAACTTGGCTTACCATGAAACCATGTAAATAAGTACAATTCTGAAAATATATACTGTCCCTCCCATATATTACATTTCTAGTAAAAATTATCAAACGTAGCACTGTTTTCAACTCAGTCTAAGTTGGTGTTACTCACCTGGATAATTACTGCTAATATTATCCTCAAGGAAATGAATGTATCATTTTCTATTTCTCGTTGCTTTATCCAAAAGTTGAGTAAGTACAGATTGGATAATTAAGAGAATTTTTGAAAATGAGAGATGTAACCGTAATGAAATAGAAAACTAACTGTGAATAAAATTGTGCAGGAGAGGAGGTCAACTTTTGCACCACAAAACTCTTAAGTCTATGCCTTCATCAGATTTAGTTCAGTGATATATGTTTTAGAATATGGAAAGGAATAAGTGGGTGAGGGGTGCTATCCAGACAGGAAAAGTTCTTAGTGCCTACCTGAGCATCTCCTAAATAAAACTACCTGCACCCAAGTTCTTGTCTTAGATTCAGCTGTGGGTGATCTCAACTAAATGCATGTCCTCTGGAAGCAGGTTGTTTAGTTGAAGTAGTAATTGCACATGTGCCAATATTGCGACCTTAAGCAAGTTACTTAACCTCGTTAAGTCTCAGTTTACTCATTGTAAAATGGGGACTTTCACAGGACCTATTTTGAGGAAACAGTTTTCCATGGATTTCTCATGTTTGTACATGTCTTGCAAGACACTGACTGCTTTTTGTTCTAGACTATCTTTTCAAGGATTTTGTATATCAAACTGCCTTGGAAGATAGTGTCTCCCTTCAGAGCAAAGGGCGGGCATACTTACTGCCCATTATAAAAGATTCAGGCTCCCAATGC
>NW_004444012.1:2771481-2772653 GCF_000243295.1 Trichechus manatus latirostris | reverse complement strand
TGGAGAAACCCTGAGAGTATGGCCCCAGAAACCCTTTTAGCTCAGTAATGAAGTCACTCCCAAGGTTCACTCTTTATCCAAAGGTTAGACAGGCCCATAAAACAAAACAAGACTAAAAAGGCACACCAACCCAGATGCAAGGACTAGAAGGCAGGAGGGGACAGGAAAGCTGGGAATAGGGAACCCAAAGTCGAGAAGGGAGAGTGTTGACGTGTCGTGGGGTTGTGAACCAATGTCATAAAGCAATATGTATACTGTTTAATGAGAAGCTAGTTTGTTCTGTAAAGCTTCATCTAAAGTACAATTAAAAAAAATTGAACATACGAGGAACTAGGAAACCAGCTGCCTCTCAGAGAAAGCTGTTGTCCAATTCTAGACAAGTTTCTTGGTCTTTCTATATACGGTTTACTGGACTGTCAAACAAGCATAGCACCCTCTTGGGATACTGGTGGAATATCTACTGAGGTGGTTAGGTAGAGCAGCAATATAATTTATCACCCAAATCAGGACACTTTTAATAAGGAATGCTATTAACAATTGTTCTAGACCACAGGCATAAGCCAGGACTATCCTGAGCAGACCAGGGTATGCTGTTGTTGTTGTTGAGTGCCACTGAGTTGATTCCAACTCATAGTGACCGTATAAGACAGGGTAGAACGGCCCCCATAGGGTTTCCTATTCTGAAATCTTTATGGGAGCAGATTGCCAGGTCTTTTCTCCCGCAGAATGGCTGGTGGGTTCGAACTGCCAACCTTTCAGTTAGCAGCCAAGCGCTTTAACCACTGTGCCACCAGGGCATATGGATGCCTATTAACAAGACACCTACAAGAGAGCAAGCACGAGACAATCCCAAATACAGCTGTGACTCTGATCCAGGCTCCTCCCTCCCTGGGTTCAAGGGCTCTTTCCTGATCTAACAGCCTATGACTTCATCTGTGTTCTCAAATGTTATGTCTTTTTCCTTCTCATCCCCTGCCTGACTTCAGGTACCTCTGTCCCAGCAAACTCCTTGAGGTTTCTAGCTTCCACTCATGTCTCCAAGGGAATAATATCATCCTCTGCTGAGCGTAATAGGACACACAGACCCTGTCTCCCTCTCGTCCTCTGTAAATTGCTACATGATCACTAGAGTTTGCCAAAGACTCAAGGCAGGTCAGAAAAGAAGAGATGCA
>NW_004444012.1:2736881-2771138 GCF_000243295.1 Trichechus manatus latirostris | reverse complement strand
CCTTCTCATCTCACCTTCAGACAGAAGCTGCGCGTTTAGTCTCGTGTATCTACTTGAGCTAAGAAGCCCACTCTTCACGAGTATCATTTTATGTCCCACTCTCCAGTCTAATGTTTGTCTGAAGAGTTGACCTAGGGAATGGTTTTAGTTCTGGGTTGACAGAGAGTCCAGGGGCCATGCTTTCTGGAGTTCCTCCAGTCTCAGACCATTAAGTCTGGTCTTTTTACTAGAATTTGAGTTGTGCAGCCCACCTTTCTCCTGCTCCGTCAGGGACTCTCTGTTGTGTTCCCTGTCAGGGTGGTCATTGGTGGTAGCTGGGCACCATCCAGTTCTTCTGGTCTCAGGCTGGTGAAGTCTCTGGTCTATGTGGCCCTTTCTGTCTCTTGGGCTAATTCTTTCCTCGTGTCTTTGGTGTTCTTTACTCTCCTTTACACACCAGAAGCCTCTTTATGCCACATAAAATATAGCCCAGCAGAGGCCTAGCCTCTCCTGATCACATTTGTATCCATTTTGTAGGGTTCTAAACAACAACAACAAAACCATTGCCATCAAGCCGATTCTGGCTCCTAGCGACCCTACAGGACAGAGTAGAACTACCCTATAGGGTTTCCAGGGAGCAGCTGATGGATTCCAACTGCCGATCTTTTGGTTAGCAGCCTGAGCTCTTAACCACTGCATCATCAGGGTCCCTTATACGGTTCTAAGGAACCCTATTTTCATGGAGAAAACAAGTCTTTTAAAAATATTGCTCCAATTATCTATTAAATCCCGCTCCTTCACCTTGTCCGATGGTTGTTTCTCCTGCTTTGAGTTGCTTGGGTAGTTGGACCAAATGCTCAGGGTTTGGTCCCAAACAACAAGGTACGGCAGAAGCCCTCCCTTAGCTGGTGCTTGCCCTGGTCAGTCATGCAGGTCTAATCATGTCCCTTGGAAAAAAGAACAGCTTCCTGTGGAAAATACCCCACACCACAGTTTCAAGCCAGGCATTTTCCCTGAGTGCCACTGTGTTTGAAGCGGTGGGGGAATCAGAAGGACCTCAGTGCGCCCATCCGGAGAATGCCATCTGCTCTGAGGTCATACTCTCACTGTAAGGCCAAGAGTGGATGTTCTCCAGAAAGGTCAAATTCAAGGAAAGTCCATTCCCTTACCCTTTGGTGGAGGGTGGCGGAGGTTAAGTGGACAGGCAAAGTGACCAGTGCTTTCCATTACCACATGCGAGTCCCTGTGCTTAATGAATTATCATTAACCCAAATGGCTGTCTGTTAGCTGTACTTGTAGCCATTGCTAAGGTACCAGGTACTATGTTCAGGGTCGAGAGGAAGATTCACAAAGACTCCGCAGTTCACAGATGAACTAGATTAAAATTCAAAAATGGTATGTCTTTTTTAAAGATCAGTACTTTCATTTGGATGATTCCACCAAACAATAAAGCCATTTGATTGGGAGTAAATTAGACTAATTTAATGAGGAGACAATTTGTCATTTGTTTATCAGTGGGAAAGTTACTCAGTGCAGGAGGAAAAGAAAATGGACATTTGCTGAGCATTTACCACATGACAGGTCCTGCACTGGGCACTCCGCACGCATGCTGCACATGATTTCAGAACAACCCTTGAGGTACGAAATATTAAACCCACTTGACAAACAACCATGACGCAGAGGTGTTCAGTAACTTGCCCAGCTTCCACAGGTAGGGAGCAGAGTGGAAGAATCAAGTTCAAACCAAGATACATCTGCATCTAGAACCTTCTTTCCACTGTACCAAAAAGGCCAGAAGCTTTTTAATCTATGAGCTGATGATACACAGGAGTACCTGTAGTCAGGTACTTATTGTGAGGTTGCAGTTCACTCAGTCTTCTGCTCAGGTGGGTGAAAATGTGGTGTCCTTATTCATCTAACACTGATAGAGGCATCCTTATGAACGCTCAACTGCTGAATAGCGAGGAGAGCAATAACGAAAGGTCCAGCCTGGCGTCAACATAGGTCCAATGCAACCATTTAGAGTCCCATTGTTCAATGTTCTGTCTCTCTAGATAAAAGTACTTGGTGATTTCTCAGTCTTCCACCCACATTCCACCCACGTTCCTAACTCCTCTTAAAGACAGTGTCTGAATACGTGTGGGTTGGGCTGTTTGTCGTAGAACTTTGCAACCTCCCGGGAAAGGGGAGGTCAGAGTGATGTCCTCTGGTTTCCCTGGTCTGTAGGATTTTGTCCTTTGTCCACCCAGTCACTGTTGCCCTGCTAAAATCTGTCGCTCGGCTGCTCGTGTAACTGGCCTTCCGGTTTCTCTTTAAGCTTACTTGGAGCCCAGTGGTGCTTCCTGGCTACCTAGAGGCTTCACCACTCTTGTAAGCATTCTTGCTGGAGTCCCTGTGAATCTCATTTCATCTCCAGATTAGTGCTGACCTCACCTGAAGAGTGATTTTTCTTCTCTGCTCCCTGCCCCCCAAGACATGCTCCGACACACATGTGCCTCAGTTACCCCTCTGTCAAGCTTGCCCACCAACACCCTTAGCAAATGTCATTGTTCCTCCTGGATGCACAGGCACTGCCAGATGCCTTCAAGATATGGAAGCTGGGCAAGACACCTACAGGACTGAATTCAGGCCCTCCCTCTCTGCCCACCTGAGCTGTGCCAACCATCCTTCCTCTGGCGTGGCTCCCCCTTTCTCCAACAGTCATAGAATATCCAGTCATTTCTTGCCACTTCTGGATAAACCAGCTCCTAAGTTTATTCAACAGCACAGCTATGCTTTGCTTGTAGCAAATGTGGGCCTCAGTGTTTTCTATACAAGATAATAATGAGCAAGAGAAGCCTTAAAAGGTGTGTGTGGGGTGGTGTCATGGATAGAATTGTGTCCCCAAAACATGTGTATCAATTTGACCAGGCCAAGATTCCCAGTATTGTGTGATTTCCACCATTTTGTCATCTGATGTGATTTTCCTGTGTGTTTTAAATCCTATCACTATGATGTTAATGAGATGGATTAGCAGTAGTTGGTTGATGAGATCTACAAGATTCGATAGTGTCTTAAGCCAATCTCTTTTGAGATATAAAGGAGAGAAGCAAGCAGAGAGCCAGGGGGACCTCATAACACCAAGCAAGCAGCACCAGGAGCAGAGAGCGTCCTTTGGACCTGAGGTTCCTGCTCAGAGAAGCTCCTAGACCATGGGAAGATTGATGACAAGGATGTTCCTCCAGAGTCAACAGAGAGAAAGCTGTCCACTGGAGCTGGTGCCCTGAATTTGGACTTCTAGCCTATGGGACTATGAGAGAATAAACGTGTTTGTTAAAGCCATCTACTTGTGGTATTTCTGTTATAGCAGCACTAGATGACTAAGACAGGTGGGGAGTGGCAATCAGCCTCAAAAAATGGCAATATGTGAAATATTATTGGAAGAGGAGACACGCGGAATTTTGCCTTGACAATAGGGAGGGTAACAAGAGGGGATGGAGGGAGGGCAGGGGCGTGCATTGTCTCTGCTTCTGCATTAGAACTGCTTTCCTTTTCCTTTCAATTTTTTTTTCTTAGTGCCAACTGAAATAATCACTTCCTTCTATGAGTCCCTCTATAATCTAGTGGTGCAAACAGTTAAGCTCTGGACTAGTAATCAAAAGGTTGGCAGTTCAAAACCATGCAGAGGCACCTTGAAACTAAGTCCTGGTGATCTCCTTCCAAAAGGTCACAACTTTGAAAACCCTATAAGCAGTTCTACTCTGCACACTTGGGGTTGCCGAATTCACTTGGCAGAAACCAACAACAATAGTCTGGTCACTGCAGGCCAACACAGAAATCAGCCTTATTTTAGGCGTGACCCACAACTCCCACCAAAGTCGGCTCCATGATCTTCACCAGTATCTCACTATGCACCCCGTCCACTCTCAGAGCCCCCCACCCCAGATGTGGCCAATGCATAGAGCATGCCCCTCCCTCTACCAACCACCCCCTAGTTTCAACGCTGGTGGTTGTATTTTGTGTCTAGATGTGGAAGAGAGGTTCGATTGTCTCTGTCCTATTTAAGCTAGCCGCTACGGTTGCCAGATGTCTGATTTCAAGTACTTCAAGCATTTTTCTGAGGAAATACCAGATGTTTAAATGTCCAGTATTTGAAAATATGTCTAATTTTTTTCCCCAAAGGTAATTTGAAAGTTTATTATAGTATCCAAAACTCTCAAATATTTCCAACATTCTATGGTCGTCCTTGTTTTAATAGCCAAATAAAATTTCTCAGGCCATGGAGAAAGGTCAGACAGGTCCCCTGAGGCTGACCAGGAGCTCACGTTCCATTGTCACCTCTCACTCGAAAAGTCTGTGCCCACTAAGTTCTCGGAATTATTAACTCACCATCTCATCACTTCAAAAGAGTGCCCTGTCTTCCCTGTACTTAGCCTCTTTGCTTCCTTCCCCCAAAGCACCACTCACACAAGAATGTTGCACATGCCAGATGTTATTAGTCTGGGGAATTCATTCATTCATTTAGGAAATGTTTATTGGGTATCTACTGTAGACGAGACCCTGTTCCAGGGCCTGGAGATCCAACAGCAAACAAAAGAGACAACAATCTCTGTCACTGAGAAGCTTACAGTTCAGTGGAAACACTCGGACAATAAATACAGTAAATAAGACACTATATAGTATGTCTCAGAAAAAGAAATACACAGAAAAATAGAGCCAGGAAGAGGCATAGGGAACGTTAGGGGAGGTTGTTGATTTTTTTAAATAGAAGGGTCAAGATGTCTTCATTGCACAGCCTTTACATTGAGTAACACCCCAAACCCAGCGTCTTCTGGGAAATAATTAGCATCCCTAATAACATGCTTGATAGGCTTTACCAAGATGGATGGAGACCTCTTCTGAAAAGTTGGTTACCCACTCACATAGCTGGCAGACAGTCTGGAGCCTGACAGTCTTCAACGAGACCTATTTATTCTCTACATTTTTACCTTCCTCCTGTCTTCTTTCCTTTAACTCCTCTTCCTTCTTCCTCCTCCTTCTTCCTCCTTTACATCCTCTTCTTCCTTTTCTTTTTCTTTTGTTTCTGTGACTACTTCTCCCAAGAGAGAATCCTTTGACTCGGCTTGCTCAGCGGCCTCTATCTTTGTAACCAACTTGAAATAAAGCTGACATTTCTTGTAATCAATTTGTCCAAGAAGTTGCTTTCATCCATTTCTTTTTAATCACATGGAAAGAACTAAATTCTTCACTGGTACATGATAAATAACATAAATTTGAGGGCTTCTAATCCAGCAGCTCAAGGTAGGAGGTTGGAGCACTGGAGAGAGGGGCCAAGGCCAGAGGACACAGCCAAGGAGATATCCCCATTTCTGACCTTCACCTTGACATTCTTTCCCGATCTGTGTTTTTATTACTGATGTTCTTCCCCATCTCAGTAAATGACAACCCCATTCTTCTGGTTGCTCAGACACAAAACACAACCTCCAACATTGAAACCATGGGACGTGGAGATGGGGTGAGGGCGGGGCATGCACATTGGTCACTTCTTGGGGGGCTCTGAGAGTGGGCAAGGCAGGTGAGGAGACACCGGTGAGAAAGCTCGAGGAGGCCATGGTGGGAGGTGCAGGCCATCCCCTAAAGAAGGCTCATTTCTTGGGAAGTTTCACATGGGCATCTAATAAATTAGTAGACAGATCTAGTGACTACTGGCGTTGTTTTAAAATCACATTTACAGCTTACTTTAGGGCGGACCATTTCCATTATATAATCATACTATTTCTCATCTTGCAACAGTCTTTTTTGTTTTTTCAGTTTTTTTATTGTACTTTAGATGAAGGTTTACAGAACAAATAGTTTCTCATTAAACAGTCAGTACACATATTGTTTTATGACATTGGTTAACAACCAACCCCACGACATGTCAACACTCTCCCTTCTCAGTCTTGAGGAACTTTTTTTTGGTGAAAATATTCATACCCAAAGTTACACCATTTTGAAAGTTTCTACATGTACAATTCAGTGACATAGATTACATTCTTCCAGTTGTGCTGCTGTTCTCACTATCCTTTTCCAAATTATGCCATCACCATTATCTTCAACTCACTGCCCCCTAGGCTTCCCATCAAACCTTTTGAGTTGCTGTTGTCAATTTGATCTCACATAGATAATTCTTTTTTTTTTTTTTTGTACCTTAGATGAAGGTTTGCAGAACAAATAGTTTCTCATTAAACAGTACACATATTGCCCTATGATAATGGTTAACAACCCCATGACATTGCAACACTGTCCCTTCTCAACCTTGGGCTCCCTATCATCAGCTTTCCTGTCCCCTCCTGCCTTCTAGTCCTTGTCCCTGGGCTGTTGTGCCTCTTTAGTCTCACTTGTTTTATGGGCCTGTCTAATCTTTGGCTGAAGGGTGAACCTCAGAAGTGACTTCATTACTGAGCTAAAAGGGTGTCCAGGGGCCATACGCTCGGGGTTTCTCCAGTCTGTCAGGCCAGTAAATCTGGTCTTTTCCTGTGAGATAGACCTTTGTTCTACATCCTTTCCCAGCTCTGTCCAGGACCCTCTGTTGCGATCCCGGTCAGGGCAGTCAGTGGGCAACAGTCTTTTAAAGTAAGAAACAGTTGCTAGCTTTATTCCAAAAGGACTGACACCTTAAATCAAGTATTAGGAAAAAGTTATTATGTCAGAAAAAAAAAAAAACTAATGGTGTTTTTTTTGGCACAAAAGTTATATTCACATTGAGAACAAAGATTGTTCTGTACCTGGTCTGGAGCAGAACTTTTTGCATGATATAATGTACACCCTCCTTCTGGAAAGTATTGGCATTGCTGTTAAAATGCTTCAGCAGTTTTCTGATAGACCTAAATGAGGTTAAGGACTTCTGGGAAGTCAGGGTTACCCACCCAGCTGACTGGCTAGCCTGATAATCTTTAACCAGACATTATTTTTTCTTGTACTAGTTTAACAATGATTAACAATTCACTTTTCCTATAAAATCCCCAAAGGGAATCTGGAATCGGCATGCTTCAAGACCTCATCCCTTGTAACTAGTCTGAAATAAAACTTTGACCCATGCTTATAATCTATTTGTCAAAGAAGTTGTTTTAACAACGTTTAGGAAGAAATGCTGTATTTTTTTTCCTCCTTCATATAACTAAAAAAATTTCATTGACAGGCATTAAATGTATATATCCTTAAAGAATCCTTAAATATACGGAAACTTCGTTTCTTTGAGAGCTCTGAGCACTTTTATTTGACTAATGGAGAGAAACGTCTTTTTTGGATCAAGTGATTCAAACTTGGCTTCTCTCATGGAATAAGAGATCTTCCTTCAGATTCTTTCTATGAGCAAATCAGTGCCTCGGGCACAGAAATCAAGTGTCTCGAGGGAACAGTATCTCTTCCGAAGTGGAAGCTGGCTTAATATTATGTTTTAATTGTTAAATCAAATACTTGTGTCAAAAGGAAAGCTAGGCTCATGGATAATCTGTGGATTTTAATGAATCGAATAGGTGAAGGTTGAGTTCGTTAAGAAGTAAACTTTAAAATCTAAAAAATTTTAATTTAAATTGTAATTTAAAAAATACATTTCACTCAATGAGAAATAAAAGATTAATTCTTGGGAAAAAAATTTAAACTTGATTGTAAAACCCATTGCTGTCGAGTCGATTCCAACTTTTGGCGACCTTATAGGACAGAGTAGAACTGCCTGTAGGGTTTCCTAGGAGTGGCTGGTGGATTTGAACTGCCGACCTTATGGTTAGCAGCCGTAGCTCTTAACCACTTAACCACCAAGGCGCCTAAATAAATACAAATTGAATGAAATATAATAACGTGGTAAGCTGTCTTCAATAAATTACCCAGATTATGTATGTAGAAGTATATATTTTAGAAAATTATTTTTATTGTGTCTGTGCAATATTCCAGACATTATCTGGAAACTCTTTTTGTCACCAAGGAAAAATGTTTGGACTTCCAAATACATATATTACAAAGGAGTTGAGCCCTCTCCTCTGTGGTCTTTCTGGATGCTAGATTGTGCCAGATGGCTCTGAACCAGACCTATAGAACTTGAGATGTGAGCAGGGTATGGGATCTGGTGAAAAAAATCTAAATCCTCTAAATCTTCACCTCATTTCCAAGAGTTAACCAGTTAAAAATCTTCATACAGGATTTCTGTTGATATGCAAAACAGCAAGCCCATTCTGGAAAGCCAGCCCAGGTAATTTATGCTGGTTCATCAGCCTTCATCAGCCTTGAGTCTACACCAAAACAGAACAGGACTCCTGAATTAAAGAAATAAGCTCTAAGGACAATTGGGAATAATAATAAACGTTTTACAGGACTGTTAGAAGATTAAAAGCAACAATGTATATGAAGTACCTCGCACAATATTCACTGGACACATGAGGTACTTAATAATATTTATTATTTTTTATTATAACAATTTATATTAAATTGTTATGGAATATATTAAATTAACAGTATTTATTAGTTCCTTCTCTTTCTCTTTACAATCTACAAAAAGGTTGAACATGAACTATTTTACTCAGCTCACTCACAGCTACCCAAAGTGCTCTGTGGGACAGGAGTAAGTACTTGCGGTTTACAGCTCTCTTGGGATCTGAAGAAGGACATGATACAGCATCCACACTCCAAAAGGACTCAACTCCTAGTGGAGATCTGCCTTTGGGGTTCTGGCTCTCCGATGTGTCCCACCTACTGACCAGGCCCTCCCCCACTTTTCCGAATGTCACAGGATTCCAAGGAGGACCACAAGTGAGGGGATTCCCAGGTCACAGGATGCAGTGCTGAAACCAGGAACATCCAGGGCAAAACGGACACATTGGTCACCTTAATTCCAAGAGAGACGTGAACACCAAGACTGCAAAAAAAAAGAAAACAATAGCCTTCTGAGTCGTGAGAAGCGTGCTGCCGAGCACATGCTGGAGGACTCCAAGGTTCCCTGGAGCTCCTCAGGAGGTGCCATCAGACCTTGGAAGAGGCCTGTCACAAGTCTCAGTTCTCCCTCCTCAAGGGAGGGCGAGAGCAGATTACAGAGCGCTTCCCACCACAGCCCCCGCCAAGGGGTCAGTGACGGAGCTGACGTCCCTCCACACTTCAATCATGCTGCCTGAGGCTTGGCAAGTGCGTCCCAGCTTGTGACCACACAGCTCAGGTCTTCACCTTCATGGAAACAGATGTCTTCAGAGACCCACGCAGCCCTGCCACAGCTCGTTTATAACAGCTGCAGTGTGGACTGTTGGATGCTGAGAGCACAGAACTCTCACCATTTAGTGGGAAAAGCTAACTTATTCAATATATCAAAATATAATATGATAAATACTATCAGAGAATCACATAATTAAGAAGTATAGGTGCCCAGTGATCATGTAGTACCTTCTATGTATCATTATTGAAGCTCACACACATTCTTCCGTCTGGAATGATTACATGTCTCTCCACAGCCTCTCCACCAGCTCTCCGGGAGCAGATTACAACTTTTTCATCTGAACCACAATGCCTAGCACAGTGCCTGCTATCTGTCTGGTATTTTAATGACAATTAAATAGACAATGTTATGAAAGTCCTCTGGTAAATATAAAATGCAGCATAAATACATGCAGGTATCATTGTTTCCTTGATGGAGTTAGTCACATAGAGAAGTCCATTTAAAAATAACCTCATTAAAAGATGTTTAAAAGTGCCAACTCCTGTTTAATAAGAATACCACTGAGAAAAAGGTAGTTAGTATATGAACATGTCCAGGCAAAAAGAATCACCAACCTCACAACTTAATGGTCAGATTTTAAAAGATCATTTCCTTTGGAACATGACCTCGTTCCCAGGAAAATTGTGAAATTTTTTATTATTCTAATAATTGTGTTATGATAAAAAGTTTTAAAGAAATCACCACATTTCAGCCCGCTTAAATATTTCCACCGTGGAAATAAATGATAATATAGTTTCTGCTGAAGACTTTCCATTTGGCATTCACAGCAGGCAAGGGGGCGGCAGCTGAGCTCTGTCAAAGAAAAACCAATTTGGGTTAGAATGATATGAAAATTAAACTACAGTAGTGTATCAGAATATGGTAAAGGGCTTTTAAATTGTAGGCTTGGTGATTTATTGAAAAGAAGAAAGTGACTTATTGGAAAGGAGGAAGTAAAGAGGAAGAGAGTAGCAAGAGGAGTTAATGATGATGAAAAGTTGAAGAAATGATCATGAAACCAGCCAATTCCCTCCTTCAGTTTTTGCACCTGTGCTTTATTGCATTTAAAGGGGGAGGACAAAAGCTGGATTAATTTTCTTTTCTTTTCTTTCTCTCTCTCTCTTTCTGTCCTTTTTTTGGGGGGGGCATAGAAAAGGGATAAAAGGGAAGGGAGAGACAGTGATGGTAAGAGAAATAAGGGAGAGATGTGAGTAAAAATAAAATAATTCATAAAGAAGAGTAAGGGAAAGAGACAGAAATGGGAAGAACATAAAAAAGAAGGGAGAAAAGTAAGAAAATTTGCCAGAAATAGTGAAGGCCAGAAAGTAGACATAACTTGTCTGTTCCTTTGCATAAAGTATTTTTGACCTTCAAAATCATAAAACAAACATCTTGATTTAAAAAAAACAACAGAGCGATCAGTTCCTGTCTGGTCAATTCCAACTCAAGGCGACCCTGTGTGTGTCAGAGTAGAACTGTGCTCCATAACGTTTTCAATAGTGGGTTTTTTGGAAGTAAATTGCCAGACATTTTCTTCTGAGGTGCCTCTGGGTGGACTCCAACCTCCAGCCTTCCAGACAGCAGCTGAGTGAGTTAACCATTTGCACCACCCAGCAACTCCTGAATAGAAGGGTAAGTAGACGCTTATATATCTGTCTTCTAGACAAGGAGCCCAGGTGGCACAATGGTTAAAGCGCTTGGCTGCTAACTGAAAGGTCAGTAGTTTGAACCCTCCAGGCTCTCCATGGGAGAAAGATGTGGCTGTCTGCTTCCATGAAGATTTACAGCCTTGGAAACCATACGAGACAGTTCTACTCTGTCCGCCCGGTCACCGTGAGTCAGAATCGACCCATCAGCCATGGGTTTTTGGGTCTTGCTAGACTAGTATTATAAAAATAAATTCATGATGGCCATTTCCTCAAAGGAAAGAGTCGAAAATGTGCCAAGTAATTTAATTTTAAAAGTGACTATAAACAGGAAATTGGGGGCTGGGTGACTCGAGGAAAGCTGAGGAGTGTGATGAAGGCAGCGATCTCACACCACTGCAGACCTGATGGGGTCGACCCCTGCGAAAGAAAGCTTGTAAGCCCTTTGTAGAACAATATCTTACTTGCAGGCCCCTCGCTGTCAGTCCTCCGCTCTGGTTAATATCATCAAGGGAATCTTCGCCTGACAGAATGTAATTTAGGATCTATTAAATATGATTACTTGGCCTTGAAAATGATGAATATTGGACAGAATTATAGAATTGCTTTACAAAAGAAGGGTCTCTTTTACATCCTTGCTAGTGGAACCTCCAATGAAGCTTGGGGAAATCCCTCAGAGGGGTTGTGGCATTTATAGGGTAGGTTTATGAAAAAGGGAATTGATATTCATATTAAAAACTGTAAAAATTGAGCAAGGTGAAGATAGCGAGCCTGCAGACAGCTGTGACGTGTGTCTGAAGGTGAGTGGCATGTGGCCCCACTGATTTACTTGCTTTAATTATATCAGTAATGTGAAAGTTGACATGATTTGAAACTAGCTCTTCGGGGTTTTCATTCAAATACTAGCCCCTAGTGACTCCTTTTTATGGTCCTCCCAATTTCCAATTACATAAGGGTTCATAGCTGAAGTGCTTCAGAGTTCATTGCTGGGCTTGCTTTGCAGGTGGCCTCTGCTGGAGATTTTATTTCATTATATCTTGTTCCTGATTATAAAAGCAAGACATGGTCATTGAAAAAAATTGCAAAATACAAAATATTGCGAAGAATAAATTAAAATCACTAATAACTCTGCCACCCAGAGATTGCCATTAACGCTTTTCTGTATAATTTCTGGGCTTTTTTTATACGTATGTATCTACCTGTAATTTTTTTATTACTTAATTGAGATGGTATTGTATATGCTGTTTTGTGCCTTTTTTTTTTTACTTAAGACTATAGTATGACCATATCCCCATAATTTATGAGATTTTAATGGTTACATTAATGAGATTTTAATGGTTACATTAAAAAACCAAAACCAAACCCATTGCCGTCAAGTTGATTCCGACTCATAGTGACCCTGTTGGACAGAGTAGAACTGCCCCATATGGTTTCCAAGGAGCGCCTGGTGGATTCAAACTGCCGACCCTTTTATCAGCCGTAGCTCTTAACCACTGCACCACCAGAGCTCCAATGGTAACATTATGTACCATTAATTTTTAAACTGATCTTCAATTGATGGACATAAGGGCTGCCTACTTACTATTTTGTTAACATTATAACTCTCAGTACACATTTCTAGTTATTTTCTTAGGATACATTTCTAGAAGAATTGCTACTTCCAGTGGTTTGTAAAATAGTGACGCTTTTTCCAGACTAAGATGGACTAGAAAGAAAGATTCTGGTGATGTACTTTTGAAAATCAGCTGATGGATCACAACAGTCTGATCCCAACCCATCTTGGGAATGGTGCGGGGCCAGGCGGGGTTTCATTCCTTTGGGCACTAAGTCACCAAGAGTTGGGGGCCGACTGACAACAGCTAACAACAACAACAACGCATATTACCAAATTCAAGTTCTCTTCTCCTGCAAATTCTGTTTTGCAGTATTTCCTCACCATATCTTCCGACTTTTTACCTTGCCAGGACCAAAAATACTGGAGGTAGCGGGTAGACTTGAGATTATCACCGTTGTATTTCTGGTTGGCCGTGTATTTTGTGTTCAAGATAAGGTGAGGGCAGCATTAGAATTCTAAATTACCTCAAAAAATCAAGTAGCAAATGAAGTAAGTCTCCATGACTTGAATTGAAGAAGAGCATGTTTGGAAAAAAGAAATAGTTCCCCATATTCCATATTAACATGTTTTCAGGATGTTATGATAGATCAAGTCATAATGGTAACTAATATTTGTATGTTATTTTACAGTTCATAAGTGTTTTTGTATACAAGGTTTCATTGACATAACAACCTTGTGAAATGGTTGATTATCCTCATTTTATTTATGAAGACCCTCAACAAGAAGGATTGACACAGTGGCTGCAACAACGGGCTCAAGCATAAGAAAGATCGTGAGGATGGCGCAGGACCAGGCAGGGTTTCGTTCTGTTGTTCATAGGGTCGCTGTGAGTTGGAACCAACTCAATGGTACCTAACAACGACAAATGAGGGTCAAATCACTGCCCAAGGTCATATAGCTGACAAGGAGAGGAAGCAAGAAATCACTGCAGGCCCCCAACTCCTTGTCCAAACTGTCTCCAAATAAAATATACAGGAAGATGAACATGGAGGCACTTGTGCTGGCCAAACAGTCAAGTGGGAGGCTAGACGCCGTAAATGGAAACCGTAAGGAAAGATTCCCCAACTTCAGTTCTAAGATGACTCTCTTGTACTGTTGCGCTCCTTCGCTAAAGAGGAGTTTCAGACAAGTGTGATGTACTAAATAATTGGAACATTGCACCCATGAAGATAGGCTAAAATAGGAGAAATGCTGAAGCCAAAGAAAGTCAGGCTAAAAAAAGATTTGACAACTGTCAACTTTGTCAGGTACAGCTCTGGAATGGAGAGCAATTGGTCTCTGTCTCAGACATAAAGAGACAAAGGCCAATATATTTAAATTGCATTGAAAAAAGATTTAGCTTAGCAAAACAACTTTTTTCCTAGCAGTTTTGGATAAATAGGTTAATAAAATATTATCACCCTAAAGGACAAAATATATGACCGGTTATCAATGTGACCAGGCAAACTCACAGGATGGAGAACTGAGTACCCTCTCAATAATTTAGAATCACTAGTCACCCTCTTCACTATCCCCTATCCTGTTAAGAAACAAAGGGAAAAGTTACATATTCCCAAATTAAATACTAGAATTTAAAAAAAAAATTTTAATGTAGATTTTCCCATTGTTCTCCAAGTTTTCTTTGCCTAATTGTTTTTGGACACAGGAACTGATAAAAGATAAGAAAATTGTTATTGGCTCTTATTTCTATTAAATATCATCTTGAGTTATAATAGATGATTTTTCCAGCTTTTCAAGAGATCTTAGAGTTTCGTCTTTGGATGATCTTCGAGTAATTTGGTCTGACAAGCAGGTGTTGGTAAACAGAAATCTGATCTGAGAGATTTATTTTGCTTGTTAGCCCTTCTCTCTTTGGAATTACAAGCATCACAGGTATCATGAACATTCCTTGCTCTCATATATTGACCAATGACATCCATTCAGTACACATGAATATGGATCTACTATGTAGCCAGTACTGAATACATTAAGACATTGTCCCAACACTCAAGGAACTCCCATTACATTAATCAGTAGAGAAACTAACACATAGACAAATTATTACAATGCAACGGGATGCATGCAATACTAGAAGGATATGTACACACTCTGGGGTCACAGAGTTATTCATTTTGCCCCCATGAGTATAAGAAACCTTCACCATCATCTAAGGTAGGACGAAAAGGATTAAAACCTTTCCACAAGGAAAGAGATGGGAAGGTTATGCACATATATTACTTTGTCCCTTGCTTTATGACTAGATATTTTTCTTCAGTGAACAGTATGGAGGTACATAATATCACAGACTGTCTGAGTGCAACACTGAAAACATCTTTTAGATTCGTTAGCCAGTTCATCATCTTTTTGTAAAGTCTGCATTCTCTTTAGATTGGCCAAACTGTCTATCACCTGTTTCTGTGCTTGTTGTTAAATGGACTGATAACAATTCATCGACAGTCAACAAACACTAGCTCCTTGATTAATTTACCACCGTATGGGAATGTCAGGTCCACAGGGGCAGATTATCCAAAAGGCGACATAAGCACAGAGTTTACCTTGCTTACCAGATCATCTGTAGTGAACAATTTCATACGGGTTTCACCACATCAAAGATGTGAAATTGTTCACTACAAATGAGTAAGTAAGCACAAGTATGCCTGTGCTTACCTTGTTTATTGGGTCATCCACCCCTGTCAGGGACTGTAAATTTGAAAAGAGGCTTTGATTCTGTAGGAAGGTGCTGTGGGGTTGGGAGAGAGATAGATGCCAGCCAACCCTGAACGGAGTCTTTTATGTGGTGAAAAAATGTGGAATTGTTCACTACAGGTGATCTGGTAAGCAAGGTAAACGCTGTGCTTACCTTGCCTGTTGGATAATCTGTCCCTGTGTTGGGATGCCTAACTCCAGCAGGTGCCATTCACAGAGATGCTGTCCATCAGGGCTCTGGGCAGTGTTCTGCACATCTGTTTGACTTGGAGGCATTCATCTCCAACTACATTGTACGTAATTCTGTTTTAATGACTGTGTTTTTCTTTACGTTTAAACTACACCTGGAGTAGATAATTTTAAGGGAAAAAAATAGCTGCTTATTATCCATGCTGGTCGCTTCCCCAGTTAATTTGGTTAAAGAGACTTTCTAGAATGGCAATGATGACTTTCTAAGATACTGTGTCATCATGCTGTCTTAACTCATACGGGTATAGATTTAACATGGATCACCGAACAATATGATCTCCATTGTTTAGTTGGCCTTGATGACTTATGGTCAGTCGATATGTGCCAAATTTATTCAGAAATCATAGTGGCTTTCAGATTCCTGATCAACTATTTTGTGGGCTCTCTTTTAACCATTAATTGAATCTCGAAAAGGAGTTTGATATTTCACTAACTTCTTTTTTGACAATCAGATCATAAATGGCTTGTTGTCTAGAATCCTGAATGGCAACTACCGTGCCTGTTCTTCACTGGGAAATATTTCAGGGTTATTTTAAACTTGTTGTTGGGTGCTGTCGAGTTGATTCCGACTCATAGCGACCCTATAGGACAGAGTAGAACTGCCCCACAGGGTTTCCAAGGAGCGGCTGGTGGATTTGAACTGCCGACCTTTTGGTTAGCAGCTAAGCTCTTAACTGGTATGCCACCAGGTCTTTTATTTTAAACTACACTTGATTTTTTTTTTTTTCCATGTTTGAAACAAATGGGTAATAGACTGATGCCTGTGTGGTATTTCTGTACAACCTTATTTCCTTTTATAAAGTTTTTATCTTAGATCTTCTTCATACCATTAGGCTCCTTTAACATTGATATTTCTGTCTGGCAAGAGCTTTCAACAATGCCATTTTCCTTTCTTTTAGACTTAAATCCATTAAAGACTGTAGAGTTTTTTCCTCTAAGAAAAGAAAAGGAGATCATGTGAGCAGAGTAGTACAAGCTTTCAGTATTTATTTGTAAGAATTCAGAGCTAGATGAGTTAGTTCTGCAGGACTTCTAGCTCTAGGATTCTATTTGTATAATGGCAAAGTGAAAATAACAGACTGTAGTTGTATGAATGTCATCTGTATTATGTTAGGGAGAAAAACATCAAATCCATCCTGCATCAGATCAAACAGAACAGTCCAAAGATTTTTAGTAGAGGTGAAAACTTACTCAATTCATTGAATTGGGAGTTATAGTTCTCAGTGTTTAGACAGCACACATTGAAATGAAAGTTTCTTTTTAAAAAATAAGGAAAATTCTTCCAAGAGCTTTTGGATTCCATCATGTTTATTTGATGTTCTGGAATCTTGGCACTGGGGCATATCACCAGTGCTGGGGAGTCCACCTTTGCAGTCATGTATAATCATGCTCTTGCAGTGGCCCTGTGTGGGGTCCCTCACACACTGGTCTGTCCCCTGCAGGAACAAGAGGTCACAGCAGCTAGCAAACCAGCAATTCTGCGGAGAGTACACACAGAGAGGAAAGCAGAGTTTCTGTCAATGAATCATCCTCTTTCCACTTTTTGGAGACTTCCCATGTTAGTTATTCGGGAACAAATTGAGCCCTTGGTTAGTGCAAAATTGAATCTATCAGTAAATTATTCAAAAGAAAATAGTCAGTAAAGGAGTGGCTTTTTTTTCCTGCACCCAGGGGAACGTGTCTATCTTCCTGAAGTTTATATACGCTACATGGAGTTGCCTAGAGTATTTCATTATCAACACACATCCACGGTAAGTCCGATAACCTACCTTCTACAACTGCTTCAAGGGAGTCTTATTCTCTTCCTAAGCAAAACTGGAAAATAGTCCAAATAATAACTTCTAAAAAGAAAACTATTTATTCATTGACATGAGGGGGCTGATAGTCTTCTAGCCATAGCCTCTTCCCTACCTCTTTGTAAATGCCAAATCTCACCTCAATAGCCTGCTCTTTTCAGATGGTCCTCTAATGTTGAATGGACCTATACTAAATCTCGTATCTAATAATAATAAAAGCTAATTGTGTTGCTGAGCAATTAGTATGCATTGTTCCAAACTCATAGCGCATGTTATCTCATTAAATCCCCACCATCACGAGGTCTGCACTCTTAACAGTCCATTTTGCAGATGAGTAAAGTGAAGCACGAAGTGGCTTCGTGGCAACTCGGGTTTACAGAACCAGTAAGTAGTGGAGTGGGTATTAAAAGCCAGGTTGTCTGAGACATGACTGATACTCAGTAAGGAAGAAAAGCCTAGGCTTATGAAGCAACTAGGACATAAAAAGATTTTCCTTCTGCCGTACGGGAATCTGAATGGAATTTTTCCTTTAAAAAAAGTATTTTAGAAAGCAGGAGATGCACAAAAAAAGTCATATATGCTGAAACTTGGAGTGGGGGGGAGAGAAATTCCCCCCAGGCAGTGACCTTTATTACTAAGATTTGAGTTGGAAGCAAATTTTTATAGCTCAGTTATAAATTGCTAAACCCAGGCACTTATATAATGGAAATGCTGACATGACCTTAATTCCAGAGGTGCAAAGGGTATAATTGAATTTAAGAACAATGTATCTCATCCATTAAGTCATTAAATAGATCTTAATAATCTGACACGTTTGGTAAGTACTGCACAAAAGTGGTTAACAATGGAATACAAATAAAATGAGCTTTTACTGTTAACGACTGTGTTTTAGGTTGTGTTTGCCAAATATAACATTCAATTACAATACAGTCATTTAGGAAATGTTACGGCAATATGTTTTAGAAGTTTCTGAATGTGATGCCAACATAGAGAGATGTTAGTATCTACAGGATATTGCCAAGTACATATTGTGTAATTTATACAGTTTATATTTACAGTTTTTAAAATTCAACCTAATCAGAAATAAGTCTTTTGGTTCCAATCTTCTGGAGTTGTCCTCATGGTGCAGTGCATCTCACATATATAAGGATGCCAAGTAAATGCAAAATTTGGACTATTCCTCCACACACAGATGTATATTTGGCAGTGTTGAGGAGAAACATCCAGATGTTCAGCATCATATAGATACAACCTCAACCCAATGCTTAAATCCAAGTGAAATTGAGAGCTAAACACATATTCGGGGAATTTAATCAATGTAGACATCAGTTGGGCTCAGTGTAGCTCAAACAGAATAAAACAAAACCACAATCCCTCTCTTCTTTCTCAGCAGGGTTGGAGACCCGTGTTTTCTATTAATATTGTCTCAATTGTCTGTGTAATCTGACTGCTCATCAGTCTAGTAATGAAGTGCAACATTTCAGTGCAATGGAGAATCCAGTGGAACAAACCACATCATGGACATGGCCCTCAAAGTTCCAACAATTACTGTAGTCAGATCTGCTTGTTGTTTTATATCCCTATACATGTGCTGATATAGCATGAGTTACTAATTAAATAAGACTATATCTAATAGATTTTCCAGGTAAGAGTTGGTCACAATATTTCCAAATATATTCATGTCTTATTTTAAGTGTATATACAGGCAGCAAGGTATGGATATGAATATATGCATACTTATAAAACGATACAGAGCACAGTGACCTAAAAATTGAAAATGGGAGAAAGATGTGGCAGTGTGCTTCCGTAAAGATTACAGCCTTGGAAACTCTAGGGGGCAGTTCTACCCTGTCCTACAGGGTCGCAATGAATGGGAACTGACTCAATAGGTTTTTGGTATAGTAAAATAGATAAAAACAATCAAGGGTTTAAATTGGTTACTGAATTAGTGGGGTAGATTGGTTACAAAAATGGCTCCAGTTTTCCTCCCCTTCTTACAATGTGTCTTTACAGCTCCTCCCATCAAGATGGGGACTTTATTTACCCTCCACTCCCATTCCTTGAATCAGGCTGACTTGTAGCTTGCCTTGGCCAGTAGAATGTGGTAGACAAATGGGGTGCCAGTTCTGCCCCAAGGCCTCAAGAGGCATATGCACACGGGCTCTCTTGCTTCTCTTCCTTTGCCATGAGAGCAGATCTGTGGCAACCTGCTGAAGGATGGGAGACCACATGGAGAGAGCCAGATCAGCCCAGCTGCCCCTCCAGCTAATCACAGACTCATAAGCAAGCCCAATTAAGAACAACTGAGCCTGGTACAGACCAGCAGAACCCACCCAGCTGATGTGTAGATTTTTTATGAGAAACAAGAAAAGGTTGTTATGCAGCGATCAATAACTGATACAGTTAGTGCCAGGCAATATTTTTATAGCAAAATTCAATGCAAATATTGTGGTTGCATCTAAATACTAATGATCCTTGAATTTACATTTGATATTTTTTCAACACATTGTCACAAACTTGGCTTGTGACATAGGTAATAGAGATCTAACTCCCTTATTTTTAAGATGAGAAAATTGAGTCACAGAAAAATTAAATCATACAGCCAGTTACTGTTGAAGCAAGCAATAAGGGTAAAGGGTAAATGAAAGAGCAGAGTCCAGTCTCTTCTCCCTTAATCCATGTGAATTTCCAATAATCCTTGCGATCTTAACTGTCTTCATTGTGAATTACAGCATTTGACTTAAAGGATTAAAAATATCAGCATCCTGGTAGGCAGTGAGATAGTCAGTATGGCAAATTCTGTCCCCACCAATGGGAAAACTAGGGTATCATTGCCTCCAATAAATCCCCTAAAATAAAAAATGAGAAAATCACCCAAAAACCTACACATGGTTTAACATTCATTTTTGTTGTTGATGTTGTTGTCGAATGTCTTAGGCTTCCATGGTGTTTACCTGTCACTGAGAAGAAAAGGGAGCAGGGGAAAAATTCACCGCTTTTACTTTGTTGTCAACCTTTGGACTACTTAATAAACCAATTAAATTAAACATTCAGGATGTACCAGTCTTTACACTGAGATAACCACTGAGCAATCAATGATAATTAAAAAAATCAATTGCTCTTCTGTAGTAATTAAATTTGTCCACTTAGACATAATTGATATTGTTAGTAACTAATTATCCAAGTAAAGGCTCTGAGGGACTTTTAGAGACTAAAGGAATTGAGACAAAGATTCTTCCTAATTTGAAATTGGACTGAATGCCATGTTTTCCCAACAACGAAAAAAATTGACCAAGTCTTCCCTAGAAACACAGTATTGAACAAACTCGAATGCAGTCAGGAAATCAGTAATTCATTAGGGGCGGTTTAGCATAGTACGCAGCCTAGTACTCTGTGTGTGATCGTGAGCAAATCACTTAACCTCTATGTTTCTGTTCCCTCATACATAAAAATGGAGATAGTAACAGTAACTTCTTCATGCAGTTGTTGCAAGTATTAAGTAAGTTAATGTTATTAAAGACTTTAGAACCGTTACTATAAGCCCTGTGTTATATCATTGTTATTAGTTGTCTTGGTATGATTTTGAGAAAGAACAGCAAGATGGCCACCAATCGCTAGTTTATCCTATTGCTTTATTCTCACTTGCACCTAATTCCTTTAGGCATTTCAGGTTCAAAGCTTCCTACTGCCCTTTTTCATATTATGAGATCCTATTGTCCTTGGGGAAAAAAGAAACAACTAAAATAGGGACATGGGAATTTCTATTTGCTGTGTGGCATATCTGATTACAAGTTATTAAGCCAATACCCCCTTTCCCTCACATGAGCCATTTATTTCTCAGCACCAGAGGGGAGGAGTAATAATAAAATAAAACAGGGTGATCTTATCACCGATGCTTAGCATTTGTATATTCACTTAAAAAGATGGCAGAGCAATTCACTGCAGCCCTGAGGCAGCCTAAATGACATGTTAGCAAGTTATATGGATATGCTAGTACCTATTTATTCTGGTATTCAGTGCAAAAATGTCAGGGAAATCCCTGCTTAAGTATACTAAATTACCGACTCCTGGAGCTGAAAGTGCATTGAGAAGCTGTTAGCCACCGAACCCATCCCCCCGATAAGAATCTATGGCCCATACTGATGAGAACTTGTCCAAATTCTAGAGAAAGCTGTTAAACTATCTCCTACATTAAGATCCTCATTCTTCCAGAAAATTCCTTGTAAGGTGTTCGGGCTTCAGGTTAAGGGCATGTGCACTTGTGCTCTATCATTGGGTAGAATGAAAACAGCTAGTAAGCGTCCTGACTTATGCAGAATTTCCTTGAATTCTCTCCTTGGTCCTAAACTTTTGGTATTGGTATTTCCCAGAACCAACAGGACAGCTTTATCTGAATGGCTTCCACTTATCCTATAACCTGGCTTCCCATATGGCATTAAATTAAGAATATCCGATGTACTCTGATTCTGAAAGTACACAGCAATCATGACTGGAACTTTGCTGTTCAGATACACCTTTGACAGCCTTCTGAAATACCTGTCAATCAAATAAGGGTTAAGAAAAAAAGAACAGCTCGGAGGTCAGACCCTTCTCCATTGCTATTGCCAATGAGAGGTTACACTATATGGCTGAGGATCCGAATTTTAACCAGAGGGCCAGCAACAGAGCCTAGCAACGCTGTAGCTTCTAAACAAATATAGAATTAAAAACAAGTAAATGTATGTATAAAATGCAATCAAAAGTAGGCTCTTAGGTTTCTAAATATATTTCTTAATTAAGGAGTTCTGGCATAAAACAATTGGAAGTAGCCTGATGTCTGATGTAAGAAATTAGAATTTGGTTTTTGATGGCATTACGAAGTGTTTGTTTCAAAATAGCCGATTGAGCACGAACACCTCTTCCCAATGTCATTAAAATTCATATCTTGCTAAAAAACAAGAAAAGGAGCCAGTATTAGACCAGAAAGTTTCAAGAAATGTTAGAGGGAAAGACAGGACGAGACAACTAATAGAGAAGATTGAACACGGAAATTTGTAGCTCAAATCGCCAAAGGTAAGAGAAATCCTTCCTTAGGAAACCCTAGGAAAGGCCCAAGTTAGGGACCAAGATTAAACCTTGGATAAGATTAAGCACTAATCAAGGTCATTAATTTTAAATGTTCATTGAGAATAACAGGACAGGTTGGGTCCCTCTTCCTCCTTCCCCCTGTCCAAACGTAATAACTCATACTCTTATAGTAAAAGCAAGGAGATTTATTAAAGGTTTGGAAACAGTCTGGATTGGAGAAAATGCTTCCAAAATGGCGAAGCTGCCACCTTTTAAAGACTGAGAACAAAGAACCTGAGGTGCACTATTTTGATTGAACATTACAAATTTAGATTAACACGAACCGAGTTTACTGGAAGCAGGGGCTGAGGGGCGGGGGGTGGATACAGGACATTTCTCTCTTAGAAACAGCTTGCTCAAGTGAAATTTTTCTTGTCAGCAGTTGCCTAGGAGACCCAGATAAGCGTCAGCCTCAAGGCCTTCTTCCTGAGTCATTGTTTCAGGAAGGGTCTTGATAGCTCCTGGGAAATAGTTTGTCGTTATTTTCCCAGCTTAACCACAGAAAAGGAAGAATCTTCCTTTGCTTTATATTTAGTTACAAGCCTTAAAGAATGAGTCAGGGTTTGCATATATGAAAAGAAAGGCAAGATGGAGTAGGGCCCCAAGCCCTAAAGCGCCCATTTTTACTTTAGTCAAATGCCTCAGTTTACTTGCTCTTAACTCATCCTCTTCCATGCAAGCAGAATATGTAAAGCTGGTAGCTGGTTTTTGCTCCCAAAAGAAAACCTCAAACCTTTTGAAAGATTGTGCTAGCTTTCAGAAAGTAGAGAAATAATTTAGGGACCAAAAAATATTTTTTTAAAATTCTGATTAGGTGCTGGTTATACAATGCTATACATGTGATAAAGTTACAAAGTGCTGCGCGCGCACACACACACACGCACACACACACGCACACACGAGAGCATATATAACTTGCTGAAGTCTGAATAAACTCTACGGATTGTACTGTTGTTAATCTCTTAGTTTTGATATTGTACTATAGCCCGTAAGATGTTAGCATTGGAGGAGGCTCAGGAAATTGTGCCTGGGACTTCCCTGTACATTTCTTTGCGACCTCCTGTGAATCTCTAATTATTTCAAAATAAAAAAGTTTTTAAAAATTCTAACTGGCATGATCAGAGAAAGTCAAGAAAACATTGAGTCCATTAAACAAGAACAGGCTGCTATGAAAAAAGAAAGCAATCAGAGACCAATAACATAAAATGACAGGAAATCAGAAATAAGATTTTTGAAATTTAAACTTAACAAAGACTAAGAATAGCTAGCATTCAAATGTCTGAAAAATAAAATAGACAGTACTAAAGGTCAACCCAGTAATCAGGAAGACAAAAATAAGGAAATTTTCTATTACATAAGGTAGAAAATCAAAGAAACGGAAAATATGAGACAAAATTGAGAAACAAGGAAATACGGGAGAAATGTCCAGGAAGCTCAACATCTCTTGGTCCAAAGACAATAGAGGGAGAAATAACTTTCAAAAGAAGATTAAAAGAGGAAGAAGAGAAGGAAAAGGAGAAGGAGGAGGAAAAATGTCAGTCTTCAGGATGAAGAGTCCCATTGAGATAACTGAATAACATAAGAGGAAAAATATAAAATCTTCTCACTCAAAGATAAAATCCAAACGGATCAGAGATTTCAATGTCAAAAAAGAAACCATATAATACTAGATTAAAATATGGATAAATCCCTCTATTATCTAGGAATGAGGGAAAATTTTCTTAACTGTGACTCAAAATCCAAAGGCATCAAGAGAAAAGATTGATAAATTTAATTATATACGAATTTAAAATAATGTGAGCTTTTTGTTTTGGTGTTTGGTTTTTCACTTTGTTTTGTTTTGTATGGTTTTTTTTTTTTTTTTTTTGGCATGGCCAAAAAATGCACCAAAAAAGGGAAAGGATCCCCAAATCAAAGCAAACCCATTGTCGTAGAGTGGATTCTGACCCATAGCAACCCTATAGGATAGAGTAGAACTGCCCCATAGGGTTTCCAAGGCTGTAAATCTATATGGGAGCAGACTGCCACATCTTTCTCCCATGGGGTTTGGACTGCCGACCTTTCTGTTAGCAGCCGAGAGCTTAACCACTGTGCCACCAGGGCTCCTGAAGGAAAGGACACCCCCCCCAAAAAAAAAGAAAACAAAACCCATTGCCATCAAGTTGATTCCGACTCATAACAATCCTATAGGACAAGAGTAGAACTGCCCCACAGGGTTTCCAAGGAGCACCTGGTGGATTTGAACTGCTGACTTTCTGGTTAGCAGCTGAGCTCTTAACCATTGCACCACCAGGGCTTCCTTTATACATTAGGAATTTTAATTCTTTTTCTGTGCTATAAGTTGTGGAATTTTAGCCCGGTTTGATATAAGTTGCAGACTCCCCCACTTTGACCTTTCCTCAGAGCCCGCCTCAGAAACCCTATGGGGCAGTTCTACTCTGTCCTATAGCGTCGCTATGAGTCAGAATCAACTCAACAGCAATGGGTTTGGTTTTTGAAACATATAAAGAGTTTCTAAAAATATTTTTGAGAAGTTATACATCAACTATTATGTTTAAAAAAAAAAAAGGCCTAGAGATATGATCAGACATTTCACAGAAAATAAAATGCAAATTGCTTTTAATCATATGAAAAGATATTCAACTTCATTCACTATAAAATAAAGGCAAGTTAAAAGTACATTGGGTTACCATTTCTCACCTATGCTTTTTGGAAAAAATTCCAGTTGTTTGACAAAACATTTTGGAGAAATTATGGAAAAACAGATACTCATATATATTGCTGGTTAGAAGACAAAATGGCACAGACACTATGGAAGAGAATTTGGCAATATCTAGCAAAAATACGCATTCATTTACACTTTGACCCAGCAATCTCATTTCTACTAACCTGTTTAAAAATATAGAAAAAAAAAATATATGCACAAGGCTATTCATTGAACCACTATTTGTAATAGTAAAATATTGCAGACAACCCAAATGTCCACCAATGGGCTGATTGGGTAAAAGGAATATCCACCCAATGAAGGACTAAAAGGAATAAAGACTGTCTCTGTGTATCATGAAACGATCCCCAGATTGTAATATTAAGTGGGGGAAAAAAAGTAAAGTGAAGAAAAATATATTTCTGTTTATCTAAGAAAGGGGGGAATACAAATAACTATTTGTGTATTTACTTAACTAAAACTATTGGGGTCATTTCAAAGGGCTCAAGATCCTACTGGATAAGGTTTCCTCTGGCCGAAGATAGAAATCTGTAAGAACAATTACTGCAATGGCTTTCAAACACGTCAAGTATGTTGAAATCCATGAGTTTATAATTTAAAAAACAAAAAACTTCCTCATTGGTTATCCTTGAAGGATGCTAGGGAACCAACTCAGGATTCTTACATCTGGTAATAAGGGGAAAGAATCAAGCATTTAACTGACTTTCTCTACTGTATTGGATACTGCAGTGCCCTACCCATAGCCCCCTTCAGGACTGAGATGCTCATCTTCCCAGCTGCCCGGAGTGTTCACTGCTGAAGGCTCTGAGCTGAGCCTCACCCCAGGAATGGTAGTGAAGAGAGCTGTCTTACCCAAGGGTACAACTTGTCCCCAAGGGCAGCCCACATACAATGATTAGTTATTACAATGGTGGGGTGGGGGTGGAAAGGTACCACCTCATCTTACCAGCTTCAAAGCTCCCCATGATACTGGCTGAGTTTTTTAATTGCAACTCCAGTGCAGTTCAGCTTCTCCCTCTGTTCCCTTCCCTGCTTCCTTCATCTCTTACAAGTGTTGTTCCTCAGAGCTCTCCCCTTTCGGCCTCTGACACACCATCACCAGAATCTGTTTTTCAGAGAACTGACCTATGATACTTGCCCACATGAAATACATCTCAGGGTAACAAAATAGTTGATAAGAGAAATTCCTCTAAATAATAAATGGAGAAAGAATGATACAATAAGAATAACACCATTTTGCAAATTTCTAATTAAATGATGGATCTAGGCAATGATCATCAATGGGTGTTAATATCACAGAGAGACAACTGGATATCACGTGCCTCCTGTTGGAAGTACACACCACCACACTTATGTATTCTTGCAAAAATTTAACCTGAATCAGACTAAATCTCTAGGTCCAACTACCAATGTGTAGGAAATACTGGGACAGAGGATCATGCTAAATGATACTATGGGGATACAATCAGAAAAATCCATAACAAGAGATTCTCAACTGGATAAATAACCAAGTTTCTTCAACAAATAAACTGAAAGTAATTAAAAAATAATAATAAGAGAGAAGGGAAAATGGATCAAGAAATTGCCATAAATGGACATTATTTGGCTTCTGATTAAGAAAAAACTATAAAAATATTATGAAACAATCAGGGAAATTTGAACCCTCATTAGTTATTTAATGATATTAAAGAAAAGCTGTCAATTTTTTTCAGATGTGATTATGGTATTATAGATATTTTTTAAAGATCTTTTCTTTTTAGCAATACACACTAGAATATTTACCAATGAAATGATTGGATGTCTGGGATTTGTTGTGCAATAATTAGGGGGGTGGTGGGACTGGGTAGGAATGGATCGAGGTATAGAAAAAACAGGGTTGGCCCTGAGGTTTTAATTGTTGAAGCTGGGTGATAATGCATGGAGGTTCACAGTAATATTCTTTCTACTTTTATATACATTTGGAATTTTCCATTAAAAAATATAAAATAAAAACAATCCCACTAAATGAGAACAGAATGAATGAAATTCAGCGGTGGTTTCTTTTATCCATCTTTTATTTGTCTTCAAATAATATTGAGTAATACATGTTATTGAACTATCATACAATAAAGGGAATATCTTGATTAAAAAAAAAAAACTTTATTGATTTAAGGTTAAAACACAGAAAAATCCCAAGAAATACAAGTCATAATTGAAATAGTAAACTAAATTCTAATCTCCTATGTAAAAACATGAGTGAAAAAGAACAGCTATTTTGAAAGGAAATGTAATTTTAAAGGAACTACATGATACTACTCAATTCCTTTAAACAATATATGCTTTAAAATTCTAGAGAATGAATATTTCTATAAAACAAGATTTCATTTTTTCACTATGGAATAATTAGAGCAGAACTAAGGGAAAAGGAAAGAGAGGGCTTCCAATTTGAGTTGCCAGATAAAATGCCAGACATCCAGTTAAAATTGAATTTCAGATAAACAGTGAATAATTTTTTAGTATAGGTATGTCCCGAATTAGTTTTATTTGCTAAATCTGCCAACTGTAATTCCAATTCTTTAGCTTATTTTTGTGGTTGATCTTTTTTTCCCCTTTTTTTCTTACCACCATTTTACTGCCTGTTCTAAAATGCTGTCCAGATGGTACTTCATTAAGGCAGCTATTATTTAAAACCTCTCATGTTAAGAAGCTGGGGGAGATTTCCACTTAGAGATGGCAGTTCTGGTACAGGTATTTAATTTTGAGATCTCAAGATACCAGCAGAAATTATTCCCTAGAGAGAGAGGAATCTGAAAAGTGTTTCTGACAGATCTACCACGTTCCTATAACCTCCCGTTTGCCTTGCAATAACACCCAAACTGTATTAATCAACCAGATAATGGCAGTGATGAGTGGGAGTTGAAGGGCACCACTGTGCTGGCCGTGCTGATTCCATTAGACGTATGGTTTGAGGTGGGAAAAATGGGAACCAGAATGCGGGCCCTTAGCCCCAACCACAGCTCTTTCGAAACGACCACATCTCCCCTCTGTCTCCACTCAGGTGGACTCATCATATTGGTATTGTTTTCAAAGTGCTTTCCTGTGTTACTTGGAAAGGCTCTGAGAGATGAAGAGGTTAAGCAGCTGGCCAAGTTCACACACTTGGGTGACCCTTGTGCTCCTGATTCTCATCCTGGGATTCTTGGCACCGTAATTTGGATAAGGTTGAGCTTTTGGTGCAGTTAGGGACTCTATACACTGGGGTTCCTGTGAACTGGTGACAGTTCCAGTGAGCTCTTGGGCCTACTAAGTGAGAGGCTCTCTATGCAATACCTCAGGGTCCCAGCTCATCCAATCAGTCAGTGAGTATTTAATGAGCGTTGGGCTAGCTAGGAGGAAACGGGGCGGACAAGAAAGCAAAGGTCCCTGCCTTCACAGAGTTCACAGTGTAAGGGGAGCTAGGCAGTTAGGGAAGTACTGACAATGAGATACGATGAAGGCTCTGAGAGCACGTTGTCAGAACAGAGACTGAGAGTCACGAATCTTCTCATCAGGGAAGTCTCCCTAAGACGCGGATGCCGAAGCTGAAACCCAGCAGACTAATGATAACCAGATGCAACCCCCCACTGTCACAGTGACCCAGTATCCAAGGCTGTAAATCTTCATGGAAGCAGACTGCCATATCTCTCCCCGAAAGTGCGCTGGTGATTTCTAACAGTTAACCTTTGGGTTAGCAGTCAAACGCTTTAACCACTGCTGCACCAGGGCTCCTCAGTAACAAGATACGGGAAGGGGAGAAAGGTGAGAGAGAGAGAGAGCAGAAGTGTCCCAAGCAGTGGGGATAGAGGTGCGAAGACCTGGAGGAGAGAGGACGCAATGTGAGGGGATGGTGTGAGAGACAGGGCAAGACCAAAGCATGGGTGGTATGAGCCAGGCCAATGATTTTGTGTCTCCTCAAACCAGTATTTTTACTATAAAAAGCCAAAACCAAACCCATTGCCATCGAGTCTGAATCATAGCAACCCTATAGGACAGAGTAGAACTGCCCCATAGGGTTTCCAAGGCTGAAATCTTTATGGAAGCAGACTGCCACATCTTTCTCCCGTGGAGCAGCTGGTAGGTTCCAACCGCTGACCTTTCAGTTAACAGCTGAGTGCTTAACCACTACGCCATCAGGCCTCCAGCCTGCTGAGAACCAAAAACCAAACCCACCGCTGTCCAGTCCACTCTGACTCATAGCAACCCCATAGGGCTTCCACGGTCATATATCTCTACAGACACTGACTGCCACATCGCTCTCCTGTGGAGCCGCTAGTGGTTTCAAACCGCTGACCCTTTGGTTAGCAGTCGATTGCTTTAACGACTGCACCACCAGGGCTCTGTGCCTGCTGAGAAGGGGGACTAAAATTGAAGCCACTGGTAAAAGAGTCTGTGCATTTCTCACCCCTACCTCAGGCCCCACCTCAAACACAAAGACCTTCCCAAAGAGCTGGCCATCCCTCCTGATGACTGGATGAAGTTGCTTCTGTGATGATCAGGGTCGATTTGGTTTTTCCTTGGACGCCAGGCTCAACACATGGAAGTAAGTAGTTCTGAAGTACTTAATGTCACATCTAGAGTGCTCCTCCAATGGCCGGGAGGATGACCCCAGACACATCCTTTCGTTATTAAGAAACAAACTATACATGGAGACTTACATCAAGTTTTCCTTTAACGTAAGTATTTAGATTATTAACACGTTTGTCAGAATTCAGAGTTTTTAAACACACATTTTTCCCTTTTCTTCATGACATCCTTATGAGCTAGGCTAGAGCATGTTGTTTCTACGAAAAACATCTTTTCCTGATTCTAAAGTAAGCATATGTCCACCCTACACAATTTTGAAAATATTATATAAAAAGCAAATTAAAACGACTTCTAAATGGTAAAATTAACATTTTGATGTTTTTCTTTCAAGTATTTTGTACGCATGTTTGTATTTTGCGTGAAATTGATATAATTCCATAGATACGGCTTCTGGTTCATGCTTTTTCACTTTACATTATATTGTGAATTTTTACTGTATTGCTAAAATCTTTCAAAACCACAATTTATAATGTTGACAATATTCTAGTGTATAAATATTCTGTAATTTATTTCACTGCTGTTGGACATTTTCCCCATGTTTTGTTGTTATAAATATTAAGAACTAGGTTTCTTATTTACTGTTTACCTTTGGGAAAACTGACACAGAGAGGTTAAATGGCTTGCCGAAGACCTGGGACTGGAATACATATTCTGCACTACAGTCTAATTATCTTTTTCATAGACCACAAATATTAATTTGTTTTAACATTATCAATTAATGCTTAGACTGTACTTGCCACTTTAATACATTTTATTTCCTGGTCTTTATGTTTAAAACAAAAGAATTGACAATGTGGGAGGCTATGAGTGGAGTTGCTATACAGTCCCACAGGGATGTGAGTAGGAGGGAAGGAGTCATTCAGAGCTACCCCCGCCCCCAACTCCTCTTCTCATCCCTACCGCTTCCCATTGCACCAGCTTCACCAACTGAGACATCTAGTACTGATGACGTCACTTACTCATTTTTATTCAAAAGAAAATAAAGCTTCTCTCACGGTCAACCTCCCACCAGGACATGGGTCTCTGCATTTTAGTGCTTCCCTTCCCTTCATTTGATTTCCATCCACCTCTCTCTCTCTCTGTCTCTCTCTCTCTCTCTGTCTCTCTGTCTCTCTCTCTCTCTCTCTCTCTCTCGCCACACACACACACACACACACACACACACACACACACACATCTGACTGGTCCTTGATTTGCAGTTTCAGCAGAGGCTGTTGGTATTTGCAGCTCTGCTCTACCATATTGTCGAAAAGAAATACAGTATAAGAACCACCCCGTGACCATCCTTCTTCCTGTGCCTAGAAGTTATATTTCAAAGGGATCCAGCACCAGGCCATGGAAAGAACCCAGTTCTTGAGAGTCTAGAAGTCCAAGATTTTGGCTGAGTGCTATTACTAACTGGCAGTTTGATATTTGGCAAATTGCTTGTCTCCCTCGTCTCTTTCCTTCTTTTTTAGATAATCTTGACGATTTCTTCCAGGTTTGACATGACATACTTTTAGAACAGACTTGTTCTTTTAGTTGTTTTTCTAGCACATCTCTTGAACCTTCCCTGTTTAAAAAATAACTTGTTTAAGCTTGCCTCTTTCTGGTCATCAAATATTTTTGCCTCCATTTCTTGCATAAATCCAACCCAAGAGGAAACCCCCCACGTGTCTGCCAGTTTGTCGTACTGTGTGGGCTTGCTTGTTGCTGTGATGCTGGAAGCTATACCATCGGTATTCGGATACCAGCATGGTCACCCATGGAGGACAGGTTTCAGCTGAGCTTCCAGACTAAGCCAGACTAGGAAGAAGAACCCGGCAGTCTATTTCTGAAAAGAATTAGCCGATGAAAACCTTATGAATAGCAGCAAAACATTGTCTAATATAGTGCTGGAATATGAGCCCCCCAAGGTTGGAAGGCACTCAAAAGACAACTGGGGAAGAGCTGCTGCCTCAGAGTAGAGTTGACCTTAATGACATGGATGGAGTCAAGCTTTCGGGACCTTCATTGCTGATGTGGCACGACTCAAAATGAGAAGAAACAGCTGCAAACATCCATTAATAATCGGAAGGTGGAATGCACGAAGTATGAATTTAGGAAAATTGGAAATCATCAAAAATGAAATGGAATGCATAAACATCGATATCATAGGCATTAGTGAGCTGAAATGGACTGGTATTGGCCATTTTGAATGGGACAATCACATGATCTACTATGCCAGGAATACCATCTTGAAGAGGAATGGTGTTACATTCATCGTCAAAAAAGAACATTTCAGCATCTTTCCTGAAGTACAACGCTGGGAGTGATAGGATAATATCCATGTGCCTACAAGGAAGACCAATTAATATGACTATTATTCAAATTTATGCACCAACCACTAAGGCCGAAGATGAAGAAACTGAAGATTTTTACCAACTTCTGCAGTCTGAAATTGATCGAACATCCAGTCAGTATGCATTGATAATTACAGGTGAGTGGAATGCAAAAGTTGGAAACAAAGAAGAAGGATCAGTAGTTCGAAAATACAGCCTTGGTGATAGAAACGATGCAGGAGATCGCATGATAGAATTTTGCAAGACCAACGACTTCTTCATTGCAAATATCTTTTTTTACCAATATAAATGGCGACTATACACTTGGACCTCACTGGATGGAATACACAGGAATCAAATCGACTACATCTGCGGAAAGAGATGACGGAAAAGCTCAATATCATCAGTCAGAACAAGGCCAGGGGCCGACTGCAGAACAGACCATCAATTGCTCCTATGAAAGTTCAAATTGAAACTGAAGAAAATTAGAACAAGTCCAAGAGAGCCAAAGTATGACCTTGAATATATCCCACCTGAATTTAGAGACCATCTCAAGACTAGATTTGACACATTGAACACTAATGACCGAAGACCAGATGAGTTGTGGAATGACATCAAAGACATCATACATGAACAAAGCAAGAGGTCATTAAAAAGGCAGGAAATAAAGAAAAGATCAAAATGGATGTCAGAAAAGACTCTGAAACTTACTCTTGAATGTCGAGTAGCTAAAGCAAAAGGAAGAAATGATAAAGTAAAAGAACTGAACAGAAGATTTCAAAGGGTGGCTCGAGAAGACAAAGTAAAGTATTATAATGACATGTGCAAGGAGCTGGAGATGGAAAACCAAAGGGAAGAACATGCTCAGCGTTTCTCAAGCTGAAAGAACTGAAGAAAAAATTCAAGCCTAGAGTTGCAATAGTGAAGGATTCTATAGGGAAAATATTAAATGATGCAGGAAGCATCGAAAGAAGATGGAAGGACAATGCAATCCTGATCCAAATTCCACCGGCATTTTTTAATGAGATGGAGAAACAAATCACCAAATTAATATGGAAAGGGAAGAGGCCCTGGATAAGCAAAGCATTACTTAAGAAGAAGAACAAAGTGGGAGGCCTCACACTACCTGATTTTAGAACCTATTATACCACCACAGTAGTCAAAACAGCCTGTTACTGGTACAACAACAGATACATAGACCAATGGAACAGAACTGAGAATCCACCCATAAATTCATCCACCTAGAAGCAGCTGATATTTGACAAAGGCCCAAAGTCCGTTAACTGGGGAAAAGACAGTCTCTTTAACAAACGGTGCTGGCATAACTGGATATCCATCTGCAGAAAACTGAAACAAGACCCATACCTCACGCCATGCACAAAAAGTAACTCAAAATGGATCAAAGACCTAAATATAAAATTGAAAACAATAAACATTATGGAAGAAAAAATAAGGACAATGCTAGGAGCCCTAATACATGGCATAAACAGAATATGAACCATAAGTAACAATGCACAAGCACCAGAAGAGAGACTAGATAACTGGGAGCTCCTAAACATCAAACACTTATGCTCATCAAAAGACTTCACCAAAAGATTCAAAAGACAACCTACAGATGGGAAAAAAAATTTGGCAATGACCAATCCGATCAGTGTTTAATCTCTAAAATCTACAAGATGCTGCAAAACCTCAACAACAAAAAGACAAATAACCCAATTAAAAAATGGGCAAAGGATATGAACAGGCACTTTGCCAAAGAAGACACTCAGGCAGCTAACAGACACATGAAGAAAGGCTCACGGTCATTAGCCATTAGAGAAATGCAAATCGAAACTATAATGAGATAGCATCTCACCCCAACAAGGCTAGCATTAATCCAAAAAACACAAAATAATAAATGCTGGAGAGGTTGTGCAGAGACTGGAACACTTATACACTGTTGGTGGGAAGGTAAAATGTTACAACCACTTTGGAAATCGATTTGGAGCTTCCTTAAAAAGCTAGAAATAGAAGTACCATACGATACAGCAATCCCGCTCCTTGGAATATATCCTAGAGAAATAAGAGCCATCACACGAATGGATATATGCACACCCATGTTCATTCCAGCACTGTTCACAATAGCAAAAAGATGGAAACAACTTGGTGCCCATCAACGGATGAATGGATAAACAAATTACGGTATATTCAGAACACAACAGGATACAAGGAAAAGATTAGTCCAAAGGACTAATGGACCACAGCTACCAAGGCCTCCATCAGACTGAGTCCAGTACAGCTAGATGGTGCCCGGCTACCACCACTGACTGCTCTGATCAGGATCACAACAGAGGGCTCTGGACAGAGCTGGAGAAGGAT
>NW_004444012.1:2676684-2736781 GCF_000243295.1 Trichechus manatus latirostris | reverse complement strand
GTCTGACTGAGACTGGAGGAGCCCCAGAAAGCATGGCCCCCAGACTCTCTATCAGCCCAGAATTAAAACCAAGGCCAACTCTGTAGACAAAGATTGATCTGGACTGTGGGACATAAAATGATACTCGTGAATAGGGTCCTTCTCAGCTCAAGTAGATACTTGAGACCAAACGGGCAGCTTCTGTCTGGAGGTGAGATGAGAAGGCAGAGAGGATTAGGAGGTGGTTGAATGGACATGAGAAATCAAAGTGGAAAGGAGGAGTGTGCTGTCACAGTATGGGGAGAGAAATTAGGGTCACATAACAATGTATGTATAAATTTTTGTATAATAGACTAACTTGAAATGTAAACTTTCACTTTAACTACAATAATAAACAAAATAAGAAGATGGAAGGAATACACAGAGTCATTACTCTAAGAAGAATTGGTTGACGTTCAACCATTTCAGGAGGTAGCATATGATCAGGAACTGATGGTACTGAAGGAAGAAGTCCAAGCTGCAGTGAAGGGATTGGTGAAAAACAAGGCTCCAGGAATTGACAGACTATCAACTGAGATGTTTCAAGAAACGGATGCAGTGCTGGAAGTGCTCACTTGTCTATTGCAAGAAATTTGGAAGACAGCTACCTGGCCAACCGACTGGAAGAGATCCGTATTTATGCCTATTCCCAAGGAAGGTGATCCAAACAAATGCAGGAATTATTGAACAATATCATTAATATCACACGCAGGTAAAATTTTGCTGAAGATCATTCAAAAGTGGCTGCAGCAGTATGTGAACAGGGAACTGACAGAAAATCAAGCCAGGTTCAGAAGAGGACATGGTACCAGGGATATCATAGCTAATGTCAGATGGAGCCTGGCTCAAAGCAGAGAATACAAAAAAGATGTTTACCTGTGTTTTATTGATCATGCAAAGGCATTTGACTGTGTGGATCATAACAAATTTTGGATAACCTTGCGAAGAATGGGAATTTCAAAACACTGAATTGTTCTCATGAGGAACCTGTACATAGATCAAGAGGCAGTTGTTGGTACAGAACAAGGGGATACTGCGTGGTTTAAAGTCAGGAAGTGTGTTCATCAGGGTTGTATCCTTTCACCATACCTATTCAATCTGTATGCTGAGCAAATAATCCAAAAAACTGGACTATATGAAGAAGAACGGGGAATCAGGATTGGAGGAAGATTCATTAACAACCTGCGTTATGCAGATGACACAACCTTGTTTGCTGAATGTGAAGAGGACTTGAAGCACTTACTGATGAACTTCAGAGACTACAGCCTTCAGTATGGATTACACCTCAACATAAAAAAAACAAAAATCCTCAGAAGTGGACCAATAAGCAACATCATGATAAACGCAGAAAAGACTGAAGTTGTCAAGGATTTCATTTTACTTGGATCCACATTCGACAACCATGGAGGCAGCAGTCAAGAAATCAAAAGATGCATTGCATTGGGCAAATCTGCAAAAGACCTCTTCAAAGTGTTGAAAAGCAAAGCTGTCACCTTGAAGACTAAGATGTGCCTGACCCAAACCATGGTATTTTCAATTGCATCATATGCATGCGAAAGCTGGACAATGAACAAGGAAGACTGAAGAAGAATTGACGCCTTTGAATTGTGGTGTTGACAAAGAATATTGAATATACCATGGACTAGCAAAAGAATGAACAGGTCTGTCTTGGAAGATGTACAACCAGAATGCTCCTTAGAAGCAAAGATGGTGAGACTATGTCTCACATACTTTGGACATGTTATCAGGAGGGATCCATCCCTGGAGAAGGACATCATGCTTGGTAAAGTACACGGTCAGTGAAAAAGAGGAAAACTCTGGATGAGATGGATTGACATGGTGGCCGCAACCATGGGCTGAAGCATAACAATGACTGTGAGCATGGTGCGGGACCAGGTAATGTTTCATTCTGTGATACATAGGGTCGCTATGAGCTGGAACAGGCTCGGCAGCACCTAACAACAACAAGAACAAGAAAAAATGCCTACAGGAGGGTTCCATTCCTTGGTTTTCTCGTAGGCAGTACTTTTCTCAATCCAGCCAACGAGGGCTTCTATCCTGAGTCCTCTGTTTTAGAGGACCCTATTCTGGCTCCCCTCTGGCCCTCTTCCATCCTACAAAGCAATGAGTCTGTGTGACAAGGGGATTTGCCCACCTGGAGACTTCTTTCTGTCTTCTAGGTCAAGCGTCACCTACCTAGAAAACCCAGAATTCCCTGCCTGTAAAGCCCTGAGCCTGCTTCCAGGGTTTGCTTGAGCTTCTGCCCTTCTCTGCCCTCTAAAGGGCAGACTGCACTGCGCAAAGGCTGTTCGTGGAATATGTGTTTGGAGGTATGGACAGAGCTTGGATATATGGAGTGGAGTCTATACACTTACACTCGAGGCTTCTCGAGGTCACTACAGAGACAAGGGGTGGAGCCATAGGGAGAAAAAAAAAAGCAACCGTTCTTGTCGAGTCAGTTCTGACTCATAGAGACCCTATAGGACAGGGTAGAACTGCCCCATAGGGTTTCCAAGGAGTGGCTGGTAGATTCGAACTGGTAACCTTTTGAGTAGGGGCGGTAGTTCTTAACCACTGCACCACCAGGGTTTCTGAGACATAGAAGACAAACAGTCAATGATATCCATTTGCACATTTGCCCGAGGCCCACAAATGTTGGGGATGAGCCTACTTGGATATATTGTCTTGCAAAGAGAAGCCTAGAGCAGTTACAAGGCTCTTTAAAGACTCGTTGAGTTATTTGTGGCCACAGAAGAAGATACCATACCTGGAGTCAGTGGGACATTGGGGAAGCCACAGACCTTTCATCTTTGGTTCTAGGTAGATGCAAGTTCTGGACACAAAGGTAATTTATAATTTCTTATCTGGACTTCATATCGCCAAACTAGAGTTATGATCCTGTGGGCACGAAGTGTGGTATTATATTAGCAGTCATAATAATGACAAAAGATTATGAAGCCTAACTTGATTCCCATGTTGACGTTTTTTCTGTTTGTGTTGGTCCATTTTCCCTCATAGCCAATTAAAAACAAGAGGTCATTAGCTAAAGCAAAGCAATTGTTTTAGGCTGATCTAATCAACCTTCAATTACCTAGTACACCTGAGGCCACAGTTGTCATAAATGGTCTATTAAAAAGCGTGTTAATACCAAACTTCGTTTACTTATTTCTCAGATCGCAGTTTTTTCAGCATTAGAAGTTGTGATTTTGTAGGATCAGGAGTCAAAGATTTGGTTCTGCACATTATGTTCACATGATATTTCAAAAGGATCAAGATGGGGAAAGTATGTGCCCTTTAAAATGGTTTTAGTTGTGGTTCTACCCACGTCAAAAAATTAGTTTGGGAAAATGCTGCCCAGTCTACAAATTAGCTGGATGACATTGAACAAGTTATTTACCCTCCTGAGGGCTCAATTTCTTTAACTTTGAAATGCGGAGGTTGGATTAGATGAGCTCTAAGCTTCTTTCCAAATCTAAGGTTTTATGATTGTCTATGATTTTATAAGCAATTGTGCCTCGAGCTATTTAGCAGAGAAAATTGCAGAACGTGAAAACCTTCAGGACTTAGTGAAGAAATAAAAAGACTATTCATCAGGAAATGGGGTCAAGTTAGAGAGTAAAGTGGGTAGTTGCCTGAGCAACTTGAGTTTGAAAAGAAATTATTGCAGAGTGAAACGCAAGCTTTTGCAGGCCGAGGAGAAAGAACAGAAATGAGAGCTCTATCTTTTCCTGTTGCTTCCCTAGAAGAAGAATCATAGGAGAGCTTTGCTTATCTATCTGGAACGAGGTGAGGTACAAAATAAACAAACATATAAAATACTCAATTAGAAGTCTCTTTCCTAGTGTTTTGATCAAAGTCTGAAAGTATGGATACCAACTGTCCACAGGTGCTTTGGTGGCTACCCACAGAGTGCTAATTTCCACCCCCTCTTTCAGCATCAGAAATCTCCTGCAAAGACCTACAAATATAAGTCCATGCTGAAGCTGGGGGGTGAAAGCTGGTGTCGAGTCCCCAAATCCTGTGAGTGACAATAGGAGAAAGTAAGATGCACAACTTCTCTGTGAGACTAAATCATGAGACAGCAGACAAGAATATGTAAACTACTTGGTCTGAGTGTTCAACCAAAAGTGCCAGTCAAATTACCTCAGAGAATATGATGCCCCCAGCAAGAGTGGCTCCTTAGCCCTGTATCTTTCTGCTAACAAAGCCATGAGATATTATTGGGTTTCCCTCGGGAATCTAACCATGTTAAGAGATAACAAACTTCAAACATGTCTCCAAATGCTTTGTAATTCATCAAAATGCAGGAAGTTGCAGAGGGTGGGGGGAGCAGTAATAAGAGACTTGTAAAATCTCAGATTCTGGCTAACCAGCTCTTGAATAAATAAAAATTGTCTGTACTTCTAATAGTTGCAATATTAAAATAAGAAAATGTGGGATACACATATCCCGCCGCCCTCAAGTCGATTCCAGTTAGCGACCCTATAGGATAGAGTGGAACTGCCCCATAGGGTTTCCAAGGCAGTAATCTCTATGGAAGCAGACTGCCACATCTTTCTCCAGAGGAGTGGCTGGTAGGCTCAAACCTCCAACATTTCAGTTAGCAGCCAAGTACTTAACCATTTCGCCACAAGGGTGCGTGTTCTCTCTCTCTGTCTCTCTCTTTCCCTCCCTCCCTGCCTCTCTGTCTTCCTCACTCCTTCCTCCTCTCTCTCTCAGTGATGTAAGTCAGTGAATTTTCTGTTATTTTCCTCTGTTCAAAAAGTCACAGATTTCCTGAGAATCAAGACAGTTTTCACTGTACTTATGTTTCTGAAGTCTGACTCAATATCTTCTATGCCATATTTTTGCAAATCTTCTCTTCTTATTATAATATTGTGTTGAGCATAAAGAATGTGCTAACAACCATCTGAGAAGCAGACCCAATAACTGTCCATTTTCATTTAACCTAAAGAAAATATCATTTCTTATTAGAAGTTTAGACATTCGGAACAGAGCACTGAAATACAGGGCTTCTGTGAGCACTGAATAGAGAATCCTCTAGAGTGAAGAGGATAGTGGAGGGCAGGAGAGGAGGCTGGAAAGGAGGACCGGGGCCATGGCGCAAAGAGGATTTTATACCAGGTGAAGAGTATGGACTCAGCTGTAAATGGTGGGAAACTGTAACAAAGGATTTTAAATGGGGATGACATGGTGTCATGGATTGAATTGTATCCCCCAAAAATATGTGTATCAGTTTGGCTAGGCCATGATTCCCCATATTGTGTGATTGTCCACCATTTTTCATCTAATGTGATTTTCCTTTGTGTTGTAAATCCTATTACTATGATGTTAATGAGATGGATTAGCGGCAGTTACATTGATGAGATCTACAAGATTAGATAGTGTCTTAAGCCAATCTCTTTTGAGCTATAAAAGAGAGAAGCAAGCAGAGAGACATGGGGACCTCATACCATCAAGAAAGCAGCACTGGCAGCAGAGCACGTCCTTTGGACCCTGGGTCCCAGCGCCTGAGAAGTTCCTAGACCAGGGGAAGATTGAAGACAAGGACTTTCCTCCAAAGCCGGCAGAGAGAAAGCCTTCCCCTGGAGCTGAAGCCTTAAATTTGAACTTCTAGCCCACTAGACTGTAAGAGAATAAACTTGTGTTTGTTAAAGCCATCCACTTGTGGCATTTCTGTTCCAGCAGCAGTAGATAACCAAGACACATGGTTAGGTGTCTGTTTTAGAAAGTTCACCCTGGCTACAGTGTGGAGGTTAGAGAACAAGCAGAGGAGGGGAAGCAGAGAGGCGTGAACGGCTGAGTCTAGTGACTACTACTAACGCCCAAGGTGACACTGGATGGAACATGGAGGACGCAGGGGAAACATGTGCTAGGGGCATGGACAGGACACAGATAGCACCTCTGCACGTCTTAGTAAGCCGCTTTGCTAGGATTTTGCCAGCCTTGGAGATGCATCTCATTGTCAGCCAACCAAGAGTGATACCATTCTCTTGCTTTTTTGAATCATAGATTTTTCTTTAAAAGGATCAAATAAGGATCCATTGGTTTAAAGCAAAGATGTCACCTTGAGAACTAAGGTGCACCCGACCCAAGCCATGGTGTTTTCAATCACCTCATATACATGCAAAAGCTGTACAATGAATAAGGAAGACCGAAGAAGAACTGATGCCTTTGAATTACAGTGTTGGCAAAGAATATTGAATATACCATGGACTGCAGAAGAAATACAGCTAGGATACTCCTTAGAAGCAAGGATGGCGAGACTTCATCTCACATACTCTGGACATGTTATCAGGAGTGATCAGTCCCTGGAGAAGGACACCATGCTTGGTAAAGTAGAGGGTCAGCGAAAAAGAGAAAGAACTTCAACAAGATGGATTGACACGGTGGCCACAACAATGGGCTCAAACATAATAACGATTGTGAGGATGGCGCAGGACTGGGCAGTGTTTTGTTCTGTTGTGCACGGGGTCGCTATGAGTCAGAAACGATTTGATGGCACCTAACAACAACAACAGGTTGAAAGCAGCAGTAGTTACACAGCTAGTTAGTGATAAAACCTGGTCTGTTCTAATTCTGTGTAGTATTTTTTCATCTTACCACACTGCCATTCTACCAGTCTGAAATATGGTGATGGTCCATACAAACGCGTGTATAAGTTTTTTAAAAGACTGTATAGGACCAAAAGACAAGTGCATTAACTATTGATTTACTTATTTGGAAGGCATTTTTATTTCTCTTTAAGATTTAATAAAAATAAGACCTCAAAATCCATAGCATTAGCAAAACAGAAGTCTGGTAAAGTTAACGTAGTAATTTACACACAGTTACGGGAGAACTGATATATATAGCAGTTATGTGATCTAGCTCATGGGCCAGTTTGCCAAACTTAGACACAGCGTATTTACACTTGATTATTTTTTCATCTCTTTCCAATTGTTTAATGGTTTCCATATGCTTGGTTGTGCTTTAACTCATGAGCACTTGGTGAGTCTTAACCTATCACAAGCAAGTGGAAGTCTATAAAATACAAATTTATCTCCTTTTCACCAACCCTTCCCCTCCACCTCAGCACATTCTCCAGAGGTAACCACCCTTGATAGTTTTGTATGTATTCTTTCAGACTTTTTTTTCTATTTGTATCCAAACATGCCTATAGGTTATACACATACAAAAACAAACGTTGTTTCTTGAGTGGTTTTGCTACAAGAATGGCGTAATACTAGCAGAATCTTCTGCAACTTTTTTTTCAGTTAATAACTTTTTTTCACTTAATTTTTATATAACTATGTATAGATAGACCTTATTCTTTTTTAAAAAATCCCAAACCCAGGCCCTCCTGTGTTCTGCTGCTCGAGAGAACCCAACCCAACCTCCACCCTCTAGCCAGAGCTGCAGACATTGAACCATGTCATCCCCACTTAAAATCCTTTATTACAGTTTCCCACCATTTACAACTGAGCCCATACACTTTGCCTGGCATAAAAGCCTCTTTTTGCTGTGGCCCCAGTCCGTCCTTCAGGCCTCCCCCCCTGCTCTCCATATTACGGTGCCACCAACTCCCACCCCATTCCCCACATATAAAACCTTCTAGCCAGATGGAAAACTCTGCAGTTCACTGTATGCAGACCCAGATTCTCTTATCAGAAACCCTTATGGCCAGAGATGTTTCAGAATTCATAATTTTTTAGAGGTTCGACAGGTAATCCTATGCTTATACTGTGTATTACACAGCACCCCAGCAGGGTCTAAGGCGTCAACTCATTGTCAAACGCATTGCTATTTCTGTAGCAAACCTAAATATTCACAGTGAGTGTGATCAGGCCACAGATGGCCTCCGATCAGTTAAGGTCGTTTCACCATTGGGCCAGCTGACTTCCATTGGCCCCTAGAGACCCATTACCCATGCTTCTCCACCCTGCTCTGTGCCCTGGGAAACTGGGCTTCAGCTCTGCACTTAATTGTTCCCAGGCTTCTGCTGGGCTATGGCAGATATGGAGCCTAGCAGACCATCCAAGGGTTATTTAATTCCTCGCCTGAAGAACATCAACACTCACTTTTGCTCTTAAAAGCGACTCTCTCCTTCCAGGTTCCGGGAACCACTCCCTTCCCTCACCTCTTTGTGTCTAGAGGTGGAAAGGCTCTGCCGTTTCTAGCGCCAGGGTACTGCACTATTGCTTGTACTTTCTCTCCACCCCACTCACACCTTTGTAAGTAATCAAATTATCCCAATCTGAGAAGGCCATCTGTTTCCTGACGGGTCCCTGACAAATGCAGCTTATACATGAGTTGAGATCGTATGAGGTCAGGTTTTCCTGCCTAGTGGGTTAAGAAAAAGTTTCAGCTTTCAGAACTTTTTTTTCTTTCCAGTTTCGGATAAGATACTGTGGACGCATACACTGTATTGTTTCTTTCTTCTGTTTAACGCACACAGCTTCTTCTTCCTGGGATGCTGTTACTTTCCTTGTCCACCTGGCTAACTCCTATTTAACCTTTAAAAACCGTCTGCCCAGAGAATTGGGGACCTCATACCATCAAGAAAGCAGTGCCAGGAGCAGAGCGCGTCCTTTGGACCAGGGTCCCTGTGCCGAGAAGCTCCTAGTCTGGGGGAGCACTGATTAGAAGGCCAAGAGAGAGAGAAAGCCTTCCCCTGGAGCTGACATCCTGAATTTGGACTTTTAGCCTACTTTACTGTAAGGAAATAAACTTCTCTTTGTTAAAACCAAAAAAAAAAAAACCATCCGCCCAGCGATCTTCAAGGGTGAACCATGCACTGAGCAAACTCCTGTAGACTGCCCACCATCCAACCGTCCTGGGCACTTGTGAAGTCCCTGGAACACAGGGCTTGGAAAACTTGTGTGAGAATGGGGCGTGAAGGGAAAACCCCACCCAGGGAAGTGATGGTCTCACAAGTACTGTTACATATGTTAATATATGGTGAATGAAAAGTTTAAAATTTCTTAATATTGCTGCATGGTTGCAGAAAACAATGGGTGAGTACACAAATAAATGACTGACATCATTGGTCTGTTAAGTTCTTTTGATTATCCCCACCGACTGCAGACTTACAGAGACAACTTAAACAGAAAATTTTGAAAAATACTCACTCTTTATATGTGCAATGCATTCTGGAATTGTCTATCCTATTCTAGTCTGTGTGCTCGGCTTGCTAACCAAAAGGTTGGCAGTTCGAACCTACTGGCAGCTCTGCAGGAGAAAAATATGGCAGCCTGCTTCCATAAAGATTACAGCCTTGGAAACCCTGTGGGGCAGTTCTGCTCTGTCCTAGAGGGTCACTATGAGTCAGATTCGACCTGATGGTAATGGGTTTGGTGTTTCTGGTTTTGGTATTCTAGTCTATATTACTTTTTAAAAATATTGATCACAACCCACTAAGTGGATTTCATGCCCCAGGAATGGGTCATGCCATGCACACTTTGAAGGACACCAACCTAGGCAATATTGGTTCACCAGTGCTCCCAAAATTTGTCACACAAAGAACCAAAATGTTAACTAAAATTTTAATCGCAGTTCAGGTTTTTGCAGTTCACACTTTCCGTGTTGCTTCTTTTCCACTTTCAGGGGCCGGGTCTCCTTTGCAGGGGCAGGAATTCCTGTCCTTAAGTTGGATGACATCTGGTTGGAACCACAGGACGTGCTCTGAGACAGAAACCAGGGCAGCTGCAATCTAGGAGTTGGGACTGTCTTTGCCAATTTTGGATATTTGGTCACCTTATCTGAGATTACATGTAAACTCAGTTTTTGTTTTTTTTTTTTTTTTCAGTTTCTCAGTAGGGAGTTCTATTGTGTAATTTCAAAAAAAGAACATTTTTTTCTCTGCTGTTTAATGACCTGGGTTAATTTTCACAAGGATTTATGAAATGTAAGCTGGTGCCAGGAAAACGTGGATCAATTATCGCTTCCCTAGAGAAGGCAGTGGTACTTTTAATAATAGATCCTAATAAAAGTGTCTGTGTTTCTTTTAGGACTTTAAAAAACAAAGCAAAATATGAGGTGGGAAGGGTTTTTTGTATGAAAGTCAAATCGCACATGGCCTGAGTAGGAAAACAATTATTTTAATTAGACTGTCTTGTATTTGGCAAGCAGATATTCATTTGGTGTCTTTAAAAGATGAAGAGTTAATTATATGGATATTGTATCATTTAGGATTCAAGTTGGCTGCATGTCACAGAAATCTAAAATAGTGGTGGATTAAATAAGATGGTATTTATCTCTCTTGTAAAAGTCCAGAGGTAGGTGATCCAGAACTGACATGACTCTGTAATGCCAAAGGACCAGGATCCGTTTCTGCTACAAACTCCAGTTAGCTAGAAGGAGGAAGGGAAGAAGAAGGGCCTACCCCCTTCCTTTAAAGACACATCCAGGAAATTGCACCCACCACTTCCCTCTTATAAGCAACTAAACAGAACATAGCTGCAGGGCTATGCTTAGCTGCATGGAAGGCTGAGAAGTATAGTCTTTATCTCAGGAAGCCAAGAGCCCAGCTAAAAAGTGGAAGGTCTCTTACAAAGGAAGATGGCAAAGAGAGACATTGAGGGACAATAAGCTGTTTCTTCCACAAATATACATGGCCTGAGAATTCTGCAGTTGTGTAAAGTCAAAGCCCTATAATAAACTCGTGTATTTATATGAACATATATACATTATGTTCGTATATGTAATAAATCCTACATATAGAATAAAAGCATATGTATGAATTTATTACATATATGTGTGTATGCATATATATTCATAATATATATGTTCATATAAGGAGGCCTGGTGGCATAATGGTTAAGTGCTCAACAGCTAACTGAAAGGTCAGCAGTTGGAATCCACCAGTGGCTTTGTGGGAAAAAAGACCTGGCAATCTGCTTCTATAAAGACTGCAGTCTGAGAAACCCTATGGAGCAGTTCTGCTTGGTCTCAATGGCACACAACACATATGTTCATATATATGTATATATATATGAATTTATTATAGGACTTTAACCTTACATAATTTTGGAAGTTCTAAGTCATGGAGCTAAATACGCTCCTGGCCCGGAATCTGCGTAACTGAAGAAGAAAATTTGTCAGGGTTATAGGAGCTGTGGCAGGATGTTACCCCAGGCCAGCAAAGTGAGTCAGCAGATTAGTAACAATGACTGAGCTGCCAACAGTGCCTTGTGCCTTTGTCCACGCTTCCAAGTATAAAAACAATAGGCTACCGCTCCACTTCTGTCTTCCAAATAGTGTGCAAAAATGCCTCTAGTGATCACTAGCTCACAGACCCTGAACCAAGCAGGGAAGAGGATTCCAGGAAAAATAATTCCAGTTCAGCTAAATTGATACAATACAAATCCTCCACGTCCCTGCCACTCCCTCCAACACGGCAGCAGTAGAGATCATTTAAAAATGTAAATCAGATCATTTGCCTTCTTGAAGCCTTCCAAACGCATCCCATTGCGTCTAGAATAAAATCCAAACTCTTCACCTTGGTTTACAAGGCTGCACAGGATCTGACCCCTATCACTTCTCTGAGCTCGTTTCGTTTTGCACCACTTGCCCCTGCTTGCCATTTCTGAGCCACAGTCCTTCTATCTGTTCCTCAAATACAACAAGGTCATTTCAGCCTGAGGAACTTTGCACTGGCTGGAACATCTGCCTGAAACACTCTACCCATTGATCTTCACATCACTAGATGCCATGAGTTTTTCTAAACTGCCGAAGAAGCTAAGTTCTACATTCAATGTGTTACTGAGACAGGCAGCTTCAGAGCTCAGCCCTTCTAGGAGACACCTGCTCTGGCTTATCCTCCTACACCAAGCAGAATAGGCTGCACATTCTTCTGAAATTGTCCTTGACAAGATAACCACAGAATGGTCATAGCTGGCCTCAACTGGTTTTAGCAGGTTTTCAACGCCATCTTAGCACTTGAAATGACTTATTCTCTTTAAATACAAAATACATATAAGCATCCCGCCTCTGGATGGTGCTTATGAAGGAAAATCGACCTCTTCCTCCATCCTGGGGAATTGAACCCTTGTCTAGAGAAAATGCATAGTCATCTCCAAGCTCTAGATGCTTGAGCAAAGGTCGATCCTGAACATTCATGATAAATTTACATTTCCTTGTCTGCTTTATGTAAAAGCCCGACGCCCCAAGCTGCCTATGAACAGTCTTGGAGGCAGCAGCCCCAACTGTTCCTTTCTTTACACAACAAAATAAAGGTGCCTTTCTTCTCTCCCACCTCAGCCTCTTGTTTGTTGGCTGTGATAAGTCACACCAAGCAAAACTTGGGGTTTCCACCCAGCAACATTATTGCTGAAAATGTGATAGATAGCCTTTATTTCTATTAAGGTTTCAGTTCAAATGTGGCCTCCTCAGCATCCTTCCTCCATGACTACTTAATCTAAAGAAGCTTCTCCAACACCTCAGTATTCTCACACATCACCTTGTCTTTGCTCTTGTCACCACCAGAAATTATCCTGTCTGTTTATTGCTTATTTTCTATCTTTCCCACCACCATTACTAGCAGAATATAGGCTCTATAAGAGTAGGGATTGATTTTGTCTGTCTTGTTTCTCTGCCTGGAATATGATCGTCTCAATAGATGTTTGTTAAATGAATGAATAAAAATATTCGGACTGATTACAGTTTTCTATCATGCCTACTTCTACTTAGACAAGGTCCCTCATAGATTAGATGTCAAACTTGGACACAGCATCAGGAAAGCCCAATCTCTAGAAAAGGACATCATTTTTGGTAAAGTAGAGGGTCAGCTAAAATGCAGGAAACCCTCAATGAGATGGATTGACACAATAGCTGTAACAACGGACTAAAAAACTTACCAATGATCAGGAGGATGACGAAGCACCAGGCAATGTTTTGTTCTGTTATACAGGAGTCAAAGCTGACTAGGCAGCAACAGTAAGAACAATTAGGATCCTGAGTGAACATTGTATACCACCAGAAATAAAGACATTTTCAGGTAATGCAGAAAGGAGGATTTTTACATCCCCTTAAATGTTAAAGGAACTGTAGTGGGGTTGTAGACAATAATTAATGTAAGGTTTGCAGGATCCAGAATCAGGAATATATGTGGTCACAAAGATACAATCAGGAATATATGTATCTCTCTGGGTAGCTGACTGCTCAACGATACTTGGCAATGTGGTAAATTCTTGCGTTTGTAAGTCAGGCTTCTGACAATGTAATAGCTGAAAGGAGAAATGACCTTTGCATATGTGTTAGCACTTAAGAGGCTTTTGCAACAAACCATTCTACATAGCTGTTAGAAAGCAGTTTGGAAAAATTAAGCTTGTTGGAGCAAGGTGCTGAAGGAGAAATTTACAGCAAAGCATTATAGGCGAAGCTCAGAAGCTCCTGTGAAAACCTGAGATATCCTCCCCACCTTTTGCTCTTAAAGACTTTAGTAAAGAGGAGGAAAAGGGGGGAGAAACTGGCCATTCAGGGAATTATTCAAGCACCAGTCCAGTGTACAAGGGCTGGCAGTGATGGAGATGAAACTTATCTACCTGAGTACAGATATGGTGTAAGTGGCTTCCTTACTTTGGATCAGAAGACACACCAGAAAAAGCCCTGGGGCCTTCAGAAGAAATGGTGATTATTGGTTTTCTACCTAATTGAGAAGGCAGGACTAAACAGGAGATTGGTAATCTCTCAGATATTACCCCCCCCCCCCTGGAGTCCTGCAACCACCAGGGCAGATTTAAAACCCACAGCACTACCTGGGTGCGGGACTGAGAAGGGAAATGTCTTCCTGTCTGTTCTGGCTCTCGTGCAGATGGGCATTTTGTGGTAGAAGGTACCTGTGAGAAGGACCCTATCACTGTCCCCCAGAAATTAAGATCCAGCAACAGGAGCAGATGCACAGTGTGAAGCTCTTTTGACCCCATAAGCCTAAGAGCTTGGTAGATTCCATAATTCCTTGCTCTCTCTTGGGATGGGATGCTGCTACCTCAGTAGACCCAGAAATCCAAGAGGCATTGACACAAATAGAGTAACTCTTTGGGAGAAGGGGACTAGCATCTAGTTGGAGGTGGTCCAACTGCCGTAAGTAAAATACAGCTGTACTGTGCAGTACCTTCTATCTCAACTCACCACCACCCCTCCATCTGCCATCCTGCGCTCAGAAGTCGTGTAGTAAAATATACAAGAGGCTGTAAATATATTTCTAGGGGGAGCATATGATGAGAAGAAGAGGATTTTATTCACCAAAATCTTCTTAGAAAGGGATAGCTATCTTTGTTGTTATTTGATAATTGCTTGGGGGTAGAAGATGATACCTGAGGGATCCAGATTTTGGTGGATTATGTTGCACGAAGAAAGCAGATGGATCTGTTGGTTTGTTCTGCAAATGGAAGGAGAGGGGGAAAGAGGAAAGATAAGAGAGGAGGAATGGCTGAGTTGCCTCCAGATTCCAGACAATCTCAGAGGAAGTCCTTACAGTGCAATTAATTACTTCTGTGTGTGCCCTTTCTAACCATGGTCCTGTAACTCCCACCCAGGTAATTGGGTGGGACTGTGTGGTAGGGTATCCTGGTGTTCCTGAGCCTGAATTATAACTGTTACTTCCCTAATAAACCCTATAATCGTGAGTATGGTCTGTGAGTTTTGTGTGGCGATTGCAATGAATTATCGAACCTAGCAGAAAAGTAGAGAGTGCTGTGAGAGGGACGGTTGGTGTCAGAATTAGTAAAGATGGTGGAGAGAGGAGGTTTGTCTGGCCTCCACCTCGTGGGAGTTAGCCTTGCGCTGTTGATCTTGGTTCTCCTTTCCCCTTGCGGGGTTGGAGGAGGTCAGACACTGCCCCCAAGTACTTTTTACAGTCCTATTCCCTAGTGACTCCTTAATCTTCAATAAAGTTTAAAAAAATACTTAATGTCAGAGGAAATTTTTTTCAAGAAACTGATGAAGAAGCCAAGTTCAATATTCAATGTGTACTGCTAAAAAGGCAACTCATAGCCCTTGAGGTTAAGGATTACAGAGGAAGACAGCAGTAGGAGCACACTGCAGGAACTCATATGCATCATGAAGACCGTCAAAAGCCACAAAATTGGATTTTCATGCAAGTTATCCAAATATTTGAGGAGCAGGGAGCCTCCAGCTGACAGATTGTTAGTTCTAATTTTGCCCCCTGCATTTCATTATCCATACTGTTTCTGAGTGAGGTTTTCAACACGCAAATGTAGGCAAGCCTCACCTGTGCTCAAAATTCTTCAGTAATTTCCCATCGCCTGTTGTCAGCTGCCGTTTAATTGGTTGCAACTCATAGTGGCCCTACATACAGAGGAACGAAACACTGCCTGGTCCTGCGCCACCCTCACAATCACTGCCATGTTTGAACCCACTGTTGCAGTCATTGTGTCAATCCCTCTCATTGAGGGTCTTCCTCTTTTTCACTGACCCTCTGCTTTACCAAGTGTCTAGGTCATCCAGTGCTGCTGTAACAGAAATACCACAAGTGGATGGTTTTAATGAAGAGAAGTTTATTTCCTCACAGTCAAAGTAGGCTAAACGTCCAAATTCAGGGCATCAGCTCCAGGGGAAGGCTTTTTCTCTCTGTCGGCCTTCTTCTCTTCAGTGTTCCCCCGGACTAGGAGCTTCTCTGCGCGGGGACCCTGGTCCAAAGGACGCACTCTGCTCCCAACACCACTTTCTCGATGGTATGAAGTCTCCGTCTCTCTGCTCACTTCTCTCTTTTATATCTGAAGAGATTGCCTCAGGACACAATCCAATCTTGTAAATTGAGTCCTGCCTTACTAACACAACTGCCACCCATCATCCCTCATTAACATCATAGAGGCAGGATTTACAACATATAGGAAAATCACGAGGAATCATGGCCCAGCCAAACTGATACACACATTTTTGGAGGGACAGAATTCAATCCATGACACCAAGCATGATGTTCTTCTCCAGGGACTGGCCCCTCCTAATAACATGTCGAAAGTATGTGAGGCTAAATCTCTCCATCCTCTCTTCTAAGGAGCATACTGGCCATACTTCTTCCAAGACATATTTATTCCTTATTCTGGCAGTCCATGTGTATTCTTCACTAATACCATAATTCAAAGGCATCAATTCTTCTTCGGCCTTCCTTATTCATTGTCCAGCTTTTGCGTGCATATGAGGCAACTGAAAATACCTGGCTTGGGTCAGGCACACCTTAGTCCTCAAAGTGACATCTCTGCTTTTTAACAGTTTAAAGAGGTCTTTTGCAGCAGATTTACCCAATTCAACACATAGTTTGATTTCCTGACTGCTGCTTCGATGGGCAGTGATTGTGGATCCAGGTAAAATGAAATCCTTGACAACTTCAATCTTTTCTCCATTTATCGTGTTGCTTATTGGTCCAGTTGTGAGGACTTTTGTTTTCTTTATGTTGAGGTGTAATCCATACTGAAGGCTGTGGTCTTTGCTCTTCATCAGTAAGTGCTTCAAGTCCTCTTTGATTTCAGTACACAAGGCTATGTCATCTGCATATTACAGGTTGTTAATGAGTCTTCCTCTAATCCTGATGCCCCGTCCTTCTTCATTTAGTTCAACTTCTAGGATTATTTGCTCAACATACAAATGGAGTAAGTATGGTGAAAGGATATAACCCTGACACATACCTTTCCTGATTTTAAACCACGCAGTATCCCCTTGTTCCGTTCAAATGACTGCCTCTTGGTCTTTGTACAGGTTCCTCATGAACACAATGAAGTGTTCTGGAATTTCCATTGTTCGCAATATCTATAATTTGTTATGATCCACACAGTCAAATGCCTTTGCATAGTCAATAAAACACAGGTAAACATCTTTCTGGTATTCTCCACTTTCAGTCAAGATCCAGATGACATCAGCAGTGATATCCCTCATTCCACGTTGTCTTAGGCTGGGTTCTTTAGAGAAGCAAAACCAGTGAAACGTATATGTGTGTATTCATATCAAGGAAATGGCTCATGTGGTTGTAGAGGCTCGAAAATCCCAAATCTGTGGGTCAGGTTGGAGGCTTCTCCTGACTCACGTAGCTGCAGGGGCTGATGAACCCAAGATCAGCAGGCCAGACAGCAGACAGCAGGCCTCTGGCTCACAGGCTGAAGATGCCAATGAATCCCAAGAGCGGCAGGTAAGACAGCAGGTAAGCTGCTAGTTCAAGTCCCAAGAACCAAAGTCAGATGAACAATGGCCAGCTGCAGGATCCAGAACCAGCAAAAGCCAGCAAACTTTGCCAGAAATTCACCTGTATTGGATATAGACCACACCTCCAAGGAAACTCCCTTTCAACTGATTGGCTGCTCATAACAGATCTCATCATGGAGGTGATTACATTATATCAGATCTCATTATGGAGGTGATTACATCATTACATAGCTTTCAAACTACATCATAACTGCCAAATAACTGAGAATCATGGCCCAGCCAAGTTGACCCACCACCTTAACCATCACATACATCCTCTTTGAATCTAGCTTGAATTTTTGGCAGTTTCCTGTTGCTGTACTGCTGCAACTGCTTTTGAATGATCTTCTGCAAAATTTTACTTGTGTGTGATATTGATATTGTTCAATAATTTCTACATTCTGTTGGGTCACCTTTCTTTGGAATGAACACAAATATGGAATTCTTCCAGTTGGTTGGCCAGGTAGCTATGTTTCAATTTTCTTGGTGTAGACAAGTGAGTACTTCCAGTACATCCGTTTGTTGAAACATCTCAGTTGGTATTCTGTCAATTCCTGGAGCCTTGTTTTTCACCCGTGCCTTCAGTGCAAGTTGGACTTCTTCCTTCACTACTTCCTGAAATAGTTGAACAACGATCAGATCTTTTCAGTGCAGTGACTGTGTATTTCTCCCATCTTCTTTTGATGCTTTCTCAGTTGTTAATATTTTGCCCATAGAATCCTTCAATATTGCAACACGAGGCTTGCATTTTTCTTCAGTTCTTTCAGCTTGAGAAATGCCGAGCATGTTCTTCCCCTTTGGGTTTCTATCTTCAGCTCTTTGCACGTGTCATTATTATACTTTACTTTGTCTTCTCGAGCCGCCCTTTGAAATATTCTGTTCAGCTCTTCAGCTGATCATTTCTTCCTTTTGCTTAGCTACTCTACATTGAAGAGCAACTTTCAGAGTCTCTTCTGACATCCATTTTGGTCTTTTCTTTCTTTCTTGTCTTTTTAATGACCTTTTGCTTTTTTCACGTATGATGTCCTTGATGTCATCCACAACTCATCTGGTCTTCGGTCATTAGTGTTCAATGTGTCAAATGTGTTCTTAAGATGGTCTCTAAATTCAGGTGAGATATACTCAAGGTCAGCCCCTGGCCTTGTTCTGGCTGATGATATTGAGCTTCTCCATTGTCTCTTTCCACAGATGTAGTTGATTTGATTCCTGTGTATTTCATCCAGTGAGGTCCATGTGTATAGTCACCGTTTATGTTGGTGAAAAAGGTATTTGCAATGAAGAAGTCTTTGATCTTGCAAAATTCTATTATGCAATGTCCCTCATTGTTTCTATCACCAAGGCCCTATTTTCCAACTACTGATCCTTCTTCTTTTTTTCTAACTTTCGCATTCCAATCACTACTAATCATCAATGCATCTTGATTGCATGTTTGTTCAAATTCAGACTGCAGAAGTTGGTTAAAATCGTCAATTTCCTCATCTTTGGCATTAGTGGTTGGTACATAAATTTGAATAATATTCATATTAACTGGTCTTCCTTTTAGGCGTATAGATATTATCCTATCACTGACAGCACTGTACTTTAGGATAGATCTGAAATGTTCTTTTTGATGATGAATGTGATGCTATTCCTCTTCATTTTGTCATTCCCCGCATAGTAGACCATATGATTGTCCAATTCAAAATGGCCAATATCAGTCCATTTCAGCTCACTAATGTCTAGGATATTGATCTTTATGCATTCCATTTCAGTTTTTGATGACTTTCAATTTTTCTAGATTCATACCTTGTGCAGTCCATGTTCCGATTATTAACAGATGTTTGCAGCTGTTTCTTCTCATTTTGAGTCATGCCATATCAGCAAACAAAGGTCCTGAAAGCTTGACTCCATCCACATCATTAAGGTTGACTCAACTTTGAGACAGCAGCTCTTGCGTAGTTGTATTTCGAGTGCCTTCCAACCTGAGGGGCTCATCTTCCGGTACTGTATCAGACAATGTTCAGCTGCTATTCACAAGGTTTTTACTGGCAATTTTTTCAGAAGTAGACCAGTAGGTCCTTCTTCCTAGTCTGTCTTAGTCTGGAAGCTGCACCGAAACCTGTCCACCATGGGTGAGCCTGCTGGTATTTGAAATACCGGCAGCATAGCTTCCAGCATCACAGCAACATGCGAGCCACCACAGTAAGACAAACTGACAGACGAGTGGCGGTCCCATTGCCTACAGGACTGAAAAAAACGAAAACCTTTGTGAGGCATATAAGGCCTTTCCCAGTGTCTTGCAAAGTGCCTGGTGAGCAGTCGGTGCTCCAGACTTATTTGTTGAATGAGTAACTGACTCTCCTGCCATTCTCCCACCCTCCCAACATGTGCTTTTCATTTCAGCAACATTGAATTATTTGTAGTTTCCCGTTTGTCATGTCCTCTCTTTGTGTGTCTTCTGGGTTTGGAATATTCCCTGCCTCTCCCTGCCTCCCTTATCCCTCCCACAAAAGCACACCCTTGTGTGGATTGGATTGTGTCTCCCAAAAATACATGTTGAAGCCCTAACCCCTGTACCTGTGTATGTGGTCCTGTTTTTAAATACAGTCATACAATGACAGACTAGGGTGGTATATCATTACAGACCCAATTCTGTTACTGTACCACAACATTTGACCTTTCCTTGTGTCTACATGGAGTCCCTGGGTGGCACAAATGGTTAAGAACTTGACTGCTAACTGAAAGGTTGGTGGTTTAAATCCACCCAGAGGCATTTCGAAGGAAAGCTCTGTCTATCTGTTTCTGAAAGATCACAGCCATTGAAAACCACGTGAAGCACAGTTCTACTCTGTAAAATGGTAGCAGCAGTGTCAGAACCTGTCTAACTTCAGGGGGATAATACGAATCAAGATAAGCCCAAGGCTGATCCCTATGAGGCAGAGATCAGACATACCTTTACTCTCCAAACTTTTTACCATTTCTGACACCAGCTGTCCCTCCCATGGCACTCTCTACTTTTCTTCTGGGTTTGACAATCTGTTGCAATGGCCACACAGAATTCACAGACCATACTTACAGTTAAGTGGTTTATTAAGGAAGCAACAGGGTACAACTAGGGATCAGGATCAGGAAGAAGTAGGCAAAGTCTGGAAGTCTCCCCCAAAGGGAAGAGCACATCCCTCCCTTCTTCAGTGCAAGACAGCTCTCTCAGTTCCTCTCAGCCATGCAAGTAAACAGGCCCTTTTCTCTGCTGTGCAGGCCTCCTTGCGGCCCCCTGAGGACAGGCCTCCTCTCACCTCCCTGAGGGGAGGCTTCTCTCAGCCACCTCAGGACAGGCCTCCTCTCGGCCACCTCAGGACAGGCATCTTCTTGGGCCCTTCAGGACAGGCTTCTCTCAGCCACCTTGGGACAGGCCTCCTCTTGGCCCCCTTGGGAAAACTTCCTCTCGACCACCTCAGAACAGGCTCCTCTCAACCCCTTCAGGACAGGCCTGTTTTTGGCCATGCATACCCCTTTCAGCCATACAGGCCTCTCTACGTTCAGCCTCCCTGCCATCGGCCTCTCCACTGCTAACTTACCCAGCTCATGGCCAGTGGAGCAGTTTTGTTCAGCTCAGCTCTCTTAGCTGCATTCCTAGCAGTAGGTTTCTGCTGTCACCACCGACTCAGCCACGGGGCCACTTCTGGGTCTGCTGCTACCAACTCTGCTGCAGGGCCTCTTTTAGGCATCTCACTTTCCTCAGTGTTACAGCCATTGACCTGTGTTATATAGCTCTTTTAGGAGGTTCCTTGCCCTGTCTCTCTCTGCTTCTTCTCTTTTCTTGCCTCTCTTGCCTTTTCTCCTTCCCTGCTTCTTTCTTCCTTCTCTTTCTGTCTGCCCATCTCTGTGGGGTTGGCTGCATATATAAGAAAACTCTAGTCAATTTCAAGGCATGGCCCCTCCAGCAGGGCCATGAACTGACCAATCGCCTCTCTGTAGACCACTAATTTGCATAGTAGGTATGATGGTTAAGGTTGAGTGTCAACTTAGCTGGGCCATGACTCCCAATAGTTTGATAGTCGTATGATGTGTGATCACTTCCATGATGAGATTTGATATTATGTGATCACCTCCATGATGGGATCTGCTGTGAGAAGCCAATCAGTTGAAAGGGAATTTCCTTAGGGGTGTGTGGCCTGCATTGAATGTAAGAGGATATTCTGGCAAGGCTTGTGGGCTTTTGCTCGTTCTAGATCCTCTGGTTCTTGGGACTTGAGCTAGCAGCTTACCTGTAGTCTTGCTTGCCGATCTTGGGATTCATCGATCTTCGCAGCCTGTCAGCAGGAGCCCTGCTCTCTGACCTGCCGATCTTGGGTTCCCAGCACCTGTGGCTACATGAATCAGGAGAGGCCTCTATTCTGACCCACGAACTTGGGACATCAGCCTCTGCAATTGTGTGGCCATTTGCTTGGTATAAATTTCTCTCTCTATATATATTTATACGCTTTACTGGTTTTGCTTCTCTAGAGAACCCAGCCTAAGACACACTAGGTTATAGTTACTTCAGTTGCGTAAGTATATTGACCAAAAGCATCAACAGAAGATGGAAGGAATATACAGAGTCATTATACCCAAAAGAATTGGTTGATGCTCAACCATTTCAAGAGGTAGCATATGATCAGGAATAGATGGTACTGAATGAAGAAGCCCAAGCTGCACTGAAGGCAATGGTGAAAAACAAGGCTCCAGGAATTGACAAAATATCAATTGAGATGTTTCAACAAATGGATGCAGCACTGGAAGTGCTTACTCTTCTATGCCAAGAAATTTGGAAGACAGCTACTTGGCCAACCGACTAGAAGAGATCAATATTTATGCCTATTTCCAAGAAAGGTGATCCAACCAAATGTGGAAATTATGGAACAATATCATTAATATTACACACAAGTAAAATTTTGCTGAAGATCCTTCAAAAGCAGCTGCAGAAGTATATCGACAGGGAACGGCCAGAAATTCTAGCTCGATTCAGAAGTGGATGTGGAACCAGGGATATCATTGCTGATGTCAGATGGATCCTGGTTGAAAGCAGAGAATACCAGAAAGATGTTTACCTGTGTTTTATTGACTATGCAAAGGCATTCGACTGTGTGGCTCATAACAAATTACTGATAACATTGTGAAGAATGGGAATTCCAGAACAGTTGATTGTGCTCATGAGGAACCTGTACATACATCAAGAGGCAGTTGTCGGCAACCTAGATGCCCATCAACAGATGAGAGGATGAACAAACTATGGTACATACACACAATGGAGTATTACGCAGTGATAAAGAACAATGATGAATCTGTGAAGCATCTCATAACATGGGCATTCTGCTGGGTGAAATAAGTCAATCATAAAAGGACAAATATTGTATGAGACCCCTACTATAAAAACTCATGAAAACGTTTACACCCAGAAAGAAACAATCTTTGATGGTTATGGAGGGGAGGGGTGGAGGGGGAAACACTAAATAGACAATAGTTAAGTGGTAACTTTGGTGAAGGGTAAGACAGTACAAAATACTGGGGAAGCCAGCACAACTGGTACAAGGCAAGGTCATGGAAGCTCCATAGACACATCCAAACTCCCTGAGGGACTGAATTGCTGGGCTGAGGGTTGTGGGGACCATAGTCTCAGAGAACATCTAGCTCAATTGGCATAACATAGTTGATAAAGAAAATGTTCTACATTCTACTTTGGTGAGTAGCATCTGGGGTCTTAAAAGCCTATGAGCAGCCATCTAAGATACTCCACTGGTCTCAGCCCTTCAGGAGCAAGGGAGAATGAAGAAAACAAGATACCAGAGAAAGATTAGTCCAAAGGACTAATGGACCACAACTACCACGGCCTCCACCAGACTGAGTCCAGTACAACCAGATGATGCCCGGCTACCACCACTGACTGCTCTGACAGGGATCATAACAGAGAGTCCCAGACAGAGCAGGAGAAAAATGTAGAACAAAATTCTAACTCAAAAAAAAAGATCAAACTTACTGGCCTGACAGAGACTCCAGAAACCCCGAGAGTATGGCCCCCGGACACCCAGTAATGAAGTCACTCCCAAGGTTCACCCTTCAGCCAAAGATTAGACAGTCCTATAAAACAAAATGAGACTAATGGGGCACAACAGCCCAGGGGCAAGGACTAGAAGGCAGGAGAGGACAGGAAAGCCAGTAATAGGGAACCCAAGGTCAAGCAAGGAGAGTGTTGACATGTCATGGGGTTGTTAACCAAATGTCATCGAACAGTATATGTGCTAACTGTTTAATGAGAAACTACTTGTTCTGTAAACCTTCATCTAAAGAACAATAAAAAAACAAACAGAGGCAGTTGTTCAGACAGAACAAGGGGATACTGCGTGGTTTAAAGTCAGGAAAGGGGTGCATCAGGGTTGTATCCTTTCACCATACCTATTCAATCTGCATGCTGAGCAAATAATCCCAGAAACTGGACTATATGAAGAAGAATGGGGCATCAGGATTGAAGGAAGACTCATTAACAACCTGTGTTATGCAGATGACACAAGCTTGCTTGCTGAAAGTAAAGAGGACTTGAAGCACTTGCTGATGAAGACCAAAGACCACAGCCTTCAGTATGGATTACAACTCAGCATAAAGGAAACAAAAATCCTCAAACTGGACCAACAAGCAACATCATGATAAACAGAGAAAAGATTGAAGTTGTCAAGGATATCATTTTACTTGGATCCACAATCAACGCCCATGGAAGCAGAAGTCAGGAAATCAAAAGACACATTGCATTGGGCAAATCGGCTGCAAAGACCTCTTTAAAGTGTTGAAAAGCAAAGACGTCGCCTTGAAGACTAAGGTGCACATGACCCAAGCCATGGTATTTTCAATCGCATCATATGCATGCGAAAGCTGGACAATGAATAAGAAAGACTGAAGAAGAATTGATGCCTTTGAATTGTGGTGTTGGTAAAGAATATTGAATATACCATGGACTGCCAAAAGAGAGAACAGGTCTGTCTTGGAAGAAGTACAACCAGAACGCTCCTTAGAAGCAAGAATGGCAAGACTACGTCCTATATGCTTTGGACATGTTGTCAGGAGGGATCAGTCCCTGGAGAAGGACATCATGCTTTGGTAAAGTACAGGGTCAGTGAAAAAGAGGAAGACCCTCAATGAGATGGATTGACACAGTGGCTGCAACAATTGGCTCAAGTATAACAACGATTGTGAGCATGGTGCAGAACCGGGCAGTGTTTCGTTCTGTAGTACTTAGGGTCACTATGAGTCAGAACCGACTCAAGGGCACCTAACAACAACAATGACCACTCCCTTCAAGGTGCGTAAAATAGACCAATCACAGGGCAGGCTGCAGCCCAGGGACAACAGGAAGTATCAAAACTCAGGTTGTTTAGAGCTTACCCAGGAAATGTCAATCAACGCGGGGTAGAATAAACCCTCTGGGGTAGAAAACTAGGACAAAGGTAACTCCTTAGGGTTTGGGGGGAAAAAAATCTGTCAAGCTGTTTTTCCAAAGAACTAAGGCAAAAGGCCACCTAAAGGAACTCGTTTCACCACATACTTTGAAACACAGGAGGTCGCCATGAGTGGGAATTGACTGGAGGGCAACTGGTTTTGTAGCTATATAGGTCCATGGGGGGCATGAGCGGTTAGCAATGGGCCGCTAACCTAAAGGGTTGATGGCTTGAGTCCACCCAGCCCTTCCCTAGATGAAAGGCCTGACGAACTGCTTCCCTATGGAGCAGTTCCACACTGTAATACGTGGAGTCGCAATGAATTCGAATCGACTTGTTAACAAGTTTGGTTTTTGGTCTTGTGTGTACGTAAAATTTTGAGATATCTATAATTTGGGAAGCAGTAGTGAATTAGAAGTGCAGGTCTAGTATCAGACTACCTGTGTTCCAATCCCACCTTTACTGTTTATCCGCTGCGTGACCTTTAGGAAGTTAATGTTTCTAAGCCTTATTTTCCTCATCTTAAAATGAAACGGTATCACTACATAAGGTTGTGAGTTTTTAATACAGTAATAATAATAATAGCAACCAACATTTGAGGACTTACTACATACTAGGCACTATGCTGAGTATTTTGCATGCATTTCATCTAATTATGACAGCAAGCTAAAGAAACTAAGACGCTGAACGCAGGACTCATGCACATTGTAGATGACCAAAGTATACGAAATGAGTGAGGCTCATTCACAGCAGGTAACAAGGTCCACAGCTGCAGGCCATTGGTAGGGCCTGGAGTGGAGTCCGGAGTCCTGGTGGTGCAGTGCTTAAGAACTCGGCTGCTAACCAGAAGATCAGCAGTTCGAATCCACCAGCTGCTCCTTGGAAACCCTATGGGGCAGTTCTACTCTGTCCTATAGGGTCACTATGAGTACGATTCAGGAGTGGAGCCCAGTTTTGTTTGACCACAAAGCCCAGGCCCCTGAACTCTGTTATATTTACTCAGACTGTACTCAGTGCTTAGGTCAGTCGTTCCACAGAAAGCCCTAATAAATGACATTTTGTCACCGGCCCTCTGCGTTAGACAGAACTAGGGGACGGCGTTTTGAACGTGGACTCTCCAGTTTCCAGTCGGGCCTTGAGCCCAGGACACAGACTAGTCGAGGTTTAGAGGCGAGATGGAAAATGCACCCTTTATCACGCCAACATCTCTGTTCACCACAACTATAGTGCGGGGTGAGTGGCGTTGGGCTTGGTGCCATGCCTCTAAACGCCTTTACCCCGCGCCGCGGCGCGGGCGGCCCTGACCTGGGGCATGGGCGTTTGTTTCCAGCCGGACCAGGTTCCCGGGCGCTCCTGAGAGCTGCGCCTGCGCACTCAGCCCGTCACCGCGCCGGCCCTGCGGACGTGCTGTCGCTGGCTTCGCGGCGCCTGTGCCCTGAGATATGCGGCTGCCGGATCCATGCCAGCTTCAGGTGTGTGAGGCGTTCAGGAATCCGGGTGCGAAGTGGGGCGACCCCGGGGGAGGGTCGGGCCTGGCTCGATCGTGCCAAGGTGCCCAGCGGCCCAGAACGGGGCGCCACGACCCGGGCTCCCTTAGGTTTCCCACCTCCCCGCCTGCTGAGTGCGCCTCAGGGGCAGCGGGAAGCGGCGAGCAAGGTGCGGAAGGAGCGCTTTTTCGCCGCTGAGGGGCGTATCTCGGCGCCTGTGTTTCCCTGGCTGCGGCCACAGCCGGTCTCACGTTTGCCCTTCCTTTCTGAGGTGGCATTTTGCGGTGTGTGGACTCGACCCCGAGGTGCTTACTGGTTGTGAGCGAGGAGCGGCCGTCAGGGTCGGCTGTCCGCGTGAGAGGCTGGGCCGAAGGTTCGAGGCCAGCAGAGGGCAGAAGGAGCGAGAAAGCGGAAAAAGCTGTGGTAAAGGCGTCAGCGGTTATTGCCCAACAGAGTCTTCTGAGCGTCTCTCAGATCTTTCGTTTCTTGTGGATTTACTTTTGTAATATCCTCTTTTCGTTTGGATGCTCTTACGTAAGACTAGAAAATCAACAGCCTTCCAGCCTTGAGGCAGCATTGGACTTCATCGAGGTCAGTTTTTAGAGTCTTCCAGGAATATGTCTGGCTCTTGGCGGAATTTTCCCTTCGAACCATTGAGCAGATTTATTGTTTCACTTTTTATGTTCAGTTTAACTTAGTAAAAATTAGTCTTGGGTTTGTCTTTTAAATGTTGTTGGCCAAAAAAAAAAAAAAAAGTTGAGAGAACAGAAAACCAGCTGAAAGAGGATTTGGAGCGCTGTTAAAGTGTACCCTTATATAAGGAGCCCTGATGGCGCAATGGTTAAAGCTCGGCTGCTAACCAAAAGGTCAGAGGTTCCAACCCACCAGCCGCTCCAGGAGAGAGAGAGGTGGCAGTCTGCGTCCGGTAAAGATTACAGCCTTGGAAACCCTATGGGGCAGCTCTGCTCTGCCCTAGAGGGTCACTGAGTTGGAATCGATGATGGCAGTGGGTTTGGTTTTTTTGTTTTGCCCTTGTATAAGTATATGGGGGGACTACAGTTGGAGTGGTGGTGATCCCTGAGGGGACATTTCTGAATAGGAAGTGAGATCACCACCTGCCACTAATGGTTCTAACAGTATGGGGCTCCCAGTAAGTGCTTTCCCACGTGGTGAGAAGGAAGTCATAGTAAGTTAGTGCTACTGGTGGTCAGCCATAGGTATTTTTTAGCACAGGAGCTGTGGGTGGCCAATTCCTATTATAATCAGAAGTAATTGTCATGAGTGCAGTTTCTAGTGTGGGATTTTTTTCAGGAGTGTTCCACAGAAACATGTACTAAAGGGAAAGAGAGACATATAAAAGGAAATGAGGAGTCTGGCTCCAGGCCTGACCGTAGGCAGTTACAAGGCTTTGGCTGACATGCATCCTGGGGAAGCTCCCCTCCCCACACCAGACTTGGTGCACAGCCAGTGTACAGTATTGAAATTTCTGGAGGGAGTTTCAGTTAAGGACTCCCCCCTCCCAACCCTGCCACCTCCAGCCGTACTTACAAGCATATCTGCATTCACGGTCCAGGTGCCTCCATTCAGAGGCACTTCCCAGGGACCTCCACTAAGATGTCATTGGGAGTCTTGGCTGAATCGATTTTCAACACTTTGACTCACTACCTTTCCATTCCTAACCCTTCTTCCTTTCCCTTCCCGCAAACCACTCGTTTTTTTAATCACCTCCTGTTCACCTCTTGGTGAGAGAGGGATTCCCGCCCTAGGGTTATGGGCATGGCTGAACACATGACACCTGACACTGGATAGTTGAGCTCAACGTAGTTTATTCATCATGTATACTCACAGCTCAGGGGAGAGGGACACCGCAACAGCACACAGGGCCACACAGGGGTTGCGCTTAGGAATAGAGTGAACAGCCAGGGGTTGGGGAAAGCAAACTTTGTAGTATCAAGAGGGCGGGGTGCCCCGGGATCCACAGGAGGATATGATTAGCTTGTTTGAATAATTCTGCAGGCTGGCAGAGAACTGAAACCCACTAATCAAGGATAAGCAGGAACTGTGCCTAGGTCCCCTTGATTAGGACTATTGTTTGGTGAGGGGACTTACGGCAGGAGCAGAGGAGGGAGGGGAACTTGTGGTTAGACCACTTGAGGCCCTCCCAATTTTTTCAGATACCACGGCAGCACATAATATTGGGCCTTAGTTTTAGGCCATATACCACATTGCTCCATAAAGAGGCAGGAGCCTTTTGTTCAGGGCTCCTGGGCAGTGAAATGACTCCCCATCTGTGCTCATCCAGTGCTCTTCGTGGGGAAAAGTGCAATAGTGGGCAGTCAGCATCTCTTTTTTTTGCCACTTACTTGCACTGTCACAGTAAATGAATAAAATAAAGACTTGATTGTTACTTTCCGTTGGGCTCATTGTCCTAATTGATCACCTCAACGCCTAATCGTTCAGATTGAATTAAGTAAATGACCAAGTTCTTGCCAGTTTACTGGATTCATGTCTTAATTTTGATGCTCATGACTGTTGCTCTGGGTCAGCGTGTTTAAGGATTTTGGAGGTTGTTCACCTATAATTTCTCAAACTCATTGTAATGAAAAATGCATCTTCATAGCACCAACAGCTGATTGTTGCTAAGATGGGTATCTGGTTTATAAAGTGTATTTTATAAACTAATATAGTGACTTGTAGTCAGATTATTTTATATTGTGTATATTTGTGTGACATATTTTTCTATTTAGCCTCTAGTTCTTTCTTTTTTTTTTTATCATCATATGGAAGTGATGTGGGCCAACTGAAGAAAACTGAACCCTTGCTTTCCTTAGTTATCCTGTCTTATCCTGAGGGCTCTGATGTTTATCAACTTAATAGGTTACTTGACCACTTTGGATAAAGTTACTGATTCGTTGTGAGTTCCTTGGTTTAGTGTTGTGTAAAGAGGTATGCTATTAACAACATTCATAAACTTTTTACCTCTTCCTACAGAAATTTCACAAAACAATATTTATCCTCACTGTATGTTTTGTGTTCCAATATTTTCTGTTCTGTTTTATTAAACAAAAATGCTGATCGTGATCCATTAAGTTAATTTCAGAATCCATTAATAGGTAGTTGCCTGCAGTTTGAAAAACACTGCAATGGAGCAACTAGTGGAAGATAGTTACTCATTAAATAAATTACCTTTCTTTTTTTTTTCCCTGCTTTTAATTCACATTGGTGAAGAGAACCACAGTGGGTGTGTTTGTGATTTTGTGTTTAAGGTGTCTTCTAGGAAAAACAGTAAACAGCACATATGTGGGCAAAGGAGTCCTAAGTTTCTGGTAGACTTGTCAACTCTCTGATCTCAACCAGGAGATACAGTGTTAGAATGAAACAGCTACAACAGCATTTTTTGTTTTAATCTCTGATTTATTTAAGAGCAACGCAATAGTAGGGGGAGGATAAGAAGAAAATTGGCTTCTGGATAAAAGAGGGCAGAATGTGCACCTGGTAGAATTTTTGTCTGTGCCGTGTGTACAAAGGTATATAGGGAAGGTACTGTTATCTTTATACTACTCTGACACCAAATGATCCTTGTATTACAGTGCCTGAGAAGTGAACCCAGTCAACTGTCAATTACTTAGCTCTGTCTACTTCATTGCCTCAGTACTTGTCTTTTAGAAATTCCACAAAAAAGTGGAAAAGAGAAAAAGAACTGTCAGTTTAGTCAATGTATTCTCTCTTGGTTAGAAACCCTAAAAATGCTACTAAGTAGAGAGGGATACAGTTTTAAAATTTCATTAGTGTTGAGCTAAAATCATACCTTACATTTATGTATTGCCTTAACAGTTTTGACATGCATTATTTGCATTGAGTCTCACAACAACCTAGTATGGTGGGCAGGCTGAGAGGCATTTTACAGATGAGGAATCTGTTTTTTTCCTTATTCCTGCTACCAAGATAAAAAAGTGGCAAATTCAGCACTAGAATCCAGATATTCTGGGACATTTTCTCCAGTTGTCTGTGTTGTCCATGTTGGTCTAAAGAAGCAGTAATGGAGAGTAAACAGTGTTAATGGGGCTAAGGAAACCCAACTTTGATAAAATGAAACCTTCCATTCTTCTCGGATCATATCCCAAGTATGCTATAATTAAATGCAAATACATCTTATTTTTAGTATTATTTTAATTCTTACACTTTTTGCCCTTCTATCCCAATTATTTTTTAAAAAAAGAAAAGAAAAAGTTAAATGTAGACAAATCTACTTAACAATGAACTAGGAAAATTGGAATGAAAGGTCTATTTAATGTCAAGAAATTCAGCTGAGCCCCCCTTTATTATAGCATCTCAATTAATTAGAATCTTGCTTAAACACTAACATTTTTAGATATTTCTTTAAAAGACTCATCATTTCTCTGTGTGAAATTAGTTTTACAATTCTAAAGTGTGCTTCTAAAATAGTTATTAACTTACTTTTAGACACAGGAAAAGCCCAGAGTCCACTTTACCCTTAACATCCTACCCTAAAGGATAACTTAAATTATTTCTTTTCATATGAATAAAAAAAATTAATACATTTTAATTTTTAATTTTTAGACGTCTGTGGAGTTGAAGAAAGCTCTGGAGCTCATCAGAGTGTATAACTGAAGAATGTGACGGCTGAAAACACTTTTAAAATGCTGAAGATTCAACAGTGTGTAGTAGCCAACAAACTACCTAGAAACAGGCCATATGTTTGCAATATTTGCTTCAAGCACTTTGAAACACCATCAAAATTAGCAAGGCATTATCTTATTCATACTGGTCAAAAGCCATTTGAATGTGAAGTGTGTCATAAAACTTTTAGGCAGCTAGTTCATTTGGAAAGACATCAATTAACTCATAATCTGCCTTTTAAATGTAGCATCTGTCAACGCCACTTTAAAAATCTGAAAACATTTGTGAAGCACCAGCAGCTTCACAATGAAACCTACCAGAGTGATGTTAAACAGGTCAGAAGGTTGGAGGCCAAGCAGGAGAAGCCAGTTTATGGAGTGTATCGGACTTTTGCCCCAGAGGAGAGATGGACGTTACATCCGTGCTCTAAACCTGATGCCACGTACAACCCTACAAAGAGAAGAAAGACCATTCACGCGTGCACAATCTGTGGCAAGATGTTCCCGTCACAATCAAAACTCGATAGGCATACACTTATTCATACTGGTCAGAGACCTTTTAAATGTGTCCTGTGCAGTAAATCTTTCCGACAGTCAACTCATTTAAAAATTCACCAACTCACACATTCGGAAGAAAGGCCTTTTCAATGTTGTTTTTGTCAAAAAGGATTTAAGATTCAAAGCAAACTTCTGAAGCATAAACAAATCCATACCAGGAATAAGACTTTTCAGACTCTTTCATTAAAGGTAAAGAGTCCAGAATCATGCCCACTGCCCAGTAAATTAAATGCAAAGCAGGATGGTTTTGAAAATGGTGATATGGGGGAATCTGAGGAGAATAGTCCACTCGATGTCCACTCTATTTATATAGTTCCTTTTCAGTGTCCAGAGTGTGAAGAATGTTTTGAATCAGAGCAGATCCTCAATGAACACAAGTGTTTTCCTGCCAGAGGTGGCAAAATTCCAAGCAGGCTCAAAAGAAGCTACAACTATAAAACCACTGTTAAAAAAATCCTGGCCAAGCTTAAACGTGCGGGGGGTAAGAAATTAGATAACTTTCGATCTGAGAAAAAAGTATTTAAAACCAGTTTCTTGAAAAATTGTGATCTTACTTCTGGTGAGCAGAGCTCTGAACAAACTCAGAAAACATTTATGGGTTCTCTTGGCAAATATGGAACATACAAGACAGTTGGCAATCAAAAGAAAAAAACATTGACTTTGCCATTTTCTTGGCAAAAGCAATTCCAGACCCAAAATGTAGGGAAAAATTTGAAAGGTGTCCTTACAACAGAAAGCATGTTAACTATGGATAGTTCAGTAAATAATAAAGACATGTCTGTCTATGGTTCATCAGGTGAGGAATTCTTTGATAACTGTGAAGTGCTTCAGTGTGGTTTTTCAGTTCCAAGTGAAAACATACATACTGGACATAAAACGTGTCCCTGTGACAAATGCGAGAAAGTATTTCCTTCTATATCCAAACTACAAAGACACTATTTAATTCACACCGGACAGAGGCCTTTTGGCTGTAATGTTTGTGGGAAATCTTTTAGACAGTCAGCTCATTTAAAAAGACATAAACTCACTCATATTGAAAAGATTCCTTATAGACGATCTCTTTGTCAAGTAGAATTTGAAAATTTGAACAAACTCTTCAATCGTCCGGGCGATAATGTTAACTGTAACGCTTTCCAACAATATCAGGCTCTTGGTTTCCACAAGTGTGAGGTCTCAGAGTCAGATCAAATGTCGGAAATAAAAGTGAAGGCAGAATCAGAGGATTTCCTTCTTGGTGCCCACTGTGGGAACCGACAGCCCTGTCTCTCAGGCACACGTCCGGAATCAGAGCAGAGGTGCTGTCGTCGTGGCCCCTCTTCAGGCCGTCCTGAGAGGAATGAAGGCCTTCTTTACCGATGCAGCGTTTGTTCGAAAAGTTTCAGGTCTCCGTCAAAACTGGAAAGACACTATCTAATTCACGCGGGGCAGAAGCCATTTGAATGCTCAGTATGTGGCAAAACATTCAGACAGGCTCCTCACTGGAAGAGACATCAACTCACTCACTGGAAAGAACGACCACAAGAGGAAATGGTTGTCCTGAATTCCGTCATGTAACTGACACAGTCACTAACACGTCTGTGGTCTGTGGGGATCTTGTTCTTGAAACCTGTATCATTTAAGGTGGATTCTTATCAAAACGCCTGCATTAGATTGAATGATTTCATAGGCAGTTGCTTGTCCTGCATGATAAGAAGATAATATACAGAAAATTAGTACAATTTTCTAGGGTTAGCCAAATTAATTTTTAGAGGGAAAACATGGTTTAATGCTGTAAAGTAAGCGTTTATTTTATTTGAATATTTTAAGCATATACTTGGGCTATATGGAAGTGTTATAAATCCATGATGCTGTATAAATGATTCAGCCTCATGCATTTTTTAAAAATTATAAGGCATGCCATCTCCTTTAAGATAGACTGAAAAGATTAAGAGGCAAAAATGGGCTCTTAGCTGCAGTAAATAACCCAACTGTATTTCATTTGTTTTACGCTTCACATGAAAGCATAATTTTGTCCACCTGTGGCTCAAATTCCAGTGCAGATTTTTTTTCTTGAGTTAAATAGAGATAATAAAAGTGAAAACGGATGAGAAAGTTATGCACTGTTTTCATTAGTGTCTTCAAAGCCGTTTATGGTTAGGACTTTGTGGTAGTTTCACCTCCTTTTCCCCAGGTAATGAGAATCGTTTGGGTCCCCTCCCCCCCCGCCCAAGCTGCTGTTTTTCCAAAAAGAATTAAAAGGAGGATAGAAGCCAGGATGTACCTATCTGTGTTTACCATATTCACTTGCTGGAACATTTTCCAAGTGCCATAATCTTGATAAGATGTGTGCAGTTTTATCTTCACAGAGGAGTAAATCATGTATTTACTTGCTAATTGTTGACAACCGTTTAGTTACAGACATAAGACTCACCTAGAGACCTGCATCCCCTTAAGACTTTTTTACATTTACTTTAGTAAAACATTTAATGCCTCTTTAATTGAGTGGTCCTATGACTTACCTAAGCCTATAATGTTAAGTTGGATCAAATAGCAATGGTCTAGTTTTTAGTTTCTATTCCTGTAATGCAAAAAAAAAGTTGTTTTGATCCTTATTAAAATTTTTTTAGTTAATAAGGTAATTATTCCTGTGTAGAAATAAGATGGTCATATTATTGAGGCTGTGGTTCTTCTGAACAGAACTGTCATGATATGGGAAGTAAGTCATTTAATCCTAAACTATAAAGGATTTATCTCACAATCACAAACTGTCCTTCACATTTGCCATTGTATATAAAATCTTTAACAACAATTTCTGGAAATAAATTAACAGTTATATTCCTACAAAAGGAAGAATAGATAAGTATTTATCCTGGCACACTTAAATACAGTGAAAAACCTATTGGGAATGTGGATAAATGAATAAAATTTGGGGGTGGGTGGGGAAATGTGTTTATTTCTTAATGCAAGTGAATTCTAAGTACCTTGGGTTTCACTTACAGAGATGAAAGATGACGATAAAGGTAAAATGTCCAATGGTGTGCAGATGTGCCTTTTTTTTTTTTAAGTATTCACATAGAGACATCTAGCTAAAGCAGAAGATAATTGGTAATTAATTATATGCTTTACAGAAGAATTTCTCGTAGGTTTTCTAGAAATACTGTCCTCCAGTGCAACAGGGTGATAGTTTACAGGATTTGCTTTATGCAGAAATTTCCAAAACACATCTGTTATATAAAAGCAAGAAGTGACTAGTTCATTTTCCCAAGGATGCTCACATAAATATTCAAGGGGTTTTTATTTTTAATATGTCTGAAATGATGTATTTGGGCATTTTCCTAAGCTATTTATGTAATTTTATTTGAAGGAAATGTCTTATATACTCCTTTTCCAAGTGACACAGGGAGAATTCTAACAGTGTTGTGCTTGTATGATTCTGAGATTTTATTTGCCTAAGTGATATTACTATACTTTTTTTTGTCTAAGCCTTTTTAAGCTGTTTCATATTGAAAGTTGGAATATTGTAAAAATTTTGTCAAAGATGTACTGTAGTGCTATTTGAGTACCTATAACAAAATACTTATTTACCTTTATTATCGCAAGCTTCTTGTGGAAACTTTATAGGAATGAAAATAAACTGTATACGTTCATATTAAGAAGATTAAACATTAGGTGTTAAGTAACGGTTTGCTGCATGTTAGCACTGTTAGTATTGCTGAATCAGTTCCCTGGGTATTCTTAAAGCATAAACTTTATCAACATCTTTAAAGAGAACTAGGAAAATGTTGTATTTGGGTGTCTCCAGGCCATAGCAGGATTGTTTACTACTATGATTGGCTGAGTTAGGGGAATTACCGTTTCTTGTTTTGTGCTGCAATAGGGCCTACCATTTTAGCGTGAAAATGTGTCTGTGTTAAAGGGTATTATAGATGGTGGTTAAATCCTTGAAAAATTCAAATTTCAGAATATTTTTAAAATAAAGTTTCAAGTTACACAGTTTGGATTTTTTCGTTGTTGTTAAGTGAAAAACCCTTGCCCCACATAATCCTGGGACAAGGTACTGATTGCCAGACATTTCCCCGGGCCCGCTTCAATCCATCTTCCACATTGAACTTCCTACAGGAAAATATTTTACTTCTTGCTTCAGATTACATTTCTTTGACAGTCTCTCATCACCTGCAAAAGAAGTACATAGAAGAGAGGCCTGTAATTGCAATGACCATTTGGTACCATGAGGGATGCTAGCGTGGGGATGAAGTTCAACACACACGACGGGCAGAGCCAAAGAATCATAGAAGAATGAAACAGGAACCCTGATCAAAATGCCGGAAGCACAACTTATCACTAGACTTTTAAATTCATTTTTAAAATAGATTTCCTTGTTTAAACCGATTTGAATTAATTTTTTTTTTTTTCTTGTAGCAACAACATCAAAATATCCCAGCTAGTAATGGCCACCAAAGGTCTCCTAATTGCCAAATCTCATGGTTTTTTTATTTCTTGTCCTTCAGATTTCTTGGAAGCATTTGACACTGTTGCCTTTTGAAACTCTTCTCTTTGACTCTGTTTCCTTTCCTTTATCCAACTTCCTTATTTATAAAACATAGCTTATAAAATAGAGGAAAACCATAAAATGCACATATTAGAAGTTTACGGGTATCAAAACCCATCAGTCAAAACCTTGGCTGAGAGAAGTGATATAATACATAGATAAATGGGTACATAGACAGGAAGAGATATTACTACCTTTCTCTACATTTTGCCATAAAACCACCAAACCAAAAAAAACAAAAAACCCTGTTTTCATCAAGTCGATTCCGACTCATAGTGACCCTATAGGACAGAGTAGAACTGCCCATAGAGTTTCCAACGAGCGGCTGCTGGATTTGAACTGCCAGCCTTTTGGTTAGCAGCCATAGCACTTAACCACTACACCACCAGGGTTTCCATAAATTCACTAGGTATTATAAATTAAAATCATTCACACAGTTCAATAGAAAGCTACATATATGATCTGGCTTAATATCCTCACTACCTCTTGGCCAAAAAATCATGAGATAAATTATGAATCTAATAAATATGTACACTGGCAAATAAACTGCTCATCAGCACCTGGATCTCCTGCTGCTGCCTCAGGCTGTCTCTATGGAAAGAAATGGAAGCATCTTTTCTCTTAAAACCTGTCATACTCTGTCTTCCCTATTGTGCTTTAAGGTTCCAGTATGCTTTCACTTATGTAGGGTGAATTTCTCTTTATTCTATCTTGTCAGTGTCTTCTGCATTTATTCCTTATGCTTCATTTTTACTGGCAAAACTCAAATTTCGGCCTTTTAAAAATGTTTGCCTTAGGTATGCAATAACCTCCAAGCTAGTTTTCCCATCCCCATGTTATCTACTCCAACCCATCAAACATACCACTAAGAAGTCATTTCCAAGCATACATTTCCAATCAATGACTTTCCACTGCCTTCCACAATAAATACAGTCTCCTTTCCCTAGCTTTCAAGGCTTTTGATACACCAAGCCTTATTGTTCACTAGCAGCATTCCCCAGCATGACCTGCTTCCCTGGCTTTATCTGTGCTGTGACTATACTAGAAATATTGTGTCAAAAGCTAACGTTTCAAAACTCATCATAAAAGCCATTTAGAAACTCTTATTTCACCGCCTGTTTTATATAAACTATAACTGGAAATAAAATGTCAATAGAAATTACTATATATACAAAATCTGTTGCATTTAAAATCGTGATCATTCATGTAAGTTTTTATCTCTAGCTGTGTAAACAAATGTTAGACAACCCCATGTAGAAGGTGCTAAAAAGGACTTTGCATTTAATCTCCAGATCTAAGACACTTTTTGTTTCTGTTTTCCTTCCCAATTATATGTTGCAAAATTGAAAAGTTACAAGAGTATAAAACATAAAATAAGTTCCCCTACTCCTGTCCTCTCTTCTCCCCAAGTCCTGTTTCCTAGAGGCAACAGTATTACCTGCTTCTTGTAGGTGTTCATCAAGGGAGAGTTTACTAGAGCTACATGTTTAACTTATGTAAGGATTTGGGAAGGGTGTACATTCCCCTTCAATATGTGTTCATTCAAAGTTAATAATAAGAAAGCAAGCAATCCAATTAAATATGGGTAAAAAATCTGAACAGAGACTTTCCCAAATGTATGGATGGCAAATAAGCGTAGGAAAAGATGTTCAACATCATTAGTCATTAGGGAAATGCAAACTAATGCAAAGCATTACACATCTTTTAGGATGGCTAAAATGACAAGTAGCTTATAGTTGGAATATATATTTACATCAAGGATATTAAGTTATCCCTGATGTTATATTTATAATTTCCATGCCACAAAACAGCCACCAGACTACAGTATCTGTAGATCTAAGCAAATCAAGCAACAGAAAAGAAGTGACTATATACTGAGCAGCCACCCATGCCAGGCGCTCTCAACACTTTCATATCTCCCAACAACCGAAAAATAGCTTCGTTAGCTCAATTTTCTAGTCAGAGAAACTGAGATTAAATAGTAAGTGATTTGTCCCGACATTACGTAAGTTATTAAGTGGCACAGTCGGCGTTTGAATTCAAGTCTGCCCAGTTTCAGATTCTGTGTTCTTCCTATTCTGACCTACTGCCCTTGATGATCATTCAGTATTCGACATTTCTGGTTTCACATGAGTTATAGGCTGAATAATAACACTTCATGGACAGCCGGCCACTCTGAAACAACTGTGTGAGGCCCTAGTGGACTTGCACAGGGCATTCTATTATCTTTATTTTCTAAACGCTTGGTAAATGTGAACAAAGTGTTTATGACTTATACTGTGGAGGGAATTCTCGATAACAAGATTCCTAGAATAATTTGCACAATATGCCTTAGTATTCTAGAAAATCCTATACAATGCATTCTAGGTCTGATCAAGATTGTTATAAACTCTTTTCAGCATGCATCGCCATTTATATTACATAATTTTTTGGAAACTTGAAAGGGTCTTAGGGCATGTTTAACTCAATCCTTGAGACAGCCCCCTTATATGAGAGTAAGAAAAAATCACATGATCACATAGCTAGTTAGCATTTAAACCAAGTAGCAGAAAATTTTTGTGACCTTGGGTTAGGCAAAGATTTGGTTTCTTAAATACAGCACCAAAAACACAATCCATAAAAGAAAAATTACTGATTAATTGAACTTCAAAATTAAGAATGTGCATGCTTTGAAAGGTACTGTTAAGAAAAGTTACAGACAGAGAGAAAGCATTTGCAAATCCATATCTGATACAGTACCTGCATCCAAATATATAAATAACTCTCAAAATTCAACAATATGAAAACAAGCAATCCAATTTAAAAAATGGGCCAAAAATCTGAACAGACATTTCTCCAAAAAAGATACAGGAATGACAAATTGAAATGGCACATGAAAGGATGCTTAACATCATCAGTCGTTGTTAGGTGCTATTGAGTCAGTTCAGAATGAAACACTGCCCGGTCCTGCTCCATCCTCGTAATTGTTGCTATGTGTGAGCCCATTGTTGTATCCACTGTGGCAGTCCATCTTGTTGAGGGTCTTCCTCTTTTTCACTGACCTGCTACCGAGTGTGATCATTAAGGTTGTGTGTCCACTTGGCTGGGCCATGATTCTCAGTGGTTTGGCAGTTATAATGTAGTTTGGCAGTCATATGATGCTATGATCACTTCCATGATGAGATATGATATAATGTGATCACCTCCATGAAGGGACCTGCTGTGAGTAGCCAATCAGTTGAAAGGGAGTTATGTTGGGGGTGTGGCCTGCATTGAATATAGGTGGACTTTGTGGCAAGGCTCTCAGGCTTTTGCTTGCACTGGATCCTGCAGCTGGCTCCTGTTTGTCTGACCTCCAGTTTTTGGGACTTGAGCTAGCAGCTTATCTGCCATCCTGCCTGCTGATCTTGGGATTTGTAGGTTTTCACAGCTTATGAACCAGAGCCTGGTTGTCTGACTTGCTGATCTTGGGTTTGCCAGCCCCTGCAGCTACATGAATCAGGAGAAGCCTCTATCCTAATCCACATTCCAGCCTCTACAACTGCATGAGCCATTTCCTTAATATAAATCTCTCTATATATATTTATTCACTTTACTGGTGTTGCTTCTCTACAGAACCCATCCTAAGACACCAAGCATGATGTCCTTCTACAGGGACTGGTCCATCCTGATAACATGTCCAAAGTATGTGAGATGAAGTTTCACTATCCTCACTTCCAAGGAGCATTCTGGCTGCACTTCTTCCAAGACAGACTTGTTCATTCTTCTGGAAGTCCATGGTATATTCAGTATTCTTTGCCAACACCATAATTCAAAGGCATCAATTCTTCTTTGATCTTCCTTATTTACTGTCCAGCTTTCACATGCATAGGAGGTGATTGAAAATATTACGGCTTGGGTCAGGTGCACCTTAGTCCTCAAAGTGACATCTTTGCTTTTTAACACTTTAAAGAAATCTTTTGCAGCAGATTTGCCCAATGCAATGCGTCTTTTGATTTCTTGACTGCTGCTTCCACGGGCATTGACTGTGGAGCCAAGTAAAATGAAATATTTGACAACTTCAATCTTTTCTCCATTTATTGCTTATTGGTCCAGTTGTAAGGATTTTTGTTTTATGTTGAGATGTAATCCATACTGAAGGCTGTAGTCTTTGATCTTAACCAGTAAGTGCTTCAAGTCCTCTTCACTTTCAGCAAGCAAGGTTGTGTCATCTGCGTATCACAGGTTGTTAATGAGTCTTCCTCCAATCCTGATGCTGTGTTCTTCTTCATATAGTCCGGCTTCTCGGATTATTTGCTTAGCATACAGATTGAATCAGTATGGTGAAAGAATACAACCCTGACCCACACCTTTCCTGATTTTAAACCATGCAGTGTCCCCTTGTTCTGTTTGAATGACTGCCTCTTGGTCTATGTACAGATTCCTCATGAGCACAATTAAGTGTTCTGGAATTCCTATTCTTTGCAATATTATCCATAATTTGTTATGATTCATACAGTTGACTGCCTTTGCATAGTCAATAAAACACAGGTAAACGTGTTTCTGGTATTCTCTGCTTTCGGCCAAGATCCATCTAACATCAGCAATGATATTCGTTATTCCACATCCTCTTCTGAATCCGGCTTGAATTTCTGGCAGTTCCCTGTCGCTGTATTGCTGCAACTGTTTCTGAATTATCTTCAGCAAAATTTTACTTGCAGATAACATTAGCCATTAAATCTGTTGCCATCAAGTTGATTCCAACAAATAGTGACCCTACAGGACAGAGTAGAACTGCCCCATAGGTTGGATTCAAACTGCTGACCTTTTGGTTAGTAGCCAAGTTCTTAACTACTGCACCACAAGGGCTCCACATCAGTCATTAGGAAAATGCAAATTAAAGCCACAATGAGATACATTACACACCTATTAGAATGACTTAAATGAAAGACTGACTACACCAAGCGTTAGTGAGAATGAGCAGGAACTAGAACTCTCATATGCTTCTGGTGTAAATGTAAAATGATAAACCACTCTGGAAAACTGGCAGTTTCTCAAAAAGTTAAACGTACATCTATCATATGACCCAGTCATTCCACTCCTTGGTACTTATTCAAGAGAAAAGGAAATATAAATCCACAAAAAGACTTATACACAAATGCCCATACAAGCTTTATTTGTAATTGCCCAACACTGGGAACAACCCAAATCGACAGATGCTTGGATTAACTGTGGTATATCCACACAAGGGAATACTACACAGATATAAAAAGGAATGAATTGTGGATGCATATAATATGGATGAACCTCAGAATCATTATGTTGAGTGAAAGAAGCCAGGAAAAAAGATTCATACTGTATAATTTCATTTACATAAAATTCTATAAGAAGCAAACTAATCTATACATCTATGACGACAGAAAATAGATCGGGGTTGCCCAGGAATGGGCTGGTGGGAGTGGTGAAAGGGAGGGATCGCAAAGGGGTATGAGGATACTTTTAGGGGCGTTGGATATACTCATTATCTTGACTGTAGTGATGGTTTCACCGATGTATGCATATGTCAAGATGTATCAAATTTTACACACTAAACATTTGCAGTTTATTGTATGTCAATTCATACCTTCATAAAGCTATAAAAAACAGTTAAAACTAAGCCCCCAGATGCCTAGTCTATGTTTTTTCCACTACAGCTCTCTTGAGGGTTGAATAAAACCTGGATTCCACTTGCTCCTTAACAAGGAGCAACCCACTCGCCCGGGCCCTCCCTGCGACCTCAATCCGGCCACCTTTGTGTCTTCTCTCTTCTGCCCATTAGGGGGCGGGGGCGGGGGAGGTCGAAGCCACTGTCCCTCTAGCTCAGACTCAACGCCGGCATGGACTTCCGGCCTCGTTCCCTTCCGCTTCCGGGGCAGTCCCCGCGCCGCCGTCCCTGCCCCCTCGTTCCCTGTGCGGTCCTGAGAGCTGAGCGTTGTCCCGCCGGTGGGGGCCCGCAGCGCTCTTCGGGGAAGTGCACGGGGGGTCACGGCTGCCCGGAGCTCGTGTTCACCGGAACCGAGGGCGAGTGCTGCCATGGCGACCCCTGCACAGCCCAAGAAAATCGTGGCTCCTACGGTGTCCCAAATTAACGCGGAGTTCGTGACCCAGGTGAGTGCGGGGCGAGTTTGCTGTCGGCCGGGGATGAAGGCCTCGGGGAACGGCTGGCGTTTTTCTCGGGACCGGGGGCTCCCGGGCGGTGTTCGCTCATCGGGTCATCCCTGGAGTCTTTGGGGAGTCTCTGCTGCGTGCCGGCCTCGGTGCTCCATGCTGGGGACGCCAGGGGGAGAGACCGCCCTGCTCTCAGGGAATTTAGACCCTGGAACGGGGACTTGGCCTGCAGAGAAGAAGGAACACCCGGGTCCCCCCGAGACTGGCCTACCGGCTCCGGGGTAGAGGCGATGCTGGACGGTTCTGCAGGGAGAACAGGCATCTTCCGGGCCGTCGAGTGACCTGGGTGTTGGAGGGAGGTGACAACAGTCTGATAAGACACCTGCCCCTTAAATCGATTAGTCTATGACGAGACGCATTTCACCGTCTGGAAACATTTATTTAGAACCTGCGTTGCATTGGGCATAGCTTCCAGCGTCATAGCAACATGCAAGGCACCACAGTCAGATGATTTTTTTATGCTACTGTATGCCCTTTTTGTCTTTCAGTAAAGTTTAGTTTGAAAAACCTGCGCTGTCATAGATGTACTAAGTGGAGAATGGAGAGCGTTGTTTTTGCTCTACGTGGGACGAGGGAGTATGGTGGAAGGCAGTGTGTTCCTAGAAGGAGTGATATTTGAGAGGTCACAGGTTAGACCCCAAGGAGGAGGAGAAACTCAGGGAGAAAGAAGAGATGTGCTAGATGCTTAATAAGTGTTTACTAGATCATCAGTCAAGTAGAGATGTACAGTAAGCAGTTTGGATCATAAGACAGAATTTGCATATTTATGTGGAAGTCCTTGAATCCATGACAACAGATCAGACTCAGTTCTGTTCAGGGTATGATAAAAGGAGATGACTGAGTTTGTGTGATGCCCTTAGGGGGCCGACAGAGGTATTGATACCACAGAATAATTGGAGGTGAGGTGAGGATTTTCTCTTGGGTTGGAGACTGATTGGTAATTTGAGAAGGTGTTGTTAAGTGGTCAATTAGTATAATGTTTTTGAGAAACTTTTTCTCAGTGTCAGTGTGCTAACTCTTGGGAGGCTATTTAAGTGTGTTCATTATGTTAGATGCTGAGCTATAGAAGCAAACAAGACATTGGTCCCACCTCTTCAACATTCCAGTTCAGTGGGCAACAAAGATGGGTAACCAATCAAATAATTATAATACAGAAAGATAAGTCTTTAGTGGAGTTATTTACAAAGTGAAGACAACAGAGAAGTGATTATTACCACCAAGTAGGGTTGAGGAAAGCCTCACAGAAAAGGTAACATTTTTTCTTTATTTCATTTATTCCTCCATCCATCCAAAGAACCCTGGTGGCACAGTGGTTAAGTGCTCGGCTACTAAATGAAAGGTCGGTGATTCGAACCACAACCCCTCCGTAGGAAAAAGACATAGCAGTCTGCTTCCGTAAAGTCTTATAGGCTTGGAAACTCTATGGGGCAGTTGTACTCTGTCCTGTAGGGTCACTATGAGTCAGAGTCGATTCGACGGCAGTGGGTTTAGTTTTTTGGTTTACCCATCTATCCATCAGATATTATTTGAGTGCCTCCAGTGTGCCAGGTACTGTAGTCAGCTTTTTATAAATATACTAATGAATCTTTGTGCTTGCCAGTTTTCCATTTTTTAGGAGATTGTTTAGTTTAAAAAAATAAATCAACAAAGCCATGTCATTTCTTAAATATTATACAATCCATCTAAGTATCTGGAGACATTGTATATAGGTATTTAACATTGACTGTTTCCAGGTAAAACCCAATCTGATGAAATATACCAACTCCTTTATTCTCTGTACTAACCGGCTGATAGACGACAGTTTTTTTAGGTTTTATTTATGGGTGTGGGGGTGTGTGCACTAATCATTTAAAGGTTTGTTGTGTCACACATCAGTATTCATGAAGATTTTGGATCTGGTTTTCAGTGCTGGCTCAACTGTTGCTTGTAATCTTGGACAGTTTATTAATCTTCTGGACCCGGGCTTTCTTAGAACCATGCTGAGGATGTTTGACTGTTACTGTTACCAGGCCATACTGCTGTCCTAGGAGCGATTGGAAAAATACGTTTTGTTTTTGTTTTTATCACATTGTGTGTGGGGGTGGGGGGGAGAGTGCAGAGTACCACTGGCATTTAGTTGGTTGGGGCAAGGATGCTAACTATCCTGCATGTCCATTCATTTGCCCCAGAAGGAAGAATTACTCTGTCCTCAGCGCCAGTAGCACATGGTTAGAAACAGCTGGTCACTAAATGATCTTAGTCTTCCAGCTCTGCAGTGGTATGAATCTGTGATTTACGGTTTATACTCTTTACTTTGCAGTTGGCTTGTAAATACTGGGCTCCCCACATCAAAAAGAAATCACCTTTTGATATAAAAGTAAGTATTGTTTTGTTTACAACATACTTTTTGAACAGGTATGCCTTTTGTATCTTTTTTTAAGGGTTAATTCACAAAAGCTTTCCATAATTTTTTTAAAAAGTTAAAAATACAGTTTTCTGATTATCAAACCAATAATAATTCGCGTTAGAAAATAAAAATCACCACTTGGAGATAACCTTGATTATCATTTTGTTGTATTTCCTTTAAGCTTTTTAAAAATGCATGTATATAATTTATTTAACCATTTTCCTCTCTATAGAGTCTTATCAGTATAATTTATCATTACTATATTTGGCCATGTATGAAGATCTTTATAAATGTACAGAAGTTTTCATACTCATTTTTGACAGTTCATTTGAATTGAATTGTGATGCTTTTGACACCCTTGGTAAAACTGAGCTTCTTAACCCAAACGTTCTTCTGTTATTTGAGATTGAGTGTTTTGTTTATTTTTGTTTTGCTGGTTAATCCCATTGTAGTATTCATTAAGAAGATGTTCTTGAGCATGACATACGTGAGTCTTCATCATCAGCAGGATTATTCTCTCTTATTGTATGCTGTTTATATTTATTTGTGTTTGTGTGTGTGGGGTCATTTTTCATTAATAACAAAATATCCCAATGCACTATCAGATTGCATTAAACCTTATTGGGTAAGGTTTTTAGAGCTTAAACTCATATCCAGATCATTTTAGTAGTGCTACTAGTGATAATTCTAGACAAAGCTATGTATGACTGTTCAGAAGAACTTTATGATGCATTGGTATTTAAAGAGAACCATGCCCTCTGGTAAGGAGTCCTGGTAGCGCAGTAGCTAAGTGCTTGGCTGCTAACAGAAAGGTTGGTGGTTTGAACCCACCAGCTGCTTCACAGGAGAAAGATGTGGCAGTCTGCTTCCGTAAAGATTACAGCCTTGCGGGGGTCTGGGGACCATGCTTTCAGGGGACATGTTGGTCAATTGGCATAACAAAGTTTAAGAAAATGTTCTGCATCGTAGTTAGGTGAGTGACGTCTGGGGTCTTAAAAGCTAGCGAGTGGCCATCTAAGATGCATCAGTTGGTCCCAACCACCTGGAGTAAAGGAGAATGAAGAACACCGAAGACACAAGGAAAGTATTAGTCCAAGAGACAGAAACGGCCACATAAACTTGAGACTTCATCAGCCTGAGACCAGAAGAACTAGATGGTGTCTGGCTACCACCAATGACCGCCCTGACAGGGAACACAACAGAGAGTCCCTGATGGAGCAGGAGAAAGGTGGAGTGCAGAACTCAAATTCTAGTAAAAAGACCAGACCTAATGGTCTGACTGAGACTGGAGGAGCCCCGGAAAGCATGGCCCCTGGACTCTCTGTTAGCCCAGAACTAAAACAGTTCCCAAGGCCAACTCTTCAGACAAAGATTGGACTGGACTGTGGGACATAAAATGATACTCGTCAAGAGTGTGCTTCTTAGCTCAAGTAGATACATGAGACTAAATGGGCAGCTTCTTCCTGGAGGTGAGATGAGAAGACAGAGAGGTTTAGGAGCTGGTTGAATGGACACGGGAAATCGGGGTGGAAAGGAGGAGTGTGCTGTCACAGTACAGGGAGAGCAATTAGGGTCACATAACAATGTGTGTATAAATTTTTGTATGAGAGACTAACTTGAAATGTAAACTTTCATTTAAACTACAACAATAAACAACAACAAAAAAAGAGATTCCAGCCTTGGAAACCCTCTGGGGCAGTTCTGCTCTGTCCTGTAGGTTCACTATGAGTCAGAAAGTTTCGACAGCAGTGGGTTTTGGTTATGCCCTTTGTTTTATCGTTTAATTTGATTTTTGATAAAAAGAAAAGCAGTGACAGAAAATTTTATCTAGATTGAACCAGACTTGCTTTCCTCATCTCCTCCTGCTACCACCCACAAACATTTATTTGACAAATAGACTTTGAGGAGTTAAAATATATTACTGTATACCATAAAATAATAATATGACACGTTAAAGCACTTCATAATTTTACAGGAGACTTTTTAAAGTACTGTGGTGGCACGGTGGTTAAGAGCTAGGCTGCTAACCAAAAGGTCGGCTGTTCGAATCCACCAGCTGCTCCTCAGAAACCCTATGAGGCAGTTCTGCTCTTTCCTGTTGTGTCGCTCTGAGTGAGAATCGGCTCGATGGCAATGGGTTTGGTTTTTATTATCACTAGTACTACTGTTACTTCTATTACTACTAGTAACTATTATTGAAGGCTTATTATGTATCAGGCTTTGTACTAAAGTCTTCAGATATATCGTCTTATGCATGTGGGGTAGTGTGTAGTATTAGATCCATTTTGTGGATTGGGAAACTGAGCCTTAGAGAGATCAGACGCTTGCCTGAATTTCCTGGCCAGCAGCACTGGAAGTGGATGATTTGAACCAGGCTTCCAACTCCAGAACCTGAATTCTTAAGTATTACACCATCCTGCCTGTCCTAACTCAAATGAGTGGAAGTTCTGAGGCTTTATCATATGCATTTGGATAACAGGATGTAATGATTAGTATTTTCTTCTCTTATTTCTCCATACTTTAATTTACTTTTTGTCTACTTTTTAAAAGCAGGTTAATATCACTTTTAGGTAGAATGTAATAACATTTATGCACTTTAAAGTTAAGTTTTTAAAAATATTCTAATCTTGTTTTTATTTTCGTTAAAATTGTTACAAACACATCATTTTAATGATTATTTTTAGGACTCTATGTAGATATATTTTATTATTTGTCTTTTTCTACTCCTTTGCTTTCTGTTACTTCACATTTTGAGTAATATAGTGGGATTATGTATTATATATTTTGTATATGTGTATAAAACTCTTTGATATTGTTTCAATAGCAGTAATTTTTGATAGTTTTCCTAAACGAGAATATTCTCTGTAATCTTAGTAATTTAAAACCATCAATTTAGGGTCTAAAAAAAATTGAGATTTTAAACATTTTTATATTTTTAATAACAGGTCATTGAAGATATATATGAGAAAGAAATTGTTAAATCAAGGTAGGAACACATTTGTTTTATGTTGAGATTGGGGTGGGCTAAAATGGGATTTGTGTGAACTTCTAAACTTAATGTGTCTATAACTTGGAACCTTTTTTTTTCTTCTTTTTTTCAGTTGGTTATCAGGGAGATGGTGGCTAGAAAAAGTTTATATCTAGGTGCTAAAGGGTCTTAAGTTATTTCTCTGCTTTCTAATTATTGGCTCAGACTAGCAGGATTAAATTCTGTAGGATATATTTGGTTTTTGAAAGAATGTTTATTTCTATTCAGACAACGCTAATATTCTTATAATTTTCTGGTAAATCTTTTTTAAAAGATTGTTTCAAAAAGCATGAAAGTGAGATATACATAATAACAATAAACAAAATATAAAATAAAATGTATTTTATATATGACATATAAAATGTATATAAAATAATAAAATAAATAATAAAAGTTAGTGTAGAGCAAAAAAATAGAAGGGATTAAGTTTCCCTTAGTCTGATTTATTTATCGAGGTCCATCTGTTCCTCACCACCCTCCCCTTCTCCCCCTACCTCTTGTTTTTTTAAACACCAGTGGGTTTATACTGTACGTACCATACTGCATCATGCTTTTTTTTTTAATTTTACAATGTATCTTGGGCCTCCATTCCTATCTGCACCTATAGACGTATACCAAGTGAGTATTTTATAGACTAAATTGACTGAATGTTTTTAAAATTTATTGTACTTTAGATAAAGGTTTACAGAACAAACTAGCTTCTCATTAAACACTTAGTACACATATTTTTTTGTGACATTGGTTGCCAACCCCACGACATGCTAACATCTCTCCTTGGGTTCCCTATTACCAGCTTTCCTGTCCCCTCCTGCCTTCTGGTAAATGACTAAATGTTTTAATATGAAATAGAAACATTTATGTTATGAATGTTACAGACTTTATAAAATCTCAGATTTGATACTTTTCTGTGTTAGACTCTGCTGTTAAATATTGTGAAGGCAAGTCAATGACAGTGTCAAAATGGGAGACTAGTTATTTATTTTGTTTTGTTTTAATGATTAATTTATGAGCCTGTGGAGGTAGGCTGGGCCAAAGGCCATGTTAAGGATTTTGTTCTTTATTTGAAGAGCAGTATTAAGTCAGTGAGTTGTTATAACCATGATGGTGATATTTTAAAAAGAGAGTTTAAAAGATGACAAGAAGCGGGAAATTAGTTGAGTGGGTATTGTAGTCATCAGGTTCAGGATAATGTTGGCTTGAACTGGTATGGAGTGGAGAGTTGGGATGGAGAGAAGCTGCCGGATTTGACGGAGGTAGAAGTGAAGAGACTTGATGGTTGAATGTGGTGGATTAGGGAATCGGAGGAGTTCAGGATGATCCTGAAGTTTCTGGCTTTACTGGTAGATGGTGCCATTGTTAGATGATCACTTGTGCCATTATTGATTTTGGTTGTTGTTGTTGGGGGTGGAATTGGAGGTAGATCATTAGTTCACTTACGGATATGTTGAAATCTAAGTGAGTAAGTAGTTGGGTATCTGGGTATAGAGCTCAGAAGAGAGGACTGGGTTGTATCAACCACCATTTAGTTGCTAAGGGTGCAACAGTGAACACAGCAGATAAAGTCCCTACCCTCATGGAGCTTACCTTCTGGTAGGGGGAGACAGACAAGCAACATGGAGATAAGATGTAAGGAGGCATTAAGTGCTGTGAATTTAAATAAAGTGTGATTGGGAGGATAGTGACAAAGGCACTTTTTGGATTTTAGGTGGGATGGTCAGGCAAGTCCTCTCTGTAGAGATACCATTTGAGCAGATACATGACATACGACGTCATGTTGGTCTGAGGGTGGGGGTTGATGAAATTGCCTGAGGAGACATAACTGAAAATGAGCGAGTAGATAAAGTCTAGGATCCTTTTTTCTTTTTTACCAAGGAGTGTTAAGGAGTGAAACATGACCACATCTTTCTCCTGCAGAGAGGCTGGTAGGTGCAAACCACCGACCTGACCTTTGAGTTAGCAGCTGAGTGCTTAACCACTGTGCCACCAGGGCCCCTTAAGGATATATTAACCTGAAAATTATCGTGAACCTTCAGAACTACTTCTCTGCCTCTTTTCAGAAGGCTTTTCCTCCAGAGGATCGTAATCGCTTTTTTATTTTATTTTATTTTTTCCATTTAAACCCTTGCTACTAAGATTTGTTCCTAAAAATAATTTTTGTTACAAAATAAATAAAAGTTGCCGGTGTTTTTAAAGCCCTGTAGCCTTGGTTACATTGTTTTTAACTGCTGAAAAAAGTAAACATCACTGGGCGGCTTCCTGTGATTTATCGCAGTGCTCGTAGCCATTTTCTCGTCCTTAGGTATTTTGAATACTTGAGCTGATTGCAGTCTGCTCCCAGATCTCAAAGTTTAATGCACTTCTATAACACATAAAATGTAGTGTGTACTTAAAAATTTAAATGACAATTTTTAGACTACTGGATAAAGAAGCTGTTTTGCAGAGTTATCTGCTTCTAGCATCTTTGGTATTGGTGGAATGGTTTGATGTAAGATTTATTAAATTGTTTCTAAACTCTCAAAGTAGGCAGTGTATAACCGTAGGTACTGTTAATAGTATACGTTAAGGTATTGGTAATAGACTTTTTTTTCACATCAATCCTATTTCTCCAGGAGGCATTCCAGGAAATACGTTAAATCAGTTCTTAATATTCTTCTGCTATAAATGATCACTTCTGGGATCTCAAAATTAGATGAGATCTTAAAAGATTATGTTACCCAGTCACCCATGTCATGTGTGGCATGTTATATAATTAATTCATATTTACTGTCCTTGCCATTATCAGATTTGGCAAGCTTTTCTTAAGTATTTTAATCTAAGTTTGATTTTAAAATATTAAAAAAAAATTGATATTGTTGAGTGCTTACTATGTGTTGGAGCCCTGGTGGTGTGTTGGTTAAGAGCTCGTCTGCTAACCAAAAGGTCCGCAGTTCAAATCTACCACTCCTTAGAAGCCCTAGGGGGCAGTTGTACTCTGCCCTGTAGAGTCCTTGTGAGTTGCAGTCAACTCGATGGCAAAGGGTTTAGTTTTTTGGTTGGTGTCACGGATTGAATTGTGTCCCCCCAAAATGTGTGTCAACTTGAGTAGGCCATGATTCCCAATATTGTGTGATTGTCCACCATTTTGTCATCTGATGTGATTTTCCTATGTGTTATAAGTCCTGCCTTTATGATGTTAATGAGGTGGGATTAACAGCAGTTATGTTAATGAGGCAGGACTCAATCTCCAAGATTAGGTTGTGTATTAAGCCTGTCTCTTTTGAGATACAAAAGGTAGAAGCGAGCAGAGAGACAGTAGGACCTCATACCACCAAGAAACAAGAGCCAGGAGAATAGTGCCTCCTGTGGATCTGAGGTCCCTGTGCTGAGAAGCTTCTAGTCCAGGGGAAGATTGATGACAAGGACCTTCCTCCAGAACTGACAGAGGGAGAAAGCCTTGCCCTGGAGCTGACGCCCTGAATTTGGACTTACTAGCCTCCTAGACTGTGAGAGAGTAAACTTCTGTTTGTTTAAGTCATCCACTTGTATTTCTGTTATAGCAGCACGAGGTAACTAAGATGGTTGGTTACTATGTGCCAGCTTTTATTCTAAGCAGTTTGCACTTATTAACACATTTATCTTCACAACAGCCCCATGAAATAGTCATTTTAGGCACGAGGAACTCGAGATACGGAGAGATTAAGTAACTTGCCCAGGACGTTGCCCAGCAAGTAGCGGCATTGTTGTGATGGTTAGCTGCCATCCAGTGGATTTGGACTCATGGCAACCCCATATGTGCAGAGTAGAACTCACCATAGGGTTTTCAAGGCCATGACTTTTCCAAAGCAGATTTCCAGGGCTGTCTTCCAAGCCTTTGGGTGGGTTTGAACCACAAACCTTTCAGCTAGTAGCCGAGCACTTAACCATTTGCACCACCCAGGGACTGGTTTTCTGGCTCTTACCCAATACTTTGTTCTTAAATAGGACAGGATCCATTGCCATCCAGAAATGTCTTAGCCTGCACCTTTTGGTATGATTATTTTTTCCTGTTACGGAGTCACCCAGGTGGTTTTTATGCCTAAAAGAGAAGGTTGATGCTCTTATAGAGCAATTTACTTTTGCCAAAGTATATTTATTTTTATTCAAAACGCTTTTATCCTTTTATTTTGAAATATAACTCAGAAAAGGGCTGAAAACAGAAGTGTATCGCTTTTATTATAAGACAAACACGTGTGAACTCACCACCCAGGTAAAAACAGTAGCACACTGCCAGCGTTCCAGAAGTGCCCACTTGCCCCTTTTCTTTAACGGTCTCACATACACGTAACTGTGCAAACATGAGCACTGTAGTTGAGTTCTGCTTGTTTTTGAACTTTGAAGAAATGGAATCCCACAGCGTGTACTCTTTTGTGGCTGGTGTCCTTTGTTTACTGCTGTGGTTTTTTAACAGTGCATTTGGAGGTGGGTAGTTTAAAGTTTATGTCAGGCCTTGTCAGCTTCGCAGCAGATTTTCTGGCTTTTCCTGTGTGGCTGAAGGGACAGTGTCAGCTCCAGACCTCGCGTTTCTCACATAACCGCATCTCAGGAGAGGGAGTGGGGGCCAGTCATGGCCGCAGTACAACTCCACTTTGCATGCCCCCTCTTTTTTTCTTGTCAAGTTTAATGATGCGGTTAATAGACGCAGCTTATTGGACATAATTGAACTTTCAGAGGTTTAGCAAAATGCAGGTTAAGTCCTTGGCACGGTGTCTGGCACAAAGCAAGCACTGAGTAATTGATAATTTAAAAAAAAATAGCCGTCCAAAAATCCTTCAAAACATTTCTATTTGTCTCCTATATTATCACTTACAGATTTTATACTTATCTTTAAAGTTCTTCTGTCATGATTTCTAGTCCCTAGACCATTTTTATGTCTTTATATGCATACCTTTAGCTAAGCTATCCACTGTAATTGTCTCCGAGTGCTTTGGCAGAAGCATAAAACACCAGATGGAATGAATGAATACCACTGAGATTGTTAGAAGAGAAACAGAGTGTTTTTCAGAGTGTTGTTCCTTTATCTTGACTTATTTTTTCACTTATCTGATCACCCAAGAAGAGCTGACTGCTCTAGCTCTTTACTTCATATGTGGGAAGCCTAGTCCCAGAATGTTAAAAACTCAGGACCAGAATCCTGGTGTATTTCATGAGCCAAGTTTTTCTCTCCTTCATTATGCAGTCCTATTTGTGACTAACAGAGTTTTTCAAAAGAAATATATTAATCATGTTTAGTAAAAATTTCCATAATAAATTCTCATATAATCTCAGGAATTGGAAAAACTATTAACTATATTGAACCAGAGTCTGAAAAATTAATTATCTATGTGAAAGCATGCGGAATTTAAGCATTGTTTAAGTCAAAAGTCTTCATTTCCTAAGGTACTATTCTTTTATTAATGTTAGTTATAATAATTAATGTTAATCTAATTTTTGTTTCATTTATTTATTGAGGGCCTATTTTTATTTTTATTATTATTTTTTTAACAGGGAAAATTAGGTATTGTAAAACGTAATAAAGATGGGAGGCCAGGCTTTGTGAAGAAGGTAACATTTGAAAGGTAGTTCTCTTACAGCAGTAGAATGAAACCTTAACACAAACAGGCAAGTAAAAAGTGTTCAGAAATAGTCTAGGCAAGAAATTATGATCATTGTAAATTTCTTTGATGGTAAAGTACTCATTCCTTTTTTCCTTAATTTCTTTAATCATAAAAACTTTGCTCAGCCTTACAAATTGTCTGACAGTACACAGGAGACTTAGTACAAAAAAGGAATGTAATGTATCTTAATTTTTGAAACTTGATTACATGTGGAAATAATACAGTAAACCTGTGAAAGCCAGAACCTGTGTAAGGTGGAAACATGTCAGAGATGGGAAACTCAAATATTTCCCAGTAAAACGAGTGATAGTAAAGTGGTAAAACTGTACCCGGTCAAATGTGGAAAACTTGCAGGACTCGGAAAAACAAGGCAGGCCCATCGAGTTCTGACTCACACAGGCTTCGCTGTATTTCGGATTTACTTGAGAAATTGAAACAAAACAAATTCAAGCAACTTTCAGTAACCGTGTACTCTGTCTTAGCAGTCTGTGGGGTGTAGTGCTGTATTAGGAAAAAGAAGCTTGTCGTAAGATCCCTTAAGCCATTCTGGGGACAGTGGGCATTGAGTGAATAGTGTTGTTAACATGCAGTTGAAGTGAAATGTCTGCAGCGAGAGACAGAGGGTGTGTCGCTGAAGATGTCATATCCGCTGTGGGGCCCGGCTGACTGTAGGAGCCCGTACCTTGGGAGTGTTCTGTCTTCGTGCTTTTGCACAGTAAAAACCTTCATTTGATTCTCACTAGTGTTCTGGAACATTTGCTTTCTCAGTGAAACTATTTAAGAGATCAGAAATCAGTGGAACAGAATTTTGACAGGATGATGGTCTCCTGGGGTAGTATAAATTCATAATGCCTACGTGTTTAATTTTTAAAGCTGGAGACCATTATCTAGTTGCTGTGTTCTGGTCTGGCTACTTTATTTCTAGTATTCAAAATGATAAAACTAAATTAATGGACATTTGAACCTGCCTTTGGAGAGATACCCCATGACTATAGCATCATTCAGTCATATAAAAACAAAGTAGTTCTACTAAAGAAGACAGTGTAGTTGAGTGAAACATCTTTATTCCCTTTATGATTTTCTAATATTTTAGGTTCGGTACTGAGACTAAGAGCCATGTAAAAATTCTGATTCTCACATTTGCAATATACACATGTCCCAAGTGCTTTTAGAAGAGTATGGCTCTTTAGCAGAATGTTTCATTTGAATATTAAATGAAAAAATGTTGGCCAGTGCTTAAGAAGTTGTAACAGGCTAGCTTCTGACAGTTGTGATCTTATGTTATGAATATTGATGAACATTTGTGTTTTGATTTAAATTATTTTGGCTTATTAATCTATGGGTTTGTTTTCTCAGTATGTAATGGCACTGACTGTGTTTGTTACATGGTAGGATATGATTGCACATGTAAATGTTCTTGGGTAATTTTAAAAATAAAATAAACCAGCCTGAAACAAAATAGAAACAAAAAAATCGAAAGCAAAATTAGCTTATTTTCAGTGCATATTAGAACATGCTTATTCTCATATGTGACTTCATATTAAAACCAAAGATTTTCAAATGGCATTTGCATTAATAACTGAAATATATATATGCTGTTGAAATAATTTTGTTACTTTTACACTTTTAGGTTTGCCATCAGAAAGATAATGCTTCTGGAATTTAGGTGAGTTGAAAGGCTTTTCTATGATGAAGATAAACATGACAATGTAATTTAACTTTTAGCTATATTTTCTGAATAATTTTGAGAGTAGTTAAGAAAATAATGCTAAATTTGTGAAGATTAGTATTTTTGTGATTGGCTTATTTTGGAATATGTATATGATATCCTTCGTCTTCAAAGATGACGCCTTGTTGTCAGTATAACTGGTATTTGGAGTTGTTCCTCATTAGTTAATGTACCGTGTGCTGAGCAGTTTCTGAACTCTTACTTGAATTCTCTAGTGATCAATGGCATTAATTTGGAGTGAAATCTGTAGCTTTTTTTTTTTTTTTCCTCTGCCAGGCTAAATTGTCAGTTGGAGATTACCCACATAGCCTTATTCTGTCCTTGCCACTGATAATATAAATATCCCAGACAGAAGAGAATTCATACACTGTTTTTCTATCATGAAACTAGGTGTGTCTGGTAGACTGAAAATAAAAGCCCAGGTTGTTGTGGATAATAGTAGCATTTACTGTTTATTGAACACTTGCTTTGTGCTAGGCACATTATTAGGCATTTTACATACAGAGTACTCACAGCAACCCTGAAAAGTATTATCCTCACCATTTAGTGGAAGAAGAAACTGAGATCAGAAAGATTAAGTAGTTTGCTCAGGATAATACAGTTCGGTAATTGGCAGATCTTGTATGCCAATGTCTGATGCCCAAAAGACAGATTATTCAAAGAGGAAGGACAAATTGATTGTACACTTTTCAATTATAGTAATAGAAAAGGTAATGGAGTGAGACTAGTACATGATTTTTCAGCTTTTCCACACTGTCTTGAGATCTGGTCTTCGTCAAAGGTCAGAGCCACTATATTAACAGCTGTTACTCCCTACATAACTCTGATTTAAACTTAACAAAAATGGCTAAAGTAGGTGGTTGTATCATTTTTACAAAGGGGGAAATTAAAGTTCATAGTTGAATGTCTTCTATATCCAAAGAACTATGTTATATACTTTAAATACACGATATCACTTAATACGCACAATAATCCTAAGAAGTTCTCCCTTATTTTAGAGAGGAGAAAACTGAGGCTAGAAATTGGACCTATTGGGCCCCTAAACAAATATACACTTTCCACCATATCATGCCTTCTTTCAAGAAGAGAGATAAAAATCAAGAGGATACTGATATAAAATTGAGATAAAATCCTAGAGTCTTGGCAAATATCAGAAACCAGGAGAATTGTAGAAGGGAAGGAGAAGGCAACAGAACAGATGGAAGGCATCAATGACAGTGAAAGACTTTAATAACTGAAAAAGTGGATTTTTACCTTTCAGGAACTTTCATGCGATTTCTTCTGGGAATGCCGTTTTCTCTGTGCCAGGCTCCAGATGTAACTAGTCTAAAGTTTGTAGTAGAGATAATTGATGGTCTGTGGCTGATGGAAAGTGAGATGACATGGAGAGAAGGTGGTTGGGTACAGGAGAGTGATCTGAGAAAACAAATGGTTTCTGCTGATGAAAGTCAGTGGAGGGAGATGTTGTGTTATCTGAATTCCATTTGCTGCAGTTACCTGAAATAGGATCAGGGAGGTATTGAATAAATCCTTGAATTGGGAGGAAAGAGATGTAGTTTGGGGTAGGAATCATAACTGTCCTCTTGGGCAAGTCATTAACTTTCACTCCTTCAGTTTCCTCAACAGAAGAACTGTAAGAATAGGTTTGGAGCTTCGCTGTGTAGTTGGGTAATACCAAGATAAGACATTACTATTAAAAATTCTGGCAAGCCAGTGATATCTCTGAAGCATCTGGCAGAAACGAATATAAAAATACTCTGGAAGGATATGTATTCCAACTATACTGCAAATAATTACTATAGATAAAACTCTGGTGAAGGTGAAGTCACACTTCCAAGTTACAAAACACATTAGAGTAAAAATCCACTCTAAGCAAAGAATTGGTTGAAAAAACAACAAACAGAATTAGATCCCTCCCAAGAAGTTCAGATGATTAAATAATTGATATACTGTCAAATCATGTTTAAAATTATTATGGCATAAAAGAAGAAATAAATATGTGAGCAAGATAAAAGACACTAATAAAGAAGGACAAATTTAAAAAAAATGGAAATCAAAATTCATTAAAAGTAAAACAATTCAAAGAGCAAGTTAAATAATAGATTAGATACAGCTAAAGAGAGAATTGGTGAACTGGAAGATAGAGCTGAGGACATTAACTAGAACATAGCAAACAGAAATAGAAATGAAAAATAGAAAAGGGGTTAAAGAATATGGTGGCTACAGGGAGAGATCCAATAGGAGTTCCAGAAGAGAGAGAGAAAGAATAAAAGAGAGGAAGCTTAGAAAAGATGATGGTCAAGAATTGATGAAGCACTTGAATCTTTTCGATTCAGGAATTACAGCAAATCCTGAACAGAGCAACCCCCAGAGCAATAAAGACAGGTTGAAGATCTTAAAATCTGCTAGAGAGAAAAGATTACTCAAAAGAGGGAAGGACAAATTGAGTTTACACTTTTCAGTTATAATAATAGAAAAGATGATAGAGTGAGACTAGTACAGAGATTTAAAAACAAATCACTTGTAAACTAGAATTCTGCACCTGGCTAAACGGTTGTGAAATAACACAATTTCAGGTGAAGATAGATTAACGTTACCAGACTTACTGACAGACATTCTAAAACACATAATTCAGGAAGAAGGAATTTACATTCTTAAGGGAAGAATGAAATGAAGCTTTGTACATTTTATTTATGAAAGAGTACTCTAGTGTCATTTGGAGCATTTTGACCATTATTTTGTGCAAAATCTTATTTATCTAGTTTCCTAGGTTGCTTCAGATTGCAAGAAGGATTGTCAGTGATAGACCCAGGAAATGCCAGTGAGAGTAGGCCCTTGAATCATAAGGGGAAGTAGAAAAACTATAGTACTGTAGCAGTTTCTAAAATGCTTAACAGTTCGTGTGTATGAGTGTGTGTGTGTGTGTGTGTGTGTGTGTGTGCGCTTAAAAGATTATGCGTGGGGTAATTTAGAGTAGGAACAAAAAGTCTTGCTTTTTCTATTAGCACTCGGGAGTATTATACAGCCAAGTACAGTAATTGATGTTTATAACTATCCTGAATCGTAAGAAATGGCTAAGATATGTTTTGGAAATTGGAAATACTTAAATTTGTTTAGAGGTATTTTCACCAAAGTCTTAAAATTCGAATTTTGGCACCTTGAAGGGAAAATACTAATGTCTTGAAAACTTATTTATGTTGAATACCTTGTAAATTAAGTATTGAAAGCTTCTTTTTGATTCAGTCTCTTAGTGTCTGGAACTCTTTTGGTCCTGATGTGAGTTAATGTCTCAGATACATTTTATCTCTGAAGGTACTCATCATTTCATTTTGTTTTAGAGCTGTTATTTATCAGGTATTTTTGTTTTTTCACTTCGCGAAGAGCCTTAGGTAAGGAAATATCCCGTGGTGTGGTGGTGATCATCCTGTATGTCACTGACCTTTGATGTCTCCCTAGTTGAGAGTATAAAACTCTCATTTTATAAAGCTACATTTTCTGCAAGTCAGTTTGTAGGAGGTAGCAGTGAGCTAGATGACAGGTAAATTTGTGAAGTGTTCTCAAATAATAAATATCAGCTTTTACAATGTTTTCAGAAAGTTTTGCATAAGTACATTTCCAGGTGAGTGACACATTGCAATGGGTGGTGGTAACTAATGAATATTCTGTGCCTTTTCACTCTTCACAGCCAATATCTTGAAAATTACCTCTGGATGAATTATTCTCCAGAGGTGTCCAGCAAGGCCTATTTAATGTCAATCTGCTGTATGGTGAATGAGAAGTTCAGAGAAAATGTCCCTGCGTGGGAGGTAACAGGTTTAAATTACTTCATAGCTTTCATGCTGTGCTCACTGAAGCCATTACAAAGTAGCAGAACTTTTTGCTGACAATACATAGTGCTTTTAGAGCAGCACTGTACCCAATAATAAAGTAAATGTTGAGAAAAGAATGGATGTAGGAAAGACAATAATATCAGTTTTCTTTTGGTTTCAGTGCTTTCTTTAAACTAATTTGCTATGAATTGAAAAATTATGCCTGTAGAGTTATTTTTGTACTTTGTGCTTGAAACCAAGACTATCATGGGTTATAAAGTTTTACTTATACATCAGGCGCTGACGGTGAAATTTACATTAATGATTGCAAACAGGTAATACGCAAATGAAATAATGGGTCGTTTCACAGCAGGGAATATATGTTTGTAGTTTTACTTGAATGAAATATTAATTCCAAAGTCAAGACAGATGTTTATAATGTAATTTCCATTGTTTCTTTGTCCTGATTTGGGATAGCTTTTCCTTTCCTGAAATTTTTAATGAATTGATGTTTTTCCTTTGTGTTGATACACCAGAGGCTTGGTCAGTGGAAATCCAAAATCTTGCTTTTCTTTGGCCACCATAAAATGGTCAGCTCATAAACAGAGTTTCTTCCCTGCCAGTCACACTTTTCTAGATGAAGAAAAGTCATGGGTACTTTTTTTTCTATTTTAAGGGGATGGTCTCCAATTTGATAAAGCTGTGGACTGTTCTCTCAAATATTCATTAAGTGACCGTCATTTCAGGGCAGATTAGAGCCCAGATCAAACGGTGGGTCCTGTGTCTTATTGAGAGATTCTAGGGATTTCTTGAAGTTGCTTCAAGCTCGTGTAGAAGTAGAGAGGGAGAAATGTTTGAGCCATAGAATGACCTGATCAGTTTTGTGTGTTATAAAAAACACTTTAGTGATTAGAGCTTGAAATAGAGAAACAGTAAAGATTAAGAGAAGAGGAAACACAGATTTACAAAGTAGAATTGACTGGATTTGATAATTAATTTGAAGTTGTGTTAGGAAAGGGTGTTATTTTCAGTAACCTTCCAGGCTTGGGCATCCAAGTGCTAGTAAATGATGATGTCATTTACCAAGATAGGTAATAGAGGATAGAGGAATACTTTGCAGGGTACAGAGTTGTTGAATTGAGTTTTGGACATACTGAGTTTAAATTGCCTTTGGAATATCTAGATGAAATTATGTGGTAGACAGAGGACTCTGAGGACCTAGAGCTAAGGAGAGAAATCTGGACTGATGCAAATGTACTTATGAAATCTGGATGTGTATTTGGAATCAGCATATGGTAGTTGAAATAATGGCAAGGGCAAAAGAAGAATGAGGATAGAACTCTAGGAGCACTGCCTTTTAAGTAGCCGACAAAGGAAAAGGAGGTTTCAGCACAGTGAAAAGGAGTTGAAAGTTGATAAGGGTCCTTTGGACTTGACAGCCATGCAGCTTCAGGGGAGTGTTTTAGACAAGTGAGTGGTAGAAAAGTAATGGTAGTTGAGACCACACATTTGGAGCA
>NW_004444012.1:2673812-2676327 GCF_000243295.1 Trichechus manatus latirostris | reverse complement strand
AATTCAAAACTAAATTTTATTCTTTCTCTTTTCAGACTTTTAAGAAAAAGCCAGACCACTTCCCATTCTTTTTTAAGTGCATCTTGAAAGCGGCGTTAGCTGAAACTGATGGGGAATTTTCACTTCATGAACAGACGGTCTTATTGCTTTTTCTTGATCATTGCTTCAATAGTTTGGTAATTTTACCTTGTTTTTTGGGGAAATTTTCAAGTTTTCTTGTTCTGCTAGGTTGAGCTTAGGTAAGATGACCTCTATAGCCAACTCTTCGTCGATGGTAGTGGGGAATGAGGATAATGCTAAAAGCCTGATTTTAGCCCATTCCCAATAAAACCGTTTGATAAGACCTTCTTACTTTTGAATGGATTTGGACTTGATCTCTCCTTTTCTGTATCCAGACTTGAAGAAAAATGATAATGAGAACGAAATCTCCAAAGGTAGAGCCCCAAACGAGAAGCAGCAGAGCGTGGTTATTGTAAGGGTTGGGTGGTAAGCCACGTGCTGCAGGCTGCACACCAAAATGCAGTTGCATTCCGTTTTGTGTTTAATGTGCAGGCTGGTTAGTCAGCAGGAGAGTTGTCTCTTGAGTTGACTGATGCAGGCCAGTTGCCGATGATCTTTGAAAATGTGTTGTGTACTGATAGAATTTCATCCTTCACAAGACTGTCTTCCAGAACAGTAATTCATATTTCATTTATACTTCCCTGCTGTGGTTATCTTAAGGTGTACATGTTTATGTAAAGATGAGAGCTTCTGAAGTGATAGTAGATTTAGACCCAAGCAGTAAAAGCGTGGACTTCTTTTTTATTCGGAAGACTGAATGTTGCTTGTCAGTATCAGGTAGATGGATTGCTATCTCCTGTTTCTTCTGTGTACCGCCTACAGGGAGTTTTGTTTAAAAAAAAAGAATTGTGATGCTTCTAGTAATTTAGACACTGGAGGCCACTGTCACCCCTTAAACATTTATTAAAGTACATAGAACAGATATGAATGAATGTAAATAGACACGATTCCTTATCAGAAATTCAACAGAAACAAGATTTAATTCCTATTTTGGTGCTAGGTTTAGCCAACTTTGTTGTTGTTAGGTGCTGTTGAGTCAGTTCTGACTCACGGTGGCCCATGGGACAGAGTAGAACTGCCCCATAGCTTTCCTAGGCTGTAATGTTTATAGGAGTTGATCGCCAGGTCTTTTCTCCTACAGAGCCGCTGGGTGAGTTCAAACCACCAGCCTTTCGGTTGGTATCTGAGTGCTTAACTGCTGTGCCACCAGGGCTCCTTAGATCATACCCATAGTGATTCTAATGCTTTAAATTTTCTGCTGTCTTAGCCATCTTAAAAGCTAATGTATTATTGAAATGCTGCTTTTTTTTTTTTTTTTTAGTATTGAACTTCTTAATATTAAAATAACTAATTTGAAACTACTGGTGTCATATTCTCCATGCAGGACTTAAACCTTAAACAAGCAGTTGTGTGCCTTATGTAATGACTGAAGTAGAAGTGTTGGTACATTTATAAACTTGGTTTTTTTTTTATGCCTTAAACAGGAAGTAGACTTGATCCGGAGTCAAGTTCAGCAGCTTATCTCCCTTCCAATGTGGATGGGTTTGCAACCTGTAAGTATCTCATTTCAGAAATGTGTACATGTGTCATAAGTGGTATGTGTGTGTTTAGATTCTGTGCTTTAAATATGGGTATAAAAGTGGTATTCCCCTTTCCTGCTTAGAAAATTTTTATTAATTCATCATAGATGTAATTTTTACAGTTTTACAGTTTTTATGTGCAGTCTATATGTATTTCACCTAATGACAGTATTGTAAAATACATATGTTGAGCTTATGGAGAAAGGGGGGTTAATTTAGCTGAGTATTGTTATTATCCTTACTATGTCTTTGGATGAGAGTAAATGCAGACTTACTTGCTTTGATTGGCATGTACATACAGCTGTTGGAGGAGGTCTGGATCACATTTAATGTTAACTACTTCGTTTTTTCATCAGATCCTTATAGAATGATATTTATGTTCGTGTATCGAAGCCAGATTAACAGCTCTTAGGGAGCAGAGTTAATAATAGCAAATTTCCATGGAATACTTTTTTCAGAATTCTATTTCCTGCACATGGGTGTTTTTATACACACCTAAATATGCAGGCACATTCATAGGTACCAGCTGAGGGAGTGAAAACATACGGTGCTGTAAGTCATTAATACTAAGTTAAACAGTGGTAAGTGCCATGAGGAGAGAATATGTTGTGTACTTGTGGTGGCTGTTTATGTTCATTGTTTCAGATGTATTTTTCAGGTTTAAATGCTTATGTTCATAGGCTTTAATGCTCATATTTTTTAGACTTAAATCCTTTATATTAGAAATAAAAAAAGATATTTAATTGGTTATTGAGCTTGGAGTCTTGACTAGAAGAATTTCTTTTGTCTTTTTTTCCTATTAAGAAGTATTAAAATTGAGTAATTTTTCAGAATATAGTTATTCGTTTCCTAGTTTTTAAGTTTGTCGTGTTGCT
>NW_004444012.1:2671896-2672773 GCF_000243295.1 Trichechus manatus latirostris | reverse complement strand
GGACAACAAAGAGGTTAACAGAGCTGGAGCAGAGTAAGCAAAGGAGATGAGGTTAGAGGGCAACAAAGAAGTTGACGGTATTTGTGCTGGGTAGACTCTTGAGAGGACTTTGCTTTTACTCTGAGTGAGGTAGGAAGCTGCTGAAGAGTTTTGTGCAGCGGAGTGAGAGGATTATATTAACAGGATCCCCCTAGCTGCTCTGTTGAGAATTAAGATTGACAAGGGTGGAGGCAGCAAGAGTGAGAGGAAATGGCAGTAGGCCAGGGAAACCGTGCAGGGTGCTAAGAGCGAGGGTGGCGAGAAGTGGTCAGATTGCGAATCTGTTTTGACAGAATGTGCTGTTGGGTTAGATGTGGAATAGGAGAGGAGGAGAAGATTCGAGGATAGAACTCCAGCTGTGCAGCTTCTGCGGCTGGAAAAATGGGATTGCCGTATCCTGACATGAGGGGGGCAGAAGACAGAGGTTTGGGGACAGCGTTCAGGAGCTTAATTTGGATATGTTAAGTTTTCGGTGCTTATTAGACATTCAAGAAGAGATATTGAGTAGTTATAAAATTCTGGGGAGAGGTTTGGGACATATATATGTATGTATGTATCATATGTATTATATATGTATTATATACATTGGAAGGAGCCCTGGTGGCGCAGTAGTTAAGCACTCAGGTGCTAACTGAAAGGTTGGCGATTTGAACCTACCAGGCACTCCACTGGAGAAAAATGTGGTAGTCTGCTTCCGTAAAGACTACAGCATTAGAAACCCTATGGGGCAGTTCTGCTGTGTCCTGTAGGGTTGCTATGAGTTGGAATTGACTCAGCGACACACAGCAATAGTATTAAATGATGATACATCCTGTATGTATTATATTTCTGTGTTTTA
>NW_004444012.1:2661513-2662445 GCF_000243295.1 Trichechus manatus latirostris | reverse complement strand
TTCTTCTGATGCTTGTCTTTCAGTGAGATAGAATTGGAAATACACTTTGTGTGTGCATATGTTCTCTTTTAAGAATGCTTTTATCTTGTATCTGTGAGCATTCCTCTTTCTCTTCTTCTCTTTTAAAATTTCTATCCAGTGATTTTCCACACATATTAAAATATAGTAAAATCCTAACATTTCATCTGCCATCGATCAGAACAAAATCGATGAACTAAAGATGAGAAGTGAGTGCAGCCAGTAGGTGCTGTAGTGCGATGCTTCCGCCACAGCAGGAGAGCAGAGCCTGGTCACTGTTAGAGCAGGAACTAAGCCAACAGAAGGGCTCAACGGCCATGGGGGCTGATGAGCGGGATGATAACGTAGCTCTGCCCGCCCGAACTGTTTTTCCCTAACAGGAGCAGCCCATAGAGAGGAGTATCTCCTAATAGGAATTCCAAAACCTTCCTTCAGAAACTTCTATTCATAAGTGGCCTAAGTTAAAGACCTCCCAGGTTCCCTCTGGTGGTATACTTTTACTAATCTGTAGTGATGTAAATAGATTTTTCCCCCCATTAAAACGTTTGGCTTCCTTTGATTTGATCCTTAATGTCTAAGCATTGGGATTTTAGTTTAAGCTCTTCTCTGTAGAGGGAGACCGTGCACGTGAAATAGACTATTCACAATTTATTTTGAAGGCACATGCTTTGTTTTTACATTAGTTATGTTCTGAAACGTTTATTGCAATGTTTACATCCCAGAAGTCTTTCAGTACCTTTAAGAAGGTGTATGGGCTTGTTTATTCTTTATATTAAATCCTGTTTGTTCATGTTTTTTGTTGTTACGTTCTTACAGTCGATTAATTTAAATGTACCCTTTCAGCTTCTGGATGTGCTCAAGTTCTACACGGGCTTTGAAATTAACGACCAGACCGGAAATGCCCTGACAGAGAA
>NW_004444012.1:2657932-2659420 GCF_000243295.1 Trichechus manatus latirostris | reverse complement strand
GTGGAGCCACTGGTGGGTTCAAACTGCTGACCTTTCAGTTAGCAGCTGAGCACTTAACCACTGCACCACTAGGGCTCTAGAACACTTTTTCCCATTATACTGGATGCCTGTGGCTGAATGAGGTCATGGTCACATGTGAGAAGCATATAAGAAAGGAAAGAGTATTAATATTTTTTAAAAACATCATTTCCGTTGTCTAGTATATCAGTTGTAGATGGTTGTGTTCTATGTGGGTATTAATTGTTGAGATTTCTATTGTTCTTTTGTAGAGAGCCGCTTTTGCGCATTTTCCTGAACTCTATGATTTTGCCCTCTCAAATGTGGCAGAGGTGGATACTCGGGAATCCTTGGTCAAGTGTTTCGGACCTCTTAGGTAAGACAACACGAGGGGAAACCTGTTCTCTTTTGGTGTCCTGCTCCCTGAGTTTTGATTGTCTTTGTTGCTTTTGATTACTGTTATAATTAATTACGCTACTTTCGGTAGTGCTGATGTACCACGTCTAGGATTAGAGCTTCTCTCTGGCAGTTGGGTATCTTTGAGTCACTTGAGTATAATTATCCATCTTTTCTTTTCTGTAAAATTTGTGTTTTTTACAACTGACTTAGTTTTGCTAGATCTTACATTTTTCTTAGAGTAGAACACAAAACCGGAATCCTGTCAGTCCTAAACACAACACTGCACAAATCAATGAATGTTCATTACCTGTGATGTTAGAGGTGTGGCTTAAGGACATTTTTCATGTTCATAATTGATGAAATCAGTAATATTCTCTGGTGCATAGCTATCTGTTAATATACTTTTTAAAAAACAGTAGCAATAAACATTTACTATGTGATAGGCATTCTGCTAAGTATGTAAATAATTTAATTCTCAAAACATTCTTGTGAGGAATAGGTACCATTTTACATATAAAGAAGCTGAGGCACGGAATAGTTAAGTCCTTTGCCTAGTTCACACAGCGGGTAAGTGGCAGAGACGAGCTTTAAACCTAGGTTGTCTGGTTTCTGAGGCTCAGATTTTCACCACTGTGCTCTGTTAACTGGTAGGAGAAATTACGTTCAGTTCATTGGCCATTTAAAATGAAACAGACCGGTTGGTTTGGTTGTTCATTTTGATACGAGGATTTAATAACTTTTAATAACACACGGAGCCCTGGTGGCACACGGGTTAAGAGCTACGGCTGCTAACCAAAAGGTCGGCAGTTCGAATCCGCCAGCCACTCCTTGGAAACCTGGGGCGGTTCTACCCTGTCCTGTAGGGTCACTATGAGTTGTAATCGACTTGACGGCAACAAGTTTGTTGTTTTTTTTGTTTTTGTTTTCTAGTAATAACAAGAAGATCTATTTCGTTTTATTTACCAGCTGCTTAGAATTCCATTGAACGGGACTCCCATACTATTTTTTAATCACTCTCCCTATTGATGGATCTTTTAACTTTTAAATATTTTGCTATTGCAAACGATCTGCAACAAGTATCCTTTTTGTTTT
>NW_004444012.1:2647823-2657324 GCF_000243295.1 Trichechus manatus latirostris | reverse complement strand
TTAACTTTTTAGTTTTGTTTATGGTATCTTTTGTTGTCACAGTTGTTATAAATTTTTGTTTAGTCAGATCTGTCAGTATTTTTTATAACAGTAACAAGTGCCTTACCATAAGGTTATAAAAATATTTTTGCTTGTTTTATTTTAACATTTAATTTAGTTGCATAATCTATCCAGGGAATGTCTTTTTGCCCCTACAGTTCCTTTACATTCTAAAAAATTACTGAGGATCCCAAACAACTTTTGTTTATGTGGATTATATGGATATTTAGTATATTAGAAATTAAAACTGAAAACATGTTAAAGTATTTATTTAAGACATTCTAAAATATCAGTAAAAATCCATGATGTGTTAGCCTGCATTTTGTTAATGAAAAATATATTTTCCAAAATGAAAATAAGTGTGTAGTGAGAAGGTTGGCATTGTTTGACATTTTTGTAAATCTCTTTATATCTGGCTTAATTAAAGACAGCTGGATTTGTGGACCTGCTTCTGGATTCAGTTTGTTGTCAGATGATGTTTCGGTTCAAATAAATGAAGAAAACCCATCCTTACACAGATACATGGATGGAAAAGGGAAGCAAGCGTATTTTAAAAATTCTTTCAACTAGTTGAGGATATTCTTCTTTGATTCTGTACTAGAAGTCAACAGTGGAAGTTTCTCAAAAGTGAGATTCACTGCGGAATCTGAAACTCCATCACGGAACTCTGTACAATTAAAATGAATTGCTTTGAAAAATGAAGAGCCCATGCTTGTGGATGAGAGGACTCAATAATGTTAAGATGTGAATTTTTCCCAGGTTAATCTATGTAGATATAATGCAGTCCCAGTCAAAGTCCAAGCAAGATATTTTATAGAAGTTCACAAGCTTATTTTAAAATTGATAAGGAAAGGCAGAGGAGCTGGGATGGCCAAAACCATTTTGAAGAAGAACAAAGTTGGAGGATTTGCATTACCTGATTTCAAGACTGCCTGTAAAGCTACAGTGTGAGACATGATATTGACAAAAGGATAATCAATAGATGAATGGAACAGAATAGAGAGTCTAGAAGTAGGCCACACATACATGGTTAATTGATTTTCAGCTAAAGTGCCAAGGCTATTCATTGAAAAACTATTGTCTTTTTTTAACAGTGGTGCTAGAACAATTGGACATCCATACGCAGAATAGGAGCCTTGATCCATACCTTGAATAATACACAAAAATTAACTCAGAATGCATCACAGACCTAAATCTCAAAGCTAAAACTTCTAGAAGGAACTATAGGAGAAGATCTTTGTGATTTGGGGTTATGCAAAGATTTCTTCAGACACCAAACTACAATCCATAAAAGAAAAACATTGATAAATTAGACTTCATCAAAATTAAAACCTTCTGCTCTTTGAAAGACATTGTTAGAATGAAAAGACAGGTCACAAACTGGGAGAATATATTTGTAAGACACATATCTGATAATGGACTGGTATCTAGAAGTCTCAGAACTTAGTAATAAGAAAACAAACAAAAAAATGACAAAAGATTTGAATAGACACTTTACCAAAGAAGATAGGTAGATGTCAGTAAGCCCATGAAAGATGCTTAACATCATTAGTTATTAGGGCATTGCAAATGAAAGCTACAGTGAGACACCACTCCATACCCATTAGAATTGTTGGTTTAAAAAAAAAAAAAAGACATTACTAATGCTTGACAAGGATATGAAACAGCTGGAACTTATGCATTGCTGGTGGGAATTCAAAACGGTATAGCCACTTTTGAAAATTTTGGTAATTGCTTTTAAAATTAAACAGACACTTTATACAACCCAGCATTCCCACTTACAGATATACCCAAGAGAAATGAAAAGTAATGTTTACACAGAAATCTACAAAAATGTAAATAATGGCTTTGTTCATAATTGTCAAACACTGGAAACAGCACAAATATCCTTTAACTGCTGATTGACCACAGGCTGTGATACATCTTTACAGCGGAGCCCCACTCAATAATAGAAAGAAACCAACTGCAGGTACACACAGCAACATGGGTGAAAGAGGACAGTGTCAAAGGCTGGATAATGTATGAGTCCGTTTGACTGTCTGGAAAGGGCTAAATTGCGGAGCTAGAAAACAGATGTGTGGCTGCCAGGGGCTGGGATGGGCAGAGGAGTTGGTTATAAAGAGAGTCTTCAACGGACGATGAAACCGTGTTTAAGGATTGGCAAACTCTCAGGCTCGTGGTAACACAGGCACGTTTTCCAAAATTCTGGTTTTTCACTTGGAAATTCAGATTTTACCATTAGCACAAATACTCTCATTTCCTTCTGCCCTCGACATGACAGGCTTACATATTTCATTCATTTTTGAGAAAATTTTTATTTATCCAAGTGCAGTTAAGCATAGTTTGTCTGTCCGTCATTTCTGTCAAGCAAGAATTGTGCTCATGAAAAAAGTGGCTAGTTTCACTGAAACTCAAAAGCCATATGCTTTTCCTGGGAACAGTCATCCTGGTTGATTACTCAGCAGACGTGCTTATGTGTATCTTCCCTTTTGTCACACAGAATATTAAAAAAACAAAAACAGGTACTCAGGACTCCAAATTTAATGATGTGAACAGCTTTTTACTGCGTCAGCAAGGACATTCTTGAATGAAACTGGCTTCTTTTTTTTACTGTGTGTTGTAGTGAAGAACGCTGTAACCACTGGTAGAACCGATTGGTGTCACCGCCTTGATCCTTGCTAAGATACCAGCGGTTTTACGCACCATTGTTTCGCATTGTCACCGTAAATGTAAAGACAGTGAGAAATGCCAAATAGATAATGTCTGACTGTACCCATTGCTGGTGAGTCCGCTGCGACTCCTAGCGACCCTATAGGACAGAGTAGAACTGCCCAGAGGGTTTCCAAGGAGCGACTATTGGATTTGAACTGCCGACCTTCTGGTTAGCAACCATAGATAGCTCTTAACTACTGCACCACCAGGGCTGCAGATAATGTCTGAGTGTTAGGAAAAAACGTGTTGTTGTTGCCGACTCCCTGGAAGAATCTCAGGGACCACCAGAGGTTTGCAGAAGACACTTGGAGAGCCCTATATTAGGGCTTCACTTTCATTGCTGATTTTTCTTATTTGCTGCCCACCTTGCAGAATTATATTTTCTAGGTAAACTTTTTTAAGCTATCTGTAGAGTTATATGTTTCAAAAGTGAAGTGAAGTAAGAAAAAAATATTTTGACCTGCATATTCTTTATTCTGCAGTTCAAACACACTCCACCAGGTGGCATCGTACCTCTGCTTGTTGCCAGCCCTTCCTAAAAATGAAGACACAGCTTTTGATAAAGAATTTCTTCTAGAATTGCTGGTAAATATCATTGTGCTTTGAATTTTGCGTGTGATTTTTTTCCTTCCTTTTTGAGTCATTCTTGAAGATGTAGGTCTGGTACAGTTTTCCTCTGGACTAAAGATTAGAGAATTCCTGCCTATTTTCAAATTATATCATTTGATTTTGTCAGATTTCTTTTCCCAGCTCTTGAATTTCTTTTATCAAGTCTTTCACCTCTTAAAATGCTTAATGGGATGAGTTCATTCTATTAGCAAATATTTTTTAACAGCTTCTGTGTCAGGTGCCGAATTGGGGCATTGAGGACAGGTAGCTTACCTGACAGCATTCCTGCCTTTAAGGTAATCACAGTCACACACACATGCTCTCACAGTACAGATAAGTTCATATATATAAATGTTTGTTTTAAAAGTGATCACTTAAATTTAGGACCTTGAATATTAAGCTGTACCTTTATCGTTAAAACATCACAGGGATGTTTAGAAGTACAGTAGGTGATCACTGACTTTGTTGTTTAAGAAATCTAAGGGATTTCTCAATGCTTTCGGAAGATGAGCCTTAACTCCCGAACTAATACTTTTCTGGTATCAGTTTTTTAATTAAAGTAATATATCATTGTATCAATAAAACCCATTACTGAGGTATACAACGTTAAAAAGTGGAAGTCTTACCCTTTTGACTCCAGTTCTATCCCCAGACAAAACAGTTCCATCTGTGTCCTTCCAGATATTTTTTTAAATCATGATTTTCATTTATTTGCTCTTCTTTAATTACAGAAGTTCTGTGTTTTCACACAAATAACGCGCACTTTCTCCATTTGTTTGCCAGCTGTGCCCTCCTCCCGCAAGGTGTGTTCATTAGCGTCACTATTTTTTTTTTACATGTTATTGTAATAAATTAGCATATCATGCTGAAGAAAATACCTTGCAGGGGGAGGGCACGGCTGGCAAACAAACGAAGGTGCGCATTATTTGAATAACATATGGTAATACATGAGTACCTTTTAAATAATAATTTGGAAATGTGTAGGCCCAAATTCACATTCTTCTAGAAGTTTTTTGTATGTATCTACATGTAAACACACACAATGTAGGAATCCAGGTTTGTGTGTATTTTTTAAAGATAAATCGGATCCTTCTTTGTTTTGCAGCTTGCCTGCTTTCTCCCCAGGTAATACTGTATTTTTGGGTTCAGACCGTCCGAGTTGTGCGTTGTTAGTTGCCATGACTCATGGCAACCACATGTATGCAGAGTAGAACTGCTCCTTAGGGTTTCTAAGACGCCTCTGAATGAATTTAAACTGCCATCCTTTTGGTTAGTAGTCCAGCGCTTAACCTTTGCATCACCCAGGGACTCCTTGAATAGTATAGATGTGCCTTATTTTTAATCCCAGTATAATACTCCATAAAATGAATGAGTGTTTAACCATAGCCCCACTGATGAGGATTGATGTTGTTTGCAGTTTTCACTGTTACAAATAATGGTGCAACCCTTGTGCATGCCTTTTTGTGCCTTTATGCGGATATTTAGGAGAGATGCCTAGAAGTAGAATTATTTTATTGAAATGTGTGCTTACTTATAATATATAAGATGCTGCCAGATTACCCCCCAAAAGGTGTGTATTCCTCCAACATTGTATGTAAGTATGTCTCTCTAAGCTCCTGACAGCATTGGATGTTATTTTTTGCCAGTCTGTGCGTAAAAAAGAAAAATAATAGCTGGTTTTGATTTTTTTGTTTCCTGACTGCTGTGAGGTTGATTAGCTTTTCGTATGTTTCAAAAAACATAAAAAAAACATACACGGTGCCTTTGTGTGTGTATGTTTTTCTTACACATATGGAACCATATTAGGCACACTGCTCTGTGACTTATTTTCCAAGCTAATACTTTTAATACGTGGTGTAAAATGAGCTTCTTTACTGCAGGAAAGAAGATGGTATGCTAATTTTGAGGGCAGTGACAGGAAAGTATTGGTAGCAGGTCTCTTAAGCCTAGCTACAGGGTTTAACTATCATTTGAAGAGATATCCTTGGGGGGCTTTGAAAATTAATTCAAGTGAGGAAATTCCTTTCCATCAATAGTGTTATTGTGTGAAATCTGTGTCTTAGGTCACCATCTTTGCCTTCCTCCTTGCAAATCATTTTTCGTTGTCTCAGAGTATGAGTGCTTTCTGAAAATTCCTTGTGGTGTTTTCTGACAATGCAAAATCTTCTCTCAGAAATCAGATTTTTGGGATTAATAGCAAATCCTTACTATAAAAAGAAATGATGATTTTTCCAGGACTCTTTCTGATGGAAAATAAGGTTAAGTATAAAGCTAATCCTGTGTCTTTTAAGATCTTGTAGCTAAAATTTCATCCTTGGTTATACCCAAAGAAAATAACTTTAAAAATCTATAGTGCTACGTTATCCTTAATTTCATCCCCTTCCAAGGATTTCTTCAGGGCTTTGGAGTCTTCTAATATCCAAACGGTAATTAAAAAGTTGAAATATACATATTATTGAGATGATATCACAACATCTTCTTTCCTAAAATAATTACTATCTGTACTGAAGAGAATGTGACACTTTTTCCTGAATATATTGTTATTTTAGTATCTGTTAATTAGGTAACAAACTTGTTTTTGTGTTTGAGATAGATTATTATGATATTAACAATGGAAGAGCACATAGAGATCCTCAAGTCCAGTGCTCTCATTTGCCAAGTAGAAGACAGAGGCCAGAAGATTAATGAACCTTCCCAGATTTCATGGCTGGTTAGTGAAGGAATGAAAACTGTAACCCAGGACTTAGGATTTTAAGCTCTTGGCAAGTGCTCGGCCTGTTAATGCTGTTTTACAGTATTCCGTTTCATTTTCACGAGGAGCCTGAGAGGGGAGTGGCGTTTTATCTAGTTTCCTGAAAAGGAGGCTAAGCTTAGTGAGGTTGAAGTAACTTGCCCAGGTTTTCACATAGCTCCTAAGTAGAGGACCTGGGATTTGAACTCAGGTCTGTCTGATTCCAAAGCCCATCACACTTTTTACTCTTTCATTTTTGATTTATGGAGAAAATGGGAAAAGAAAAAAAATCTTATAAATGCTACAGTAACTGAAAGACATGAAACTTCTTATCCCGTACTTTAGGTGAATTTTCCATGAATTATTTTGACCGGAAAAGGATGCTTCTAACTGTCTCCGTGCAACTGTCTCCTTTCGTCTAGGTGTCTCGTCACGAGCGACGGATTTCTCAGATTCAACAGCTAAACCAGATGCCTTTGTATCCGACTGAGAAGATTATATGGGATGAAAATATTGTCCCAACTGAGTACTATTCTGGGGAAGGTATGGTAAAGAAAAACAGGATTCACGTGTAGCAGGCAGCTTAGTTTAGAATTCGTAATGTGTAACTAAAAATGTCAGCTACTGTGGGTGTTAGGGTGAGTTTCTGGTCCCTCAAGTTCGACTTTAAGAGCTAGAAACTAGTCAATATTTGAATACTTAACACTAAGGATTTTTATTAAAGTTAACCATGCCCTAGTATACACAGCACCCAGTACAGAATATGGCCATAAAGCAGTAAGACTGTTTTTAGGAGACCTAATAACGTAAGAAGTGTAGGTTTCATGTGCCACGGTAGTAGGCAGTGTTTGGTAGTGCTTTGTAATTCAAAGCTGTTTTCAGAGGCCCTTTTGAATGACCTGTGGAGCCAGCTAATGACCACCAAAAAAAAAAAAAGGCATTGTTATTAATCGATAATAAACCCTTGTTTTGTAGTCAACTGAAAAAATTATATGGGATGAAAATATTGTCCCAACTGAGTACTATTCTGGGGAAGGTATGGTACAAAAAACATACGCTTTTGACCCAAAATGGTATTTTCTAGTTTGTTCACCTACTTATTTCGCCAGATTTGGCTCCAAATGACTTGTCAGTCCTCCTCATAATTGAGTACCTGTGAAAGTGCATTCTGACACATCTCGAAGGTATGTTTCAAAAGACGTTTCAGGAAATCTTTTGAACAACACCATTATTGGAAGAAATGTGGCTGTTTTAAAGACATCACGTATATATTCTAGTACATTCATTTAAAAGAAAAATTGGTAGTTCAGGGTCATCTTGTAACCATAATTCTGGTAAAATTTGTTACAGCTTTACTAAAATTATGCTAGATTTCAGAATAGGCATATGTCATATCTTCTTATGTTCTTACAGTGGTTAATGCATTTTCTATTTTCTCACTTTTCTAATTTGTTCATACTGCAAACATTTATGACCATATATGTGTGACATCTTAACTCTTCGACTTTGTTGTTAGGTGCTGTTGACTCGGTTCCGATGCATAGCGACCCTGTGTACAACAGAACGAAACACTTCCTGGTCCTGCGCCATCCTCACAGTCATTGTTATGTTTGAACCCAGTGTTACAGCCACTGTGTCAGTCCATCTCGTCGAGGGTCTTCCTCTTTTTTGCTGACCCTCTACCTTGCCAAGCATGATGTCATTCTCCAGGGACTGGTCCCTCCTAATAATATGTCCAAAGTACATGAGACAAAGTCTCACCATCCTTGATTCCAAGGACGACGACTCTGGCTGTACTTCTTCCAAAACAGACCTGTTCGCTCTTCTGGCAGTCCATGGTATATTCAGTATCCTTCACCACCACCATAATTCAGAGGCACCAATTCTTTTTTGGTCTTTCTTACTCATTGTCCAGCTTTCACATGCATATGAGGCGACTGAAAATGCCATGACGTGGGTCAGGAGCACCTTAGTCCTCAAAGTGACATCTTTGCTTTTTAACACTTTAAAGAGGTCTTTTGCAGCACATTTGCCCGATGCAATGCGTTGTTTGATTTCTTGACTGCGACTTCCATGGGCATTGATTGTGGATCCAAGTAAAATGAAATCCTTGACAACCTCAATCTTTTCTCTGTTAATCATGATGTTGCTTATTGGTCCATTTGTGAGGATTGTTTTCTTTATGTTGAGGTGTAATCCATATTGAAGGCTGTAGTCTTTGATCTTCCTCAGTAAATGCTTCAAGTCGTCTTCATTTTCAGCAGCGAAGGTTGTGTGATCTACATATTGCAGGTTATTAATGAGCCTTCCTCCAATCCTGATGCCCACTTATTCTTCATATAGTCCAGCTTCTTGGATTATTTGCTCAGCATACAGATTGAATAAGTCTGGTGAAAGGATATAACCCTGACACACACTTTTCCTGACTTTAAACCATGCAGTATCCCCTTGTTCTGTTCAAATGACTGCGTCTTGGTCTGTGTACAGGTTCCTCATGAGCACCATTAAGTGTTCTGGAATTCCCATTCTTCACAGTGTTATCCATAATTTGTTATGACCCACACAGTCAGATGCCTTTGTATAGTCAATAAAACACAGGTAAACATCTTCCTGGTATTCTTTGCTTTCAGCCAAGATCCTTCTGACCTCAGCAGTGATATCCCTCGTTCTAAGTCCTCCTCTGAATCTGGCTTGAATTTCTGGTAGTTCCTTGTTGATGTACCGCTGCAACAATTTTTGAATTATCTTCTGCAAAATTTTATTTGCATGTGATATTAATGGTCCTGTTCGATACTTTCCTCATTCTATTGGATCGCCGTTCTTTGGAATTGGCAGAAATAAGGATCTTTTCCAGTCGGTTGGCCAGGTAGCTGTCTCCCAAATTTCTTGGCACAGACAAGTGAACGCTTCCAGTGCTGCATCCGTTTCTTGAAACATCTCAGTTGGTATCCCGTCAGTTCCTGGAGCCTTGTTTTTCACCAGTGCCTTCAGTGCAGCTTGGACTTCTTCCTTCAGTGCCATCGCTCCCTGATCATATGCTGCCTCCTGAAGTGGTTGAACGTGGGCCAGTTGTTTTTGTTACAGTGACTCTGTATTCCTTCCATCCTCTTTTGATGCTTCCTGTGTCGTTCAGTATCTTCTCCCAGAATCCTTCAGTATTGCAATTTGAGGCTTGAATTTTTTTATTCATTTCTTTCAGCTTGAGAATTGCTGAACATGTTCTTCCCTTTTGGTTTTCTAACTCCAGGTCTTTGCACATTTCATTATAATACTTTACTTTGTCTTCTCAAGCCGCCCTTTGAAATCTTCTGTTCATTTCTTTTACTTCATCATTTCTTCCTTTCACTTTTGCTACTCAACGTTGAAGAGCAAGTTTCAGAGTCTCTTCTGACATCTATTTTGGTCTTTTC
>NW_004444012.1:2646380-2647378 GCF_000243295.1 Trichechus manatus latirostris | reverse complement strand
TTTGCATTCCAGTCACCAGTAATTATCAATGCATCTTGACTGCGTGTTTGATCAACTGCAGAAGTTGGTAAAAATGTTCAATTTCCTTATCTTTGGCATTAATGGTTGGTGTGTAAATTGGAAGAATAGACGTATTAACTGGTCTGCATTGTAGGCGTATGGATATTATCCTATCACTGACAGCGTTGTACTTCAGGATAGATGTTGAAATGTTCTTTTTGCTGATGAATGTGATGCCATTCCTCTTCAATTTGTCATTTCCAGCATAGCAGATCATTGATTGTCTGATTTAAAATGGCCAATAGCTCACTAATGCCTAGGGTATCCATCTTGATGCATTCCATTTCATTTTTGACAACTTCCAATTTTCTTAGGTTTATATGTCATACGTTCCAGTTCCAATTATTCATGGATGTTTGTTGCTGTTTCTTCTCATTTTGAGTTATGTCACATCAGTAAATGAAGGTCCCGAAAGCTTGACTCCCTCTGTGTCATTGAGGTCGACTCTGTTTTGAAGAGGCTGCTCTTCCTTCTTTGTATTTTGAGTGCCTTCCCACCTGAGGGGCTCATCTTTCTGCACTGTGCCAGATAGTGTTCTGCTGCTTTTCATAACGTTTTCACTGGCCAGTTTTTTCAGAAGTAGACCTCCATGTCTGTCTTCCTAGTCTCTTTGAGTAGGTTAGTCCCTATCAGGCAAAATACCACTTAAGAATATTTTGTCTTCTTAATCAAAAAGTGCACAAGTCCTTAAAAAAGTAAACCGTATTATGTCTAGTTTTGGGTATTGTCCAGTGGTGCTGATCTGAGTTTAAAAGATCTTTTTCTTAGAAAATAGTACCTTTTCTTCACCCCCATGATGAGTGTAATTAAGTGGAGAAAGACTACCTCTCAGAATTTAAGGGTCTTTGTGCCTTTGATAAAAGCATCTCAGAACATTGGTGGCCAGATGGGTAAGGGTCTTTGTGCCTTTGATAGGACGGAAGCATCTCAGAACATTG
>NW_004444012.1:2639305-2640449 GCF_000243295.1 Trichechus manatus latirostris | reverse complement strand
CAAGCCCAACATCGGTGAGAACTGGCCAACCCGAGTCCGTGCTGACATTACCATCAATCTCAACGTCAGAGACCACATCAAAGATGAGTGGGAAGGTAATCGTGTATTTCCAGAGCGAAGCTACCTTTCACCTTCTTTTAAATAGATTTTCACTTAGAGCATCAGCAAAGCACTTTTACTAGATGTTGTATCCTTTTAAACTTTTATTAAATTTTATCCTTACAATTTGATTTAAAAATGTCGATTGTCTTTCTAATGGTTATTACTAAAAATAGCAAGGATCATACAAGAATAATTAAATACCTTCATACTTCAATAAGAAGTATAAAATGTCATATAAGTCAGTGTTTTGAAAATTATAGCTTACAAAGCTGATAGTGTTTTAAGTCTTAAAATTAGTAAATTAATGTTTATGAATTTGTAGGATCAGTGTAAGAAGGATGAAAACATCAGTGTTCACCACAGAAGGGGGAAGAATAACACACATAACGTGCACATGCCAAGCGAGTAACGGAAATTGGTATCTTTCATAAGATAAAAACAGCCAAAGTGAAGACAATAGGGATGCATACAATATGTGGTGAATAAAGATGGAAGAAGCAAAATTAGGCACCCTTAAAGGGAATTTGAGGGGGAGGAGGGTCTAGTAAAACAATTCAGAAAGAAGTAATAGCAGTTTCTTTGCAACAAAGGAAGGAAGCTAGATAAACGGTGAGTGACATCAAATATACTCAAGAATAAATAATAATTGCAGAGATACGATTTCTTTACTAGACAGAACTTTATGGAGGGGAGGTCTATATCACAGTTTTATTTAGAAGCAGATAGGTTCAAAGTGACTAAGTCAAGTGAAATCAGTAGTAATGTAGATAACATACGTGCCAGAAATGGCCCGTGAGCTGATTTTTCGTTAGCATTTTTATATTTTTCTCCCAGCTGTCTGTGAGAGCTCTTGCTGCCCGCTGTGAGAAACAGTAGCTGGTAGGTTTTAGCTCCTCCTGCCTTCTTGACATGCCAGAAGGAAAGGGATAGGCCTGTGATGGATCAGTTTTCAGAAGTTATTGCTCCTGGTATAGCTGTTTATAACCATAGGGACCAGATGATGTATTTATCAAAGAATTTGGAAGGACTCCAGCAATAAAAC
>NW_004444012.1:2638162-2639006 GCF_000243295.1 Trichechus manatus latirostris | reverse complement strand
ACAGGGAACAAAAGAATATTTCATGGGAACCCCTCCATCCTAACTTTGGGGGCTGCTGTCAGAAGGCCATCAGTTTTTTGTGCGTTTTTTTCTTTTAAGCATAGGCCTCTGGCAGAACGAGAAGGAGAATGGATAGATTTTGATGGGCAAGGCAGGGAACAAGAGGGTATTGTCAGATGAGTGATTATTACGGAGCACAGTGAGAAGAGAGATGTTTTCTGGGAAGCCAGCATGAAAGTCTAGGCCCTGTGTTGATCGCAGATGGAATAACAAATAGAAAATGGATGGCAAAAAAATGAGAGAGGGGTTCTGTAAACAGCAATGAATGTTGTCTTATAAAAACAGAATAGTTTTGAAGATTTTAAAGTAAATATTATGAAACGTTGTTGTCCCTTCAAGAAGGGATGAAGCTCAAGTCCTTGTCTTCTCCATTACCCCCGTTTAAGAATTAAGGAAACAGAAATGAAACCAAAATTCTGGGTTCTCCAAAAGGCACAGCTAGGACGGGGTGAACATAGATGGTGGGAAGGAGGGAGGTAGATGAGCTCATTATGATATAGATCTTTTTCGTATAGATTAAGATATGACAGTGAAGTGATCTGCTTTAGGAGAGAATAGTCAGTCATCCCTCAGATAAGAGGATGAGAATTTGCTAACAGAAGACTGAACATGTCTACATTGGCTGGGACTAAATGACTTCTCAGGGCCCCTTCTTTGGCTGTGAAGATTTGTGCCCATCAGAGACATGCAGGCAGTAGAACCCAGATAGAACCATTCTCACTGGTGCCCATGCTGCTTCGCTAGGATTTGTGGGGAAGTAAACACTAAAGGCGGTGTTAGGAGT
>NW_004444012.1:2636034-2637219 GCF_000243295.1 Trichechus manatus latirostris | reverse complement strand
GATGTATGCTTTTTAATTACTGTGCGTCCCACAAAACCTTACGGCACTAAATTTGACCGGAGGAGACCTTTTATTGAGCAGGTTGGCCTGGTTTACGTCAGAGGCTGTGAAATCCAGGGCATGCTGGACGATAAAGGACGTGTCATTGAAGATGGTATGGTGATTTATGTTTCTAAAAGAATCTGTGTACAGGAAGATAAATTTCTTTGCCTTTTTTCATCTTCTTAGGTAATATTTTTTAGTTGCTCTGTGTACTAAATAGATACAAAAGATTATGTATGAAATATATGTGGGGTACCTACTGCCAAGTTTTAGAAATAGATAATAAGGTATCAAACTTTGTGTTAGATGTTCGAAAGGACAAAGTCTTTTGAAGTCACATTTATTCAAAACTTTTCCTTTGTAATACTTGAAAATATTGCTTTTAAGACAGTCTCTCAAGCAGTTCTTCTAATGGTTCAGGCTTTTTTGTGCATAATGATATATTTCCTACTTAAGTTTTACTAATCTAATTTATTGTAACAGTGGTTCCCAACTGGGAACGGTACTTTTCCTGAATTTGGCCATGTATGGTGTATTTAGGTTGTCAGATGACTGGGGTGGAGTGAGGAGTAGCTGTTGCATTTGGTGGATGGGGTCAGGGATGCTAAACATCCTGTGAAATACAGAACAGTCTTGTAGAATGAATTGTCCTGCCTGTGATGCCAGCATTGCCCCGTTTAGAAACACTGCTTTAACAGGGTTAGCCAGGTCTTTGACTCCCCGTGCTATATCACTAACTGTCTCTTTGAAATTCTTTCTTAAGTTGCCCTGACTTTCTTTGTAATACTTACTGTAATAACTACATCCATGTTCAGTGATAGTTTTACAATTCAGTCGCTAAACTCCTCTCGAAACATTTTGTTGTTGTTGTTGTGCTTTAGATGAAAGTTTACAAAGTAAATTAGTTTTCTCATTAAACAATACATACGTCGTTTTGCGACATTGATTGCCAACCCCGGCACCTGTCAACACTCTCCCCTTCTCAACCTTGGGTTGCCCCTTTCCATTCATCCGCCTTTCCTGTCCTCTCCTGCCTTCTCGTCCTTGCCCCTGGGCTGGTGTGCCCATTTAGTCTCATATACATGGTTGAGCTACGTGTATTATTGTTTGTTTTGGGGGCCTGTCTAATCTTTGGCTGAAGGG
>NW_004444012.1:2617214-2634754 GCF_000243295.1 Trichechus manatus latirostris | reverse complement strand
AAGAAGTAGTTAAGAATTTAGGGAAAAGAGAAAATTCTTTGAGCTTCTTGGAATTTGAAATGGATGAGGAGAGAGGGCATTCCAGTCATCGGGAAATGATAGAGTTAAATCTGGACAGTTTTTTCATAATTTCTAGAAAAGGAATACTATTAACTTTCTTTGATATTTGGAAAGTTTTTCTTATTTCATTTAACATACTTTTTCAAAATGCCCAGGACCCGAACCCAGACCTAATCTTAGAGGAGAATCAAGGACTTTCAGAGTGTTTTTGGATCCAAACCAGTATCAGCAAGATATGACCAATACTATACAAAGTGGAGCAGGAGGTTTTTTTTGAACTTTTCATTTTATTATTGGGGGGGAACCCAAGGGAAATTACTTTTAGGTTATTTTTTGTTCCTTCCACTTAAAGTTGTTATGTTGTAATTTGAAAACTTTTAAGGCGTAAATGCATGATACAGTTGGAGCTCTGGTGGCACGGTGGTTAAGAGCTCGGCTCTTAACCAAAAGGTCAGTAGTTCAGATCCACCAGCTGCTCCTTGGAAGCCCTGTGGGACAGTTCTGCTCTGTCCTACAGAGTCGCTATGAGTCGGATTGACTTGATGGCAACAGGTACATTGATATGGTTAAGAACAACACTTGTTGAGAAAATAAAATCACTGCTTTTATTTGATTCTCAACATTCCGCTTAAATTGTTAACATGCAGATTAAATATAAAATCTTAAGGAAATTCATTTGCTTAATCTGTTTTTCTTTTGAGGAGTTTAAAGACTTAAAATATAAATTAATCCAGATATTATTCTAAAGGTCAGCCTCCTTCCTTGCTTTTTATGTGTTAGATACCCAGTTTATGTCTCAGTGTTTTGTGAAGAAAACTGCTTGCTTACTTGCTTACTGCGGCTTCTTTATAAGTCAGAAATAGGTGTACTTCCAAATAACTTTGAGAATAAAGATGTGGAACCTCAGGTCTCTGAATTACTCTCTGATATGGTGTATTTATACTTTACTGATTTGTGGGAAAAAGGAGATTTGGGAGCTAGAGAGTTTTAATTTTGTAATAATTTTGGGGGAAGAAGGAATGCTAGTAAAGTTTTTAAAAATTATTATTTGAAACTATAAAACTGAAACAGTGAGCAATTTTAGCATTTTATAACATCTAACTTTTGCACAGGAGTGCCTTTCTTTTCTCTCCCCATCACAGGGCTTAGTATACATTCTTACACTTTATTGCCTTTTTTACCCATTGCTATGATAAAGGAAAGATAACCTCGTGAACAGAGGAACCCAGTTGTAAACCGAGTAGCACAGATCCTCTTCTGTAATCAGTCACATTCTGTACAGTGCGGCTTTGCAGACCTCGCTGCGGGAGAAGCGCCTGTTCTGTGGTGGTGTGGTAGTTTCGAGCATTAATATCACTTCTAGTGACTGTAGTTAGAATTCTACAGCACAGGACTGTTCTCTGCCTGCCTGCCTTTCCTTACTTAACAGTAACTAGGTGATTGTCTAGGAAAAAATAGGTTGTGGTATTTCTGCACTTTGAGCTCCCCCACGCCCGCTCCCCGTGTTGGGTGCAGTTACTCTTCGCGGTAGAGAACAGCTGCAGTTCTGTTTTCAGAGTCGCTCAGTCCTGGAATCCGCAGTTACCCGGATGAGTACGCAGTAGTGAAGACCAAACAAAGAATGAAAAGGAAATGGAAGAACGTTCACGTGGAAAAAAAGATTTTAATACGTACTGAATTAACTGAGTTTGTTACCATCTCTTGACTGGTTTCACTGTTTCACTCAGCCCTTGAGCTCCAGATTATCTGTCCTGTTGGAGTTTACGTCACAGGCACAGAGTTGTAATGTTCCCTTCATTACAGAAAAATTGTGGCTAAGGGATTGTTTTGGGCAAAGTTGGGGAGAACAAGGAACTGCTCCTACCCTCAAGGAGTTTATAATTTAATGGAGGAAACACATTTACACGAATAGCTATACACGTTACATAGCACGTTAAGGAAAAGGCTATGATATTTATGTGTATTGGAATTCTGAGGAGCTCTGGTGGCACAGTGGTTAAGCACTCGGCTGCTAATGGAAGGTTTGGTGGTTCAAACCGACCAGTTGCTCTGAGGAAGAAAGATGTGGCTATCTGCTTCCATAAAGATTACAGCCTTGGAAATCCTATGGGACAGTTCTGCTGTGTCCTACAGGGTCACTATGAGTCGGAATTGACTTGACTGCAATGGGTTTGGGTATTGGTATTCTGTCTCAACAATAGTTATCTAATGAGTTCCAAAGAAGTACTCTGGGGCTTTCTGCTGTGAGTAAAATGCCAAAGTGTTAATACATGAGCCATGAAATTTGTTTTGTTTCTTAAAGGCTCCTTTTAAGTAACTTGGTGATAAGTGATTCTGTATACAGATTGAATAAGTATGGTGAAAGGTACAACCCTGCCATACACCTTTTCCAATTTTGTATCAGGCAACATTCCTTTGTTCTGTTCAAATGACTGCCTTTTGATCCATAGTTCATAGCATGTACTTAGTAAATATTTCCTGAGTGAGTGAAGGGTGAGGAAGTCTAAGAGTTTCCAAGTTTTACAGTACTCAGGGCGGCCTCATATTTGCTCAGTTCTCAGTAAATATTACTGAATTTCAGTCACATCATTAAAAACGTTGCTTTCTTATATTCACTGACCATCTTATGGAGTGCTTACTATGTATTTTGTATTGTGCTAAGTTATATGGAACTTATAAAGATGAATAAAACACAGTTTATAACGTTAGGGAGCTTAGACTATTAGTACGGAAGATTAGAAATAGGAAGAAGTTACCATGGGTGATTAGAAGATGCCACACACCATGAGAAGTACGCAGATAAAGGTGTCCTGGGCATTCAAAGGAGGCGTTCAGGTTCTGATCCAAGAAAGGGGGAGCGATCAACTTCTGGGAAAGGAAGAGCGCTCTGTTGGTGTTTTTGGTGTTTGGCCTGGACAGCGTCCTCACTGGCTTGCTTTTCCCCGGTGTGGGTGCTACAGCCCACCCTCATCTGGATCCTTCACTCCTGGCGAGACGGTCGGAGTAGCCTTCTCTGTCTCTACTGCTAGTCTCCTCAGATTCTGTTTTTCGTATGTTTCCTCTTGCTGTATGACACTGACCGTTTCTCTCTGTTTCTCAGAAAACTTCTGTAACTTTCCATTAATGAAAAAATAAATCAAGGGTCTTTCGCACATCCTTTACTTGAGCTAAATTAAAATGCCATTTTCCTCCTTGAAGTCTTTCCTAAAGCCAAAAACGTCTCCCCTCTCGTGCCGTCTCTCACCTGCCACAACCTGTGTTTCTGTCGTATTTTGTAATATTCTCTCCTATTTGCCACATTCTGCCGCTTCGTATTGTAGTTGAGGAGATGTTCTGTCTCCCTACTAGGCCTGTAATTTCCTTAAGGGTAGAGTCCTGCTCTTGTTCATCATTGTTATGTAAGCATGCTCATTGATCTGTCTGTCCATCCATTCACCCATCCATGCTTAAGCTGTTTAGGTCCATGCACTTAGGAAATTATAGTCTGGGGGGATTAGACCAAATATGAACAACAGCTAACCAGGTATCAGTAAGAGAATTTCAAGTAGTGGTAAGGCCAGAAGGTAAAACAAGGCAGTGTGGTTAAGAGTGTGATTAACGTACACTGTTCTGTTCTTGTTAAAAGTTGGACTGTATAATATTTGTGATATAAAAATGGCTGATCTGGTTATTTTATGATGTGAAATCAGTAGCCTAGCCTCCTGATTTCCATATGTGGGATAGATCACTTTGTTGAAATGACGATTGGAAAGTCTAAGAATTTGCCTTGCTTGGTAATTACTTTTGACAGCGTAGGTAGTAACAACTTTAATTCTGTCATTTGAAATTTGTTTGACATTTCCTTCATTGTTATAATTTGGTTCACTTTACTTTTTTTATTATTTACAACAATGCTAATTTCAATATTTCTAAATTAAGATATGTTTAGCAATTGAGGCATACATTAATGTGCTTGTATGTTCTTAGCGTTGATGGACTGTAGAATATGAGAAGGGAAGAACTCCGAGAGTTTCTAAGAGGAAGGAAGCATTTTCTTTTAAGGGTTTGTTCTACGATCTTTTCTTACTGTTATGTAGGCCTAAGTTGGATTTTCATCCTACCCAATCGGAATCAAGTGGTAAACTCATTTAAGACATACTGTCTAAACAAACTCTTAGTGGATAAACTGTTCTTGCTCTGTTTGGTCTTTTGTTTAACTCATTGTATGGGAGCAGCTGAAAATATAGCTGTTGATTCAGTCTAGCCAAGCACCTGTCAGCAGAAGACAGCTCCTTGCCCTGCAGCAATCGGGAATGCTGGTGAGTGCGGCCGGCTCTGCGTGCCAGTCAAGTGCAGATGTCTGAGATGTGACACCGTCCTTCTCTTTTTATTGACAGGCTGTGCTGGAGACTATTCGGCACTTGATGAATACGGACTGCGTGGTACCTGACTGGCTGCACGACATCATCCTAGGTTACGGGGATCCAAGCAGTGCACATTATTCCAAAATGCCCAATCAGATTGCCACCCTCGATTTCAATGATACCTTTCTCTCTGTTGAGCATTTAAAAGCCAGCTTTCCAGGTCATAATGTTAAAGTAACTGTGGATGACCCAGCTCTGCAGATACCCCCTTTCAGGTAAAGTCAGGATGGAATATGCTCTTTTCAGGCATTTTATAGTCAGTCCCAGGCCATCAGGACTATTAGCTAAAGTAATTCTTGAGTATTGCATCTGGATATTGTTTTGGCAGTCCCTGCCCTCACCATATAATGCTGAGATACATTTATTTTATTTGAGTCTGTTTTTCTAATTCTTGCTACAGAAGCTATTTTAAGCACCACAGTAAAAGTAGCCTCATGCTTTACAGTGGGTCAGTAAATACTTGTTGCCTGACGAGTCGTATGGAAATAATCTGTAGCATTTGACTGAAGAAATATGTCATTCCATCTTGTGTATTCCCTAACTAGTACACACGACTACGTGATATTGAGATTTTTTTGTTTTTAAGGAAGAAAATCTTTTTAACCTTGCTTGCTTTCACAAGGTTTAAATATGTATAATATAGTTACATTTAAGGTTAAATGAGCTTTGGTTTTAAAATTTGAGTAGAAATAGAGCCAAGTGCCCAGTGCAGCTGGTTGCCGTCCCCCAATTCCTCCCGTGGAATAGTGGCAGAGCACACAGGGTACTGCGGGCGGTAGCCCAGGGCTTACTTCCTTAGTTAGAAAACAAAACACAGAGCTTGCAATTGGCTGTTAAATACAATAATTCTACGTATTAAACAATTATGTCCTTTACACCACCCAAACCTGATCTTCCACCATATTGCCCTAATTTTATTAATGGCAAAACCATTCCTCTGGTCTCCCCATCTTGAAATTTCAGCATTATTTTTGAATCTTTTTCCTTCTGTGACTCCTGCCATGTCTCAGAGAGTCAGCCGTAAGGGTAACTTTTTTTCCATGACATTCCTGACTTCTACCTCTCGGTCCCTGTGATGACAGCGTCTTTCCTGCCTCTTACCCCCTCACCAAGACCCATTGCATGCCGTACTGCTGGAGGCATTCCAGTCCCTAGCTCCAGAGCTGCTTGTTTCTATTGCTTACCTTACCAAAATAAGGAGACCTCTTGGTTCTTAGGTCTTTTTGTATTGCCTGTCCTTTTCAAATGTGAAGACAAACTGGACAATCTCCTACAAAGTGCACATAGACAATTTTTTAGTTTAATTTTAAAGAGTTCAGGAGTTCCCTCAGGTATCTGTAGAGTCACCTCCTAAGGTATTCTAGGCTAAGAACCTCTGCCTTAAAGGCTTTACAGGCCAGGTGTGTCATAACAAGGCTCTAGCATATCTCTTTATCCTTATTTTTTCGTACTATTTCCTGAAAAGGAGCCTGGTGATGCACTGGTTAAGGGCTCGTCTGCTAACCAAAAGGTCAGCAGTTCATACCCACCAGCTGCTTCTGGGAGAAAGATGCGGCAGTCTGCTTCCATAAAGATAACAGCCTTGGAAACCCTATGGAGCAAGTTCTACTCTGTCTTATAGGGTCGCTATGAGTCAGAATCGACTTGATGGCAGTGGGTTTGGTTTTAGTTTTTTGTTCCCCAAAAACTAGGCTGCTTGTCCTGGAACCTGCGCTGTTACTTTGTTCTCCCGGGAGTGTCTTTGTGTGTTGGACTCTTTCTAAGCTTGTCGTAACTGTCCCTCTTCCATGAAGCCTTTGGTGATCAGATGGAGGACATGGTATAAAGCACTCTACGGTGCCTGTGACATAAGTATTTAAATTTTTATTCTTTGGTTCTCCCTTAGGTGACTTTTTCTAATCTGAACACCTTTAACACTCTGTTCATAACCGATTTCAATGCTTGTAAATCTGCTTTTTTCAGAAGTTATGTACTGAGGATGAGGTTTTTGGCCGGCAGTGTTTCTTACTCTTCTGGTTTTCTTCCAGACGATGTCATGCACGAGATAGGTGCTCAGTAAATTGTTGTAAATGGCAAAAATGAACAAGGATTTTGGTCTTGTAGGATAACTTTCCCAGTAAGAAGTGGAAAAGGAAAAAAAAGGAAGGATGCAGATGGGGAAGATGAAGACACTGAAGAGGCAAAAACCTTAATTGTTGAACCTCACGTTATTCCTAATAGGGGGCCTTATCCTTACAACCAACCAAAACGGTAATTGTACTACCTATGCTAATTGTATTAGTGAATAAGAGTTTGCTATTTAAAATGGAGTAGTAATATTTTATAATTTTCTAATTCTTTGAAAACTCCAGAAAGCTTCTGTTTTTGTACCATTTTTCCTTCTATCTTATTAGTCAGCTAAATATATCAGACATTTTTGGCCATTCTGTAGTCATGATATTTCAAAAAGAAACATTTTCAGGTACTATAAGAAATAAGGAGCCCTCGTGGTGTGGTGGTTACGAGCTCTGCTGCTAACCAAAAGGTCAGCATTTCAAGTCCACTAACCTCTCTTTGGAAACCGTATGGGGCAGTTCTGCTCCATCCTGTAGGGTTGCTATGAGGTGGAATTGACTCGACGGCAACGAGTTTCTGAGAAGTAAATATTAGAGGACTTCCTTAATTTGAGAAGACCCACTTCAAGACCCTGCATAACATAACGGCCACAGCACTCACGCGTGTGTGCCATGACTAATAAAGTGACATTATAATTGATAATAGATTGGGAAATGGAGCTTTGACCCTCCAAATGAGGTCTCGGATGGGCTAAGTGTATTGAGAAATAACTAGTCTTTCTTTCCACAAAATGTATTCAGTTTTAGTTGGTCCATGGAGGGGAAGGGGAGAAGGAGGTCATTCAGAAGAGATGGAGAGATCCAGAGCAAATACAGAGCAGATGTTTAGACCTCTGATCATTGTTATCTAAATATTTATTAAGTGTCATCTGTATTTTTAACCAACATTTTATCTACTTTCTATTTGCAGTAATACGATTCAGTTCACTCATACTCAGATAGAGGCTATCCGTGCTGGAATGCAGCCTGGGCTGACTATGGTAAGAGAAGTATTGTTATACGTGCTCTTAAATTGATAAAGACTAGAAGGAAGCACCAAATACTTAGAGTGTGTTCTGTTTGAAGCACAAAAACCTGATTGAGTTTAAGTGTTTGTAAGTAATTACGACATCTTATATATATGGATATCTTGTTGCTTATTTCAGTGTTCATAAATAAAGTTTTACTGGAACCCTGCCATGCCCATTTGTTTATATTTTGTCTATGGCTGCTTTCATAGCAGAGTTAAATGCTTGCAACAGAGATTGTGTGGCCCACAAAACCTAACATATTTACTACCTGGCGCTTTACAGAAAAATCTGTTGACCCCTAATTTAGAAGTGTTTCCAAGTATTTGGAGGTTTTACTCTTCCTCTTCCAGTTACTGATTTCTAAGTCCATTATGGTCAGAGAGCATACTGTGTATGATTTCAGTTTCTGTTGTGTTTTTTAAATTTGTTGTGATTTGTTTTATGGCTCAGGATATGATCTCTGTTGGTGAATGTTTCATGTGCACTTAAAATGAATATGTATTCTGCTGTTGTTTGGTGGAGTGTTCTTTAACTGTCAGTTAGATCCATTTGGTTGATAGTGTTGGTCAGTTCTTCTCTATGTTTGCTGATTTTCCACTTACTATTTCTGTTAAATACTGAGAAGCGGGGGTATTGACATCTCCAACTAAAATTATGATTTGTCTGTTTCTGCTTTCAGTTCTATCAGTTTTTGCTTCATATATTTTGAAGCTTTGTGATAGGTGCATTCACACTGAGGATCGTTACGTCTTCTTGATGAATTGACCCTTTTATCATTACGTATTGAAGTCTACTTTCTCTGATGTTAAAATAGCCAGTCCAGCTTTCTTTTGATTAGTGTTTGCATAGTCTTTCTCTCCTCACTTAACATGGTTAGGTTCCAAAGACCAGATCGTTGTGCAAAATCAGTGTTATGCGAAAATGGAGGATGACCGCATCAGATCACAAGATGGAGGATGACTGCGTCGTTACATAACTGCCAAACCACTGAAAATCACAGCCCAGCAAAGTTAACACATAATCTTAACCATCAAAGCCATTGTTACTCTTGCCTTGCACCTTGACGTTTGTTGCTGCCAAACATGTCGTTAATGCACAAAATAGTCAGATAGTAGATTTTTTACTATTGTCATAAATGCAAAATGTCAGATAACGGGATAGTTGATAAGTGAGAAGGTATACGTCTGACCTACTTATTATATTTGATGTGAGTTTCTTGTAGACAGCATATAGATGGGTCATGTTGTTTTATCTATTCTGACAATTTTTTTTTCAGTTGGTATATTTACACCATTTACATTTAATGTAATTTTTTATATATTTGGATTTAAATCTACCATTTTATTGTTTTTTTGTTTTTCTTTTTGTGTTTCTCTATTTCCCCTTTTCTGCCTTATTTTAGGTTATTTGAACAGTTTTTAGTGTTCTATTTTATCTGTTGTGGGTTTTTTTTTTAAAAAAAAACATCTCTTGTATAGTTTTTATAAGTGATTGCTCTGGGAAATTACAATATACATACTTAACTTTTCACAGTCTACTTACAATCAGTATTTTCACACTTCAACTTGAATGGAGGATCCTTACCCCCGTGTAGGTCCATCTACCTTCCCCTTTTATGCTATAGTTGTCTATGTATTATATCTACATACATTGAAAACACCCCGTTTATGCTATAGTTGTCTATGTATTGTATCTACATACACTGAAAACACCATCAGGCAATGTTGGAGTTTTTGCTTTCAACCATCAAACATATTTTAGAGAACTCAAAAGGAGAAGAATAGTCTATTATTATATTTACCTTGATATTTGCCATTTCTCCTGCTCTTCCTTCTTTCCCAATATCCAGGTTTCCTCTGGCATCATTTTTCTTTCTGTCTGAAGAACTTCTCTTACCATTCCTTTTAGGACAGGTCTGCTAACAATTAATTATCTTAGTTTTCCTTCATCTAAAAATCTCTCTAATTCACCTTCATTCCTAGAAGATATTTTCACTAGATGTTGATTTCTGGCTTAATAGTTCTTCCCTTTCGGTATAAATGAATAATTTCTTTTGTAAGAGTCAGCACAAAGCTGGTTCTTATGAGGCAGAAGTTAAAGATGTCCCAAATGTCCAACGTCTCCAAACTGCTGTACAGCTCCATCATCTCTAACGTCAACTACTCCTTCTCCCCTCAGTACTCTCCCTCCTGTCTTTGGGTTCTGTAATTCACTGCAGTATCTCACAGAACTCACGCACCACATCAAGGAAGTGGTTGTGGAGGCTGGCAAGTACCAAATCCATGGATCAGGTGTAGGTTTCTGCTGACCAATGTAGTTGCAGGGGCTGACGAACCCAAACCGGCAGGTCACACCCAGGCTGCTGACTCACAAAGCTGTGGAGGCTGGTGAATCAGGTCAGATAATAGGCGGCCAGTCCACAGGGCTGCAGAGACTGGCGAATCTCAGAATCAGCAGGTCAGACAGCAGACTGCTGGCTCAAGTTCCAACAACTAGAAGTTAGATGATCATGAGCTGGACGCAGGATCCAGATGCAGAGAGAGCGAGCCCCACCAGGGCACCCATGTATGTACTTTAGAAGCAAGCCACACCCCAGGGAAGGGCATAACGTGAGTAAAGGTGGGAGCTTGAGTCACACACCCTCCTTCAAGGCTGTGATTCAAGATACACCCCATGCCAATCCTGCCTCATTAACATGTAGAGGTTAGGAGTTACAATACATAAAATGGAGGACAGCCACACAAAATGGGAATCATGGCCCAGCCACGTTGACACGTAACCCCAGACATCACAGTTTCCATATACCTTATTTGCATGGTCCCACCCAGTCATTGTGTGTAGGTCACAAAGACCATCGCTAGAAGGGCCATATTAAGTAATTCATTGCACCTCACAGTGCTTTTAAAATGTTATTCCACTTTCTTCTGGTTTCCATTGTTTCTGATAAGAAATACAGTCATTTGCAAAATCCTTCCCTACATGTAACTTATCACTTTTCTCTAGTTGCTCTCAAGATTTTTTGTCTTTAGTTTTTAGTCATTTGATTATGATGTGTCTGGGTTTGGATTTCTTCGGAGTTGTTCTGTTTGGGGCTCACTGAGCTTCTTGAATTTGTGGGTTTACGTTTTTGCTAGATTTCGGAAGTTTTCATCCATTGTCTCAGCAGTTATTTTTTTCTACACTCTACTAATTTTCCTCTTTTTCTAGTACTCTGACGGTATGGATGTTAGACCTTTTGGTATTGTCCCGTAGATTCATGATGCTCTGTTTATTTTCTTTCAGCCTTTTTTCTATCTGCTGTTCAAGTCCAGTTATTTCTATTAGCTTATCTTCCAGTTTACTGACTCTCTGTTCTGTCCATTCTGTTACGGAGCCCATCTAGTTACTTTTTAAATTTTGGTTATTTTATCTTTCAGTTTTAAAATTTGCATTTTCTAGAAATGTGATAATTTAGTACTTTGCTCTATGTTTGTTTCCTTTTTAGGTTGTAGGCCCACCTGGTACAGGAAAAACGGATGTGGCAGTCCAGATCATATCCAACATCTACCACAATTTCCCGGAGCAGAGGACTTTAATTGTCACTCACTCCAATCAGGTGAATGACTGCATCTTTGTGGGGTGGGGTGGGGGAGGATGGGGAGAAGAGAAGGTAGGAGGGAAGGGGCAGAACATGAACGCACAGTGGGGAAGATTGCTTCATGTGTGATAACTTCCTCATAGGTGCCACAGAATGCCAGGAGAGGCTGGTTAGTGTAGTATTTGCTGTTGAGTTATTCATGGATTATCACTGGTCATGAGTAGATTATATTGATTTATAAAAAAACAACCTCTGATTTCTCCTGGAGAGGGATAAAATATGGAAAAACTAAGAAGAATGTCTGAATATGTGGTCAAATATTTGGATTAAATTAAATTGCCGTTTTTTTTTTTCCTTCTCCCATGCTAAGCTAGAGCTTTTATTTTTAAGTTGGAAGCATTAATCCTTATTAGTAGTAATTTTATTTAGTGTAATGAGTATTACTAAAAGACTCATTAATTCTGGGTTGAATTTAAAACCCTTGTGAAGTATACATATGAATATGTATATTACACAGAAGGACTATTTTAGGTTACGAGTCTAATATGTGAGGCATATGTAAACAGAACTAAAGCAATAAAAACAAATTCCTTTTTGTATATAATGACTGATGAAACAATCTTCACATCTCTCTGTGTGCTGTGGTAGTCACTCTAAAACTATCACTAGTTGTAGGTATGAGGAACGAAGAACAAGGAAAGTTTATTACTCATGGTGTGAAATATGACTGGCAGCTCTCAAAACATCCTGAAACATTGTAACACTTAGAGAGGCTAAACCTCTGAAAGTACTTCTTTTCCGAGAATAATATTGACAGTGGTGATTTCAGCTGACCAGTATTGTAGAAGGATTAGTCTACGAGCAAGTGCTGAGTTTTTAGAATGCTAAATGTCAGTTACGCTGTTGTCCATCAGCTTTTAATCTATAGATGTTTTTGGTGATACCATCCAGTTCTTTCAGCTGTCATGTTTTTATGTATTTTTTAAGTTTATAAGTGACATGCTATAAGATATACTAAAATTGTGGGTGGGGGGATTTTAGGGACTTTATCTTGATAAATGAAAAAAAATTATGGAAAAAAATATTTCCTCTATTTAATAAAATTTAGTATGTAATAATTGCACTTAATTTCAAATTCTTACAATGAGCAAAGAATAAATCATGCATTGATTATTGTTTTGACATAATGTTTCTAATTTTGTCATGACTTGATATGACTTCCTATAGTATGCTTTATTTAATAATTGATTTAAATTACACGATCATAGAGAAGGTTGTTTTGCAAAATTAGTAAAAAACTTCCTTGTTTGCTAAGGATCTTCTTGATCGTTTGATATTCAGATCCTTCTTGATGTCCATCAAACTGTTGATTTTTCCTTTCAGTAAACTTTTATTTTTCAGATCTTCATTTGCATATGATTCAGGCAGTTCTCTGGCATCAGTCTAGTTGACAATGCAATCTTGATGTTTTTTTTCTGAGATTGCAATGTGCCAAATCTATGTGGTTCTGGAGTTCAGGTAGTGAAAGTTTGCTACGTGGTCAGAATCCACTGGGTTTCTTAGTTTTGGATGGTGAGTATTAAGAGTTCATATAGTAGGGAATTTTTCTGAAAAATTTTGTTAATTTACTCATTTTCTGAGTTCTCATTGCAGAGTTTTGAAAACAAAGGGTATCTATATTTATATTATAGAACCTGTTGTTTAGAGACGATATTGACTTGATGGGCAGAGGTGGACAGTAGTGGTAAATGAGAAGCGGTGTTTGAGTGGAGGCTGAGTTTTAAACGATACTTTTATCAGTGTGTCTTTCCATACTGTGAAACTTTTGTCTTTCTGCCCAACCTTGTAACTGCAGGTGTCCGGATTTGAGGGTTCGAGGGGACCCTAAACGTGAACATTTCATAGGTAGAAAGAGGTGACACTTAAATGGCTTTTGTCAGGATAGTTTGCCCTAAATGAGTGCTCTGCTCATCGTTGTAGAGAAAACTTTAGAGTTTCAGCCTGAGATTTGAAAGATACGCTTTTAGCTTTCTACTCTGTGGTTCTCTTGATATATCCTCCCTATACACTTCCTGCCTGAGTTCTTGCCCAACTCCAAAAATGTTTCTGTTTTCTGCAACTCATGGAAATGCCATTGAGTGAAACAAAACTCAGTGTGACTCTTCACTACTTTAGGAGTTGTAATTACTTGGAAATAGCAGCTGAACCAAAGCCTTTCTCTTTTCAGGGATTTAATGAGTAGATGATTTTTATGGTTTCTGGTTATTCATTCGGCCAAGCATACATAAGCAGCAATTTCAGAAGTCAATAAAAATACTGTTTTGTCTAAACTGTAAATGGCCTGGTGTAAGATCTCCTTCCTTCTGTGTTTCAGTTTTGATCCTTACCTGACTGCGCAATCCTCATTTTTTCTCATCCTTCTAAATGTTATATTTTTGTTTTTCAAGAACCTTCCTGATTCCTTGACACGCACCGTCATTCTACCTGTTTTGTTCTCCAGGCCCTGAACCAGTTGTTTGAGAAAATCATGGCTTTAGACATTGATGAACGCCATCTCCTGCGTCTTGGTCACGGGGAAGAAGAACTGGAGACGGAGAAGGATTTCAGCAGGTGAGCTTCTTGTTCTTCATTAAACACGAGGAGAAGAAAGCAATGAACAATCTAACTTAATTCTCAAAGGATCTAGCATAACCTGCTTAGGTTGTAGGTTGACTGAAAACACTGGTTGGGTTCTCCCTTAGCTTCACGGCTGTATTTTTAGGCTGTTGTTTCCTCATGTATGTAGCTACTTCAGTGAAGAGCGCGATCTTGTTCGCCTTATAAAAATCATAGATTGCCATTTGCTTTCTATTTATTGAGGTAATTTTTAATGTTGCTAATTCATGTCCCTCAAAACTGTGTAACTGTAGATGATTCCTTTTTCACATTTCACCCAGACATTTAATCTGGCTAATGTTTTAGCCACCCACTGAGAGGTTGATTTATTTAATGAAATGCAAATTGAAGATAATGATATTGTAAGCTTTGCCGTTGTATGATTTCAGGTACTCAGTGCCAGCTTAGCTGGGCTTTATGTTTAATACTATATATTGCAAACTGGCTGAAATTTTATAACTTACGTTTCTTCTGTTGTTGGTATTTTAATTTTTTTCCTTCAAAGTTGCTTTATAATAACTTACTTCATTTATATTTGAACCTATTTTTAAAGCACAATCTCAGACCACAGGATAACTAACAGCTGTACATATTTAATACAGTCCTTGGCTGTTGAACATGACCTTTGACTAAATTAACCATAGACATCAAAAGAACTAAGAGTGTTAAATTATTATGTTGCCTCTATTTTGAGTTCTTGTACTACAGAGCTCACTGAACGCTTGTTAGCTTGTAAAAGGGTGATTTTGTTGCAGAGGGAAAATAACAACACACGATGTTATTTGGGGCTCTGAATTCTTAATTTTGTATCAGTCAGTGATACTTCTCAGATTTTCGCCTCTATAAATCTCATACTCAAGCTAATTTACCAAAGTGGATTAGACCCTAAAATCTAATAATTCAGAATTTAGTGTTAATGAAATGCTTAATACTATAATTATATTGTTGTAGGATTTATAGTTCTTAAAGAATATTGTAATAGGACAGAAGTAGAATTTTTAAAATGACTTTAGATGCTGCCAAGTTTCTGAGAAAATAATTTTTGCCTTCAGATACAGAAGCCCCAAGTTCTGTTAGTATATGCATGCTTGTTCATTCGGGGGCTGTTCTTTCATGCTCTCTCTCTCTGTAGTAATTAGAAAGAATAAGGTTTATTGTTTCATGATAAAAGTAATACAGTTTTCCCTAAAGAATAATTGAAAACACAGCAAAGTAGTGCAGAGGAACAGTATCACCCATAATTCCACTATCCGAGAACAAGTTTTTGTTAGTCTTTTTTCAAAAATCAGCTGTAATCATGCTATTATTTATAATTTTGTATATTTCTTTCTAAATTAAACATTATATCACAAGAATTTTAGCATTTTTATGAGACTCTTTATAAGCATGCCTAATTTTTTCTTTTTGCATTATAGAGGTGGAGTTGTAGAAAGAATTTTAAATTATAAATAAGCAAACAGGAAAATGTCACTTGTTAATGTTTCTATCCTTGTAAGTTGAAAAATTCTCACAAACATAGACAGTGTCATATTTTTTTTCTACTTTTGATCATTCTTTCCTGCTTAAAGGATGAACCTTTGATTTCTTACTTTGTCAAGTCTTTAAACATGGGAACATCAATGATTAAACTAGTTTAACCTGTTTTTAGCAGTAAAGCGTTGTTACTATGGAAGAAGTATGTATAGGCTTTGAGTTCCAATTCTGGCTCCTCTGCTTTCTTTCTTAACTGCATATCTCTGGACAAGGTACTCTTCAAGCTTCAGTTTTCTTATCTATGAGTCCGCTAGGGTCAGACTCCAGGCTATATGCTGGGATCCGTAGAGGACAAGAAGTGATTATGTTTTAAAATTAATCTTTGAAGTGTTTAGAACTAACTTACTTGTAATGTAAAACAGTGCTACTCAAAGTAGCAGATCCCTAAACTATTTGTTCTTGATTTGTCACGAGATATGGCATGTACCAGAATGCACTGCACTGTACTGCTTCCTTCTTTGTGAAAGTCTTGTTATGAATTTAAAAAAAAAAAAGAAAGAAAGAGCTGAACTAAATGATGTAGTTGATTTTTATTCCTCACAGACCAGTAACAAATCTGCAGATCAGGTCAGTCCGTAGACTACAGTTTAAGTAGCTTCGGTATAAATTAACCCAAGACTGCCACTTAAGAGTTCAGTATCAAGTATGTTTTCTACTGTGGTTTTTTCTTTGGCTGTTTATAGTTTCTGTTTCTCTTGACTATTTTGCTGACAGTTTCCTTAAAAGTCTTCTCATTTCACCATTTTTGCCTTTTTGCTTCATTGAAATTCGTAGGTATGGACGAGTTAATTATGTCCTGGCTCGAAGAATAGAGCTTTTAGAGGAAGTGAAAAGATTGCAGAAGAGCCTGGGGGTTCCAGGAGATGCCTCGTATACTTGTGAAACTGCTGGCTATTTCTTCTTGTATCAGGTGAGACCTTAAGGTTTTATATACGGTCCCCGGTTGGAAGCTGGGATGGATTCTTAAGATACTTCTTGAAAGCATTTTTTGTTGGGAGGATTAAAATACATATTGGTTGCTAAAGCTGTAATTATGAACGTTTGCGTTTTCTATTATTTTCAATTTTCTTGGCTGAATAACTTTGATGACTCATTCAGTCAGAAGCCAATGTTGCTACTTTTTAAATGTTTTCTTTTCTTTCTGCTACTGGCAAATTTCCAGTCCTTTTTTTTTGTTGTTGTTTTATTGCTATGGAAATATAACTGAATATTCTAGTTACCCAGTGGTGACAAAGTACAGTTGTGTAACTTACTTTTACTATGTATATTGATCGGCTAATAACGAAAAATATATTATCCTTTAAAACTTCTAGAAATAAATTATTCCTTAGCACTAATTGCACAGCAGAAATTAATTGAAAAAGCCTTTGGCTTCAATTTCATTTTTTCTTGAGTTAATTTTTGGGGTATGAAAACCTATTAGAAATAGAGAGCTAAATAAACTGAATGAAAATAAACTTTAATACTTGGTCTAATAATTTGAAATGAATTAAAGTGTAATTAAATAATGATGATTTTAGTGTAAGTTTATTTGTCCTCTTTGCATTAATGCTGTTTGTATATTTTAGGTAAAAATCGTAACAGTGAAGTTTTGAAATATATGTGAGAGAATGGGCTTATGCTCATTTTAAGTGGATACACAAACCAGTTGAGTACTGTTCAGAATGAACTGATTTGATGGTTTCTTGTGAAAGAAGGAACATGCTTACATACATATTTGGCATAAAATAAAAATCACTAGCTCTCAATGAAAACTACTTTTAAAAGTAGGTTAAATAGTCTGTAAGTTGTGGAGACTCGTGATAAATCCCGGGAAAAACAAACTTGAGGCTTCGCAGTGTAGGTCAGCAGTTTTCAGCATTCCGGACAAGAATCACATTGGAAAAGCAGTTTAAGAGGAAAGTTCCTAAGCCCTGTCCCCAGAGATTTTCATTCTGTATGTGTGGGATGGGATGCAGGAATCTACATTTTTATTTAGCTCCTCAGATATCTGCCTAACGACCACATTTAGAGAAACACTGAAGTCATAGCAGAAGACAACCTGGGAGACTTTCAGAAAACGGAGGTTAAGTAGGAACTGGTGTTTGTGACAGAGCTGACATTACCCAGCATTCCCGTTGAGCCCATTCTGACTCATGGCGCCTCGTGTATCGTAGTAGAACTGTGCGCCAAAGGGTTTTCAACGGAG
>NW_004444012.1:2577182-2616700 GCF_000243295.1 Trichechus manatus latirostris | reverse complement strand
CATGCCCGTTGAGCCCATTCTGACTCATGGCGCCTCGTGTATCGTAGTAGAACTGTGCGCCAAAGGATTTTCAACGGAGGTTAAGTAGGAACTGGCTGTTAGTGACAGAGACATTACCCAGCATTCCCGTTGAGCCCATTCTGACTCATGGCGCCTCGTGTGTATCACAGTAGAACTGTGCGCCAAAGGATTTTCAGTGGCTGATATTTTGCCAGGTCTTTCTTCTGAGGCACCTCTTGATGAACTCAAACTTCCAGCCTTTCGGTTAGCAGCCAAGCATGTTGCACCTCTGAGGCACTCCAGCTAACATTATCTGTGTCTGTATTGTGTGCCAGAGTCAGTTCTGACTCATAGCAACCCTAAAGGACAGAGTAGGACTGCCCCATCGGGTTTCCAAGGCTGTAATCTTTATGGAAGCAGACTGCCACATCTTTCCTCCCATGGAGCAGCTGGTGGGTTCATACTGCTGACCTTTCAGGTAGCAGCTGAGCACTTAACCATTGTGCCACCAGAGTTCCTTAGCTAACATTGTATAAGGATATAAGTGAACTATATCACAAAAGTTGTGGAGTAAGCTTTCGAATATATGCTCAGTTTAATCAAAAGTTCTTTATAAATGTACTGAAGAGAATTGCAAAAATTATAAAGATCTGGGAGAAGGGTAGGAAAGAACCAAATGGATTAAAAAGTTGCTAAAACTAGAGTTAATCATATATGGAGAGAAACTGAGATACTGATAAAAAATGAATTTCTTAGCCCAGAGAGCTTTTTTAAAAATAGGGTCAATAATAAACTGTCTTGAGTATGTATGGAGAATCTGTAATGTCTGAGATTAAGTCCCATGAGATGACCCTGAGGTCTTTTCAGTTGCTGTGCTTTTCACTAAAGAGCCTTTTTTTCTGTGATCATAAAGGTTACTTTTATGAAAAAAGAATAATCTGTCAGTAACTTGCATGAGACCTTGTCATTTTGGGTCAAAGACTACATTTTTTCTCCTTTACCTAAATGATCACATTTTTACTAGATTTCTTGTTTATTTTGTCATTTTAAACATAATAATTAGTTAGAATTTAACCTCAAGTCCTATTCCCTACAGGTAATGTCTCGTTGGGAAGAGTATATCAGCAAAGTGAAGAATAAAGGTAATCCTTTGCCAGATGTCGCGGAAATCGCCACTTTCTTCCCTTTTCATGAGTACTTCGCGAATGCCCCTCAGCCCATTTTTAAAGGCAGATCCTATGAAGAAGACATGGAAATTGCTGAGGGATGTTTCAGGCATATTAAGAAAATTTTTACTCAGCTTGAGGTAAGGCATCTCAAGTCTTTTAACTTTCTTTTAAAGGTTTTCAGTTTGGTTTTGTTTTTTTGTGTTGTTTTTTTTTTTTTTTTTTAAGTAAATGTAGAATGTTCAGATCTCACAGAATGAATTGTTACTTATATGTGAGATTATTGAAAATATAGTTTAAGAGACAAAGTAAAAATTAAGATGGGAATTGGATCTTTATTATTCAGACGTTTCTGTTGTAAACATCTCCAGTATTTAAGAAAAGACTGTTTCTATCGGGATTTGAGAATGGTTTTTTAAATTAGAATTTGAGGCGGCCACATGGCCATTCTGAATTCCTTATGCCCCTTGATCTGTAGGCAAAAAGCACTGTTATCTTGTTAGCCAGGATGATTGGTCCTGATTATTAAGGTGCAGTAGGAATTTTTGTTGCACAAAGGGGACAGCAGAGTATGTCTGGAATCCAGGGATGTCGGGGTTACACCCTAGTTTTCACAGACTCCATGGCAGACGTCCTTGGAAGACTGTGGCAGTCTTGTAGGGATCCCATTCAGGCTCAGGTTCCTCTGTAAGAAGGTGAGGCTTACTCCAGGTAAAAAGAACAGGGACTTTGTCTCTTTTGTCCTTGTGTCTCTTAGATGTACAGTGGTATCTCTACTTCCTAGAATCTAACACATAGTAGTGTTTGGTGAATATCTAATGCATGTATGGCTGGGTGGGTGGATGAGTGGATGGCAGGTACAAATGATAGGTATACAGCATGTTAATAATAAAAATTTCAAACCTGCAAAACAGTATATGTTGTGTTTTTGATTATATAAATACAAAGCAAAAGGATTAAAGCATACTCAATTCATAATAGTAGTTGCCTTGGAAGGGGATGGGGAGAAGGATATGCAGTTTGCCTTACTTGTATCTGTGGTTTTATTATTTAACAAAAATCAAGAAATGTCAACCAGGTCTGAAGTAAATACGATGCAAAGCTCAGATCTGACAAAGCTTGACATTGGGTAGTCTGCCTGGGCCCGTTTGCTTCTCAGCATCCATCTAGTGGCCATTCCCTGCTCCGTTCTCGGGGGGAGCCTCTGCCATGGCTGCAGCTGGGGCTGGTCCTTACAGCGTGTCAGCTGACTTGTGGCTGGGTTTAGCCAATTCGAGATGTGGTGGGAGTTAAAGGAATAGAGAAACCAGGATGTTTCTCCCCCCAGCCCCTTTGCTTCCTCTGTTTTCTCCTCCGTGGCACCAGGCTGTGCAGGGCTGAGCTGCTGTGGTTCCAGCTGGTTCTGTACCCTCTCCCCGAGGCTCTGATAACACCGTCTCTGCCCGGTGCCGTGGCTAATTTCTGCGTTACTTCACCCCCCCGCAGTTGGCTTTCCAGCTGCGTCATTCTCTGTAATACCAGTTCTCTGCATTCAATTTATTGTGAATAAATTGAATAAATAAATAATTCACAATTCCCTTTATTGTGAATATATTGTTGTGAATGAATTGGAACATATTAGAAATAGTTCCTGTGTTCCTGGAGAGACCTTGAGTGGTACAGGTACAGTGGTGATTGATACTTTATTTAGCATATAAAAATATTATGTTGTAAATATTTTCTTACACAAAAGACAGTCCAGATTCTAGCTTCAATATCAGCTATTGTTGGAGCTCAGTTAGTACCTAACTAATAATGAACCAGAGTTATGATTCATTAGACTTAGTATAAAGAGACATAGTAAGAATTAGTAGATGATAATGGAGCCCTGGTGGTGCAGGGGTTAGGAGCTTGGCTGCTAACTGAAAGGTCAGCAGTTCAACTCCACCAGCGGCTCCTTGGAAACCCTGTGGGTCAGCTCTACACTGTCCTGTAGAGTCACTATGCGTCGGAATCAACTTGACAGCAGCAGGTTTTGGGGTTTTTGTTTTTTTTTTGTATAGTTATATTAATTTCTCAGGTGTTAAGTCTGGATTATATGACTGGATTATATGAATATATGAATCAACTGTTTATTTTCCTAAACATGTTGTCTCTTTCCTTCCCTCCCCACCCCCATAGGAATTCAGAGCCTCTGAACTGCTTCGAAGTGGGCTGGACAGATCTAAATACCTTCTGGTGAAGGAGGCCAAAGTAATTGCCATGACCTGTACTCACGCTGCCTTAAAACGACACGACTTGGTCAAGTTAGGTTTCAAGGTGAAGTCTGTTTTAGTTCCTTCGCTTATCAGCTGTTCCGCTGTTGGTTTTCCGTTTCTTTTATTTTAACTACCAAGGCCATTTCCATTGGCGATTGACTCACATCTTCTTGAAGTCTACATTTATAACTATGTAAAAATGTCTCTTTTAAAAGCAAATTGTAATATCACAGATTTATATGTTTAGGGAATTCTGAATCTGATTTGCCTAAATCTGTTTACTGGTGGTGTTCGTTAAATAACGTTGTAACCATATGATTGTCTAGCCAAATTGTGGTATTTGTTAAGGTGGATTAGTTTGTTGTCACTGAGTATCACTTAACCTGTTAAAAAGCTCTTCAAACAGAACTATAAGCTATAAAAAGAACATTTGACTATAGTTTTCGCATGTTAGACATCTCTGTGCTTGTATTCACATGTTGAGCACACATCCAGTGCCAGGTTGTTTGATCACTGAGTAAATGAAAAGCCTTCCATATGAGGATATGGAATACTCATATAGAGAATTTAAAATGACCTCGTCGCGTGACTAAGACAGGAGGAAGGTTAAAAGGTGAGATACCCTGTTAGCCTGTGACTCAGTTGATGTGGAACGTAATGAATGATGGAGCAGTGAGTTGGAATTTTCAAACTTTCCGATTTAGCTAGCGATTCTGGCTTAAACTCAGGTGTTAACGTTAACTTCCCGCAGCCGAGTTAGCTGTTGTTTAAAATTAAGGTTTGTGTGCTGGTTTAACTTCAAGGTGAACAAAACATTTGTTGTTGATGAAAGTAACTGACAGTTTTAAGATGTTATGAGCTCACTGGAAGATAGGTGCTAAATAAATTCAAGGAGATAGAACTGTTGTTATCTTGCAGGGAAGGTTCCTCAGCCACAAGGTAGGACAGATATGGTAATTTATTAAGAGGTAGTGTGAACTTACCCGGTGCTGTGAACTTACCCTGTTGGAGATTATTAGTGAGAATTTTCACCTAAATATTTTGTTCTTATAAAATATACCTTCAAGTTTGATATTAAATCATATCAGTTTAATAACAAAGGGAAATGATACAATCATAATTAGCATTTTATGCTTTCATTGCAGCCTTTCAAATGCATTCTGAAGACATTAGTCATAACTTACCAAATTTACATTAGTCATTTTCTATACTTACATCACGCAGCACATCTAAAGGTAGTCAGCATGAGTGCTGATTGTATCCCTTAGGATTTTATATTTTTATTTTTAACTTTTATTTTTATAAAACTTACACATGCGTCTAGTTTAAGAGTTTAACATTTTTCTGAAACTATGGAATCTAGCTAGGCTACCAAATCCTAGACAAATATAGTTACATTTTGGAAGAATGAGCAACACAGAAATTATAGAACATATAAAAAATTAGTTCAAAAGAGAAGTACAATCAAGCATTAAGGGTAAATATGCTCCCCCTACTTCTGCCTCCCCAGAAAAGAAATGAACTGTGCTTGGCATTACCGGGAACCGGGCTAGACACTAGATTAGTGGGAGGATACAGACGTTAAACAAGGCGATGTGCGGACTGTGATGTGCTGTGAGACAAGGGAATGGAATACTGTGAGATCAGCGTTGACCGGGAGGTTAGAGAATGCCTCGTAAAGGGAGCTCTAAGCTGGTACTTAGAGGATATGAAAGACCTAACCAGACAGAAAATGAGGAGAGATTAGTGTGTGCAAAGGACCTGAGGCAGGAAAGGCTTTGCCATTCCTGCGAAACTGAAACAGGTCAGTGTGGCTGAAGCTTAGCAAGTGAGAAAAGATGACAGACGAGGTGGGAGAGATGTGGGGGCCAGCTTTCTTCAGAGCCCTGCAGGCCACGTTAAGGGGTTTTCCTAAGACTGTGGGAAGCCAGTGAAGGGTGTAAAACCTGGAGGTGATATAGCCCTAGGACTGTTGTGTTGGTGGTTGAGAAGAGGCGAGACAGGAAGGGGAGGGACTAGTAAGTAGTTTGATGGCAGTACTCACAGTGGGGGCCAGGACTAGCGTGGGAGTGGTGGGAGAAACAAGGGGCATGAATGGGCTCGGGAGGTCGTTTTGAAGGCAGAATTGACATGCGTGGGTGATGGATTGGGTGCCCAGGGGTGAGAGAGAAGTAGATTGTGGAGTGCTAGTAGGATTCATGAGGGGAAAAAAATTACCCCAGAACACCACCTAGCCTAAGAGTGCCAACGGCGCTGGCCTCCTGTACAGTTATAAATGGACTCTCGTTACGTAGAACTGAATGAGCTGAGTTGAGAAGTGTCAATGTTGTAATCTAAGAAATGATACGCGAGAGCCCCTCAGAGCAGAGTTGCGCACTTGGGGTGCTTCCCTCAGGTTAAAGACTTGAACTAGTGAAGTAGGAGCGTAAGGACAAATAAAACGATGCGGTCTTCTGCTCGAGGAATTTGTACGTTATTTTTATCTGAAATTATTTGGGTCTTTTTGAATGGTTATTATGGTCATCGTGGTTTGGCTTTTTAGCTGTCTTTTTGACAGGTTTTCCCCTTTCTTCCTTTCTCAGTATGACAACATTTTAATGGAAGAGGCTGCTCAGATTCTGGAGATAGAGACTTTTATACCTCTTCTTTTACAGGTAAGAAATTAAGATCTGAGGCAGATAGAAAATAGGCTTTTCAGAATTCTGGGGGCACCATCAGAAAGCTCCACGGTTTTGGGGTGCCAGTTGCCACAGTTACGCATTATCCTTAATGTTAGTATATTTAGTGTTCTGTTTTAAGCCTGTAAACTTCCTTTAATGTATTCACTGGTTATTTAGTAGTTTGTATTGTCTCTGGGAGTACTATTGAAAAATTTATAGTTTATCTCTATAAAGTGGTTTTGAAAAGACTTGGTAATTATAATCAAGAAAATTAGATTGTTAAGCAGTTTGGAAGGTAGCTTTTTTTTTGCTTATTTTGTTAAAGTTGTTTCTAGAATTTTCTGATGTACCCTGAGTACACTGCTTTTCTTTATTTGAGGCCTAAATTTTTGAGGCCTAAATGATAATGTTTAAGAATGCTTCTTACTGTACAGTAGTCTTTACTATTGAAGCATTAACAACAAAATGGGGAATTCCAAATTTAAGGATAGAGACTGCTCCAATTTACAAACAGATTAGGTTCTGAAAGTTGTTTTATAAGCCAAATTATTTGGAACTTACAATACATTTTATCAGGATATGTTTCAAGGAACAAGGAGACATATAGAGTAGGAAATTGAAGTAGTTGTGTAGGAAATTAAAGAAAATAGTTTTTACTGCTTTGGGGGATTCAGAACTGGCCCTGAGCATAATTTTGATACAAGGTGTTTGCTTTGACATCTCTCCATTTCCCTTCTTGATCATGTGTCTCTCCTTCTGCCCCCTGTGCCTGATGCTGAACCTGAGCCCCCAGACCTGTTAAAGTAGGATGGTTCCATGCTTGCTTTCTCAGATCCTCCATCATCCCTTGCCCACCATCAGCCAGGAGCAGTGGTGCCAAACTTGATTCACAAGTCATTCTGTACTTTTACCAGATTCCTCTTTGTGGAGCTGGTGAACGTAGAGGATCTATAAGCCAATGATGCAGTTTAGAGAGAATAAAACTCTTATGTCACAAGTTGGAAACTTCAAATTAGACTGTTTTGCCATTTCCTCACTTTTCTAGAACCCTCAGGACGGGTTTAGCCGGCTGAAACGATGGATTATGATTGGTGATCATCACCAGTTACCTCCAGTCATTAAGAACATGGCCTTTCAGAAGTATTCCAACATGGAGCAGTCCCTCTTCACGCGCTTCGTCCGCGTTGGCGTTCCGACTGTGGACCTGGATGCCCAGGGGAGAGCCAGAGCAAGGTAAAGGAGACAAAGTGAATCACTGCTGTTTAGGCCCTCAGGTCAGTGGCCCTAGAGTTTGTGAACATCTGTTATATAGGCTGCTAGCATGCCCTGCTCTCCAGGAGCTTAATTGACAAATGAGAGGTACATTGACGGAAATAACTTCCTTCCTTCATTGTGTTCATGAAGATTTTTTTAAGTGACTAATAATCTCAGGGCTTCTCTTCACTGTGTATTCATTTCCCTTTCTTAAGGTTCCCACCTTATGTATAGTAAAAGGGATTTTATGTATACTAAAAGGAATTTTACATTGCTAATCCCCTTTTTGGGGGTTTGTTTTTGGAAAGCTTGTGCAACCTCTACAACTGGAGATACAAGAATCTAGGAAACTTGCCCCATGTGCAGCTCTTGCCGGAGTTCAGTACAGCAAATGCTGGATTGCTGTATGACTTCCAGCTCATTAATGTGGAAGACTTTCAAGGAGTCGGAGAATCTGAACCTAATCCTTACTTTTATCAGGTAAGAAAAAACATGAAGCTTTTAAGTTTATTTCGCATTTGCCTGGCTGAATTACTACCTAAATCAGTGATAAGCGAACGATTTGGCTAGCCATTGAAAACAAGGAAAATTAGGTCCCCACCTCAAACAGAACACAAAAAAATAAATTTCAGGTGGATTAGAGGTATATACATTAAAGAAAAGAAACTGTAAACATACTTGAAAGTACTAGAAGAAAATAATGATGAGTATATGATGTTGGGGTGAGGAGGCTCTTCCTAACCATGTTACCAGAGGCAGAAATCCTAAAAATATTGATTGATTTGAGAGCAAAATTTATTATCAACATTTAACATTTAATATGTATATCTTATAAATCACTTTTTAAAAAATCGACACCCCAACAGAAAAATGTGATAAGGATAAGAATACACAATTCATAAACAAAGATACAGATTTCTACCGAGTATCACTCAATGGACGGTTTTTCACCTGTTTGACAGTATTTACTGTTGTAGTATATTTGGGGAAGTTCTACACTTCTGCATTGCTAGTGGGAAAGTAACTTGGTGGGCAAATTTGTCAATATGTATAAAAATTAAGGTTCCCATTTCTAGGAGTTTATCCTAAAGAAATAACTGGCCTGGTGTTGCCAAGGTTTATATGTAAAAATATTCATCACATGGTTTTCTTTATTGCAGATTATTTTGGAAATGAGAAACAACCTAAATGCCTGTTAGTAGGGATTGATTACATTATTCCTTTTTCCATATAATGAAACGCTGAATAGCAACTAAGAATGGTAATAATATAATTTTATTTACTGATACAAAAAATATTTGTTACATTAAATGAAAGAAATCAGGTCGCAAAGCAGTATCTATAGTGTTCCATTTATTCTTAAAAAGGAACATGAAAACATGCATATGGAAATATACACAAATTATCTAAAATATATACAAATAATCTATATAAAATAATCTGGCAGGATATACATCAAAAGATGATAGTCTTAAGATGATAACATTTAGGGTGATTCTCAGTTTTCTTTTTTGTCTTTACAGCAAAATACCCAATGTATGTTATTATGTAAATTAAAGATCTTGAGTTATATATGAGAAAACATCATATATCACTGGCTAAAATGTGTACGTACAGATAGAGCTCCCACCACTTGTCTGTCAGTTTGTTGTACTTTGGTGGCTTGTGTGTTGCTGTGATGCTGGAAGCTGTGCCACCGGTGTTTCAAATACCAGCAGGGTTACCCACGGTGAATAGGTTTCAGCAGAGCTTCCAGACTGTCAGACTGGCAAGAAGGACCTGGCGATCTACTTGGGAAAAAACCGGCCAGTGAAAACGTTATAGATAACAGCAGGTTGTTGTCTGATGTAGTGCTGGAAGATGAGACCCTCCCGTTGGAAGGCACTCAAAATACGACCGGAGAAGAGCTGCTTCTTCAAAGGAGAGTTAATTTTAATGACATGGAAGGAGTAAAGCTTTTGGGACCTTCATTTGTTGATGTGGCATGACTCAGAATGAGAAGAAACAGCTGCAAATGTCCATTAATAATCGGAATGTGGGATATATGAAGTATGAATCAAGGAAAATTGGAAGTTGTCAAAAATGAAGTGGAACACTTGAAGATCAGTGTTCTGGGCACTAGTGAGCAGAAACAGACCGTTATTGGCCATTTTGAATCAGATAATCATATGATCTACTATGCTGGGAATGACAAAGAGGAATGACATCACATTCATCATCAAAAAGAACATTTCCAGATCTTTCCTGAAGTACAACACTGTCAGTGATAGGATAATATCCATACGCCTATAACAATGACCAGTTAATGCCACTATTATTCAGATTAACTCACCAGCCACTAACGCCAAAGATGAAGAAATTAGAGATTTTTACCAACTTCTACAGTCTGAAATTGCTCCAACATGCCATCAAGATGCATTGATAATTACTGGTGATTGAAATATGAAAGTTGGAAACAAAGAAGGATCAGTAGTTGAGAAATGTGACTGGTGGTAGAAACGATGCAGGAGATTGCATGATAAAATTTTGTGAGACCGATGACTTATTCATTGGAAATACCTTTTATCAACAGCATAAACAGCGACTATACACTTGGAGAAGGAACCCTGGTGGCACAGTAGTTAAAGCACTCGGCTGCTAACAAAAAGGTCAGCAGTTCGAACCCACCAGCTGCTCCTCGGGAGAAAGATGTGGCAGTCTGCTTCTGTAATGATTTACAGCCTTGGAAACCCTATGTGATGGGACAGTTCTACTCTATACTGTAGGGTTGCTATGAGTCAAAATCAACTCTGTGGCAATGGGTTTATTATACACGTAGATCTCACTGGATGAAATACACAGGAATCAAATCGACTACATCTGTGGAAAGAGATGAGGGAGAAGCTCAGTATCATCAGTTAGAACAAGGCCAGGGGCCGGCTGCGAAACAGACCATCAGTTGCTCATATGGGAGTTCAGGTTGAAGCTGAAAAAAATTAAAAACAAGTCCATAAGTGCCAAACTGCCACCTTGAGTGTATCCCACCTTAATTTAAGAGACCATCTCAAGAACAGATTTGACACAGTGAACACTAATGACCAAAGACCAGATGAGTTATGGGATGACATCAAGGACATCATACTTGAAGAAAGCAAAAGGTCATTAAAAAGACAGAAAAAAAAGACCAAAATGGATGTCAGAAGAGACTCTGAGACTTGCTCTTGAACGTCGAGTAGCTAAAGTGAAAGGAAGAAATGATGAAGTAAAAGAGCTGAACAGAAGATTTCAAAGAGCGGCTCGAGAAGACAAGGTAAAGTATTATAATGAAATGTGCAAAAACCTGGAGTTAGAAAACCAAAGGGGAAGAATATGCTTGGCATTTCTCAAGCTGAAAGAACTGAAGAAAAAATTCAAGCCTCGAGTCGAAATGTTGAAGGATTCTATAGGCAAAAAATTGAATGAGGCAGGAAGCATCAAAAGAAGATGGAAGGAATATACAGAGTCACTATACCGAAAAGAATTGATCAATGTTCAGCCATTTCAAGAGGCAGCATGTGATCAAGAACCGATGGTACTGAAGGAAAAAGTTCAAGCTGCACCAAAGGCGTTGGTGAAAAACAAGGCTCCAGGAATTGACAAAATACCAATTGAGATGTTTCAACAAATGAGCGCAATGGTGAAAGCACTCACTCGTCCATGTCAGGAAATTTAGAAGACAGCTACCTGGCCAACTGACCATAAGCGATCCATATACGTGCCTATTCCAAAGAAAAGGAGTCCAACGGAATGTGGATCCAATGGAAATTATCGAACAATATCACATGCAGGTAAAATTATGCTGAAGATAATTAAAAGATGCTTGTAGTAGTACACTGACAGAGAACTGCCAAAAATGCCACTGGATTCAGAAGAGGATGTGGAACAAGGGATATTATTGCTAATGTCAGATGGATCTTGGCTGAAAGTAGAGAATACCAGGCGGATGTTTACCTGTGTTTTATTGACTATGCAAAGGCATTTGACTGCGTGGATCATAACAAATTGTGGATAGCATTGTAGAGAGTGGGAGTTCCAGAACACTTAATTGTGTTCATGAGAAACCCGTACAGAGACCAAGAGGCAGTTGTTCGAACAGAGCAAGAGAATACTGCATGGTTTAAAATCAGGACAGGTGTGAGTCAGAGTTGTATCCTTTCACCATACTTATTCAGTCTGTGTGCTGAGCAAATAATCCGAGAAGCTGGACTATATGAAGAAGAACGTGGCATCAGGATTGGAGGAAGACACATTAACAACCTGTCATAAGCAGATGACACAACCTTGCTTGCGGAAAGTGAAGAGGACTTGAAGCACTTACTGATGAAGATGAAAGACCCCAGCCTTCAGTATGGATTACACCTATACATGAAGAAAACAAAAATCCTCACAACTGGACCAGTAGGCAACATCATGATAAATGGAGAAACGACTGAAGTTGTTAAGGATTTCATTTTACTTGGATCCACAATCAGTGCCCATGGAAGCAACAGTCAAGAAATCAAAGGACGTATTGCATTGGGCAAATCTGCTGCAAAAGACCTCTTTGAAGTGTTAAAAAGCAAAGATGTCACTCCGAGGACTAAGATGCTCCTGACCCAAGCTGAGGTATTTTCAGTCGCCACATGTACATGTGAAAGCTGGACAATGGGTATGGAAGATGGAAGAAGAATTGATGCCTTTGAATTCTGGTGTTGGTGAAGAATATTGAATATACCATGGACTGCCACAAGGAGGAACAAATCTGTCTTGGAAGAAGTACAGCCAGACTGCTCCTTAGAAGCGAGTATGGCGACACTTTGTCTCACGTACTTTGGACATGTTATCAGGTGGGACCAGTCCCTGGAGAAGGACATCATGCTTGGTAAAGCAGAGGGTCAGTAAAAGAGGAAGACCCTCAATGAGATGAGTTGACACAGTGGCTGCAATAATGGGCTCAAACATAGCAGTGATTGTGAGCATGGCGCAGACCGGGCAGTGTTTCGTTCTGTTGTACTTAGGGTCGCAATGAGTCAGAACTGGCTTGACGGCACCTAACAACAGCAGATATAGCTCATGATGATCTTATTTTTCCTCCGAATGTTTTGTTTTTTAAAATCAAATTACTCTTCATTTGTATAGTTAAAGCCTGAGAATAGATGTGACTTTTAAGTGACAACTTTGAAAATACCAAAACTTGACTCAAATGAGTGATATCTTTCTATAGCCACCTTGGAAGGCTACTAAATATCTGTCGGTATTTCTCTTATGTTTTCATTACATATTGTTTTTAGAATTTCTTTTTCAGTTACTTGCATTACCTGTGCTATACCATAGTATTGATCTGAAACATTATTGTGTAGATTATGTGTTTCCTTATTCATTAAGCCCAACTCTTGAAAAATAAATACATTTTAAAATGATTTGCTACTATTAAAGAAATTTCTGAAGAGTTGAAGACATTTTACCCCAAATAAAAGCACTCCACATATAAGTGATAACATTGGAGGAATTAGTGTCTGAAGGGAAGAGGATGAATAGACAGATGAATGAATAAAAGTGAATAATTTGCAGGGACTGGAATTTTTGGAGAGAGTTCTAAAATGTTTGTTAAAATATATTTCATGTTGTTTTATTGTTAATACCTCATGTCTGACTTTTGAGCAAAGTCCCAAATTGGCTAACATTCAATTTTCATGTGAATAAAGAAAAGGTTCCTATTTGTTGAGGACTCATTGTGTCAGTCTTGCCAAAAATACACGTCTTGAAAGCTGAATTTCAACCCTAGCTTTTATTATGGCCATTTTCACATTTCCCAGTTTGTTCTTTTATCTGTATTAGAGCTGTTGCTTAGATAAATGTAGTTCACTGCTGATACATAAAATGGGAAAGATTTGTATAGTCAGGTGGATCCTTTTACCTCCTGTCTTTCAAGTCACTCTGTTGTTACTTGGTGCTGCTGAGTTGTTTTCAACTCATAGCAACCCCATGTGACAGAGTAGAACTGCTCTGTAGGGTTTTCTTGGCTGTAATCTTTACGGAAGCAGATCGCCAGGTCTTTCTGCTTCTGAGTGGGTTTGAACTGCCAACCTTTTGGTTAGCAGCTGAGTGCATTACCATTCGTGCCACCAGGGCTCCAAAGAACTAGAAAATTTAAGTGACAGAGATAATTAGGCTGTGTGAGTCCGTAATCAAGAACCAGGATAGAAATGATTTTTCTGAAGATCTTACTGTAATTTTCCTATTGCCTTTACATGAAATTCATCTTCCTGCCTTTGTTTTTTTATTTTCATGTTCTGTTTATGTTCTCATTTGAATTTCTTCTTTCATCTAGTACTTTGAATGTATTTTCTCCTGAACTGAACAGCCTTATGTATGATTCCTCTCTTACAAGTTCAGTTAAGCCGTTGGTTTTAAGCTCCTTCCCACTAGTCTTTAACCAGAGCCTCTAATGTAACAGTAAGCCAGACTGGCCACTTAGAGGCCACATCTTCTTTCCACCTGAAGTGGTCTGGTAGATATGGCAACCATCAGTAAGAGAACATAAACGAAAAACAGAACAAAAAAGCACTAAGAAGCATAAGGGAAAAGGAAGAGCACTGTGCCCTGTAGCAGATTTTTATTAATCTTTGTTGTGATTGCTGTGGTCCCAGGAATATCCCGCCTTTAAGTCACTGTTTTATTTCATGATTGTTCCATGTATTGCAAATACATTGTAAATGTCAAAGGAAAGTTATTAGCACGTACTGTATTTTATTGTTGTTAAACTAGGATGAAGTCATCCCTCGGTTTTATAAAAGGTTATTTTATTGCTCAGGTTGCTAACTCTTCGCTTCCTGTGGTGTGGTAAGTGAACAAATTGCTTGATTAACCATTATCTCCATAAAATTGAGAACCAAAGGAGACATGTGCAAATCCTGATTATGTTTGCATTACAGAATCTGGGAGAGGCGGAATATGTAGTAGCACTTTTTATGTACATGTGTCTGCTTGGTTACCCTGCTGACAAGATCAGTATTCTGACAACATACAACGGGCAAAAACACCTCATTCGTGATATCATCAATAGACGATGTGGGAGCAATCCATTGATTGGAAGACCAAATAAGGTATGAGTACAGTGTTTTCTCTTATTTGTATGCTGGTAAAATGGAAAGGCACGTATTTGTTATGAGTGATTTATATTATAGACGATGTGGGAGCAATCCATTGATTGGAAGACCAAATAAGGTATGAGTACAGTGTTTTCTCTTATTTGTTATGCTGGTAAAATGGAAAGGCATGTATTTGTTATGAGTGATTTATATTGTTCCATTTTGTCTCTATGGCATCTCCCTTTTAAGATACAGGTGGAAATGAAATAATAGGGACTATAAATAATTCTCTGGCAATCCTATCTGATTAGTTTTACTGATTTTCTGTGAACTTCTATATCAGCTAACACACTGGAGTAGTTTTGTTGATTGTAATTAGAAATAAATGTTTCTAAAATTTTTTGTTAGTAAAATGCTGGATAATGAAATCACATAATTTATATACTGTTATAGAACTGTGAGCTGAAGCATTTTTTATTTTGTTTTGTAAAAGTACAATTTGTATTGCTTTTTACTGTATGTGGAGATGTGTTTTGCCTTGGGTAAACAGAAGGTTGTAAAGTGCATCCAGACCTTAGGATTATTTTTTATACTTTTTTATTTTTATACAATATGATGGAGTGATATCAATAAAAAGGTGCTTGATTTTATTAATGAAAGGTTGAATATATTAGATAAAATAACAAGCTTAAATGCAATATTATTATTTTTCTTTTGTGCTTTAAGTAAGAGTTTATAGTTCAAGTCAGTTTTCCATACAGAAATTTATGCATACATTGCTATGTGACCCTAGCTGCTCTCCCTATAATATGACAGCACACTCCTCCTTTCCACCCCGGATTTCCCGTGTCCACTTAACCAGCTCCTGTCCCTTTTTGGCTTCTCCCCTCCAGAGAGGAGCTGCTAAGAAACACCCTCTTCACGAGTATCATTTTATGTCCCATAGTCCAGTCTAATCTTTGTCTGAAGAGTTGGCTTTGGGAATGGTTTCGGTTCTAGGCTAACAGAGAGTCCTGGGGCCATGTCTTCTGGGGTCCCTGCAGTCTCAGTCAGACCATTAAGTATGGTCTTTTTACTAGAATTTGAGTTCTGCACCCCACTTTTCTCCTGCTCTGTCAGGGACTCCCTGTTGTGTTCCCTGTCAAGGAAGTCATTGGTGGTAGCTGGGCACCATCTAGTTCTTCTGGTCTCAGGCTAATGGAGTCTCTGGTTTCTGTGGCCTTTTCTATTTCTTGGGCTAATACTTTCCTTGTGTCTTTGGTGTTCTTCATTCTCCTTTGCTCCAGGTGAGTTGGGACCAATTGATGTATCTTAAATGGCCACTCGCTAACTTTTAAGACCCCAGGTGCCACTCACCAAAGTGGAATGCAGAACATTTTCTTAATAAACTTTGTTATGTCAGTTGACCTAGATGTCCCCTGAAAGCATGGTCCCCAGACCCCCCGCCCCTGCTACTCTGTCCCTCGAAGTGTTTGGTTGTATTCAGGAAACTTCTTGGCTTTGGTTTAGTCCAGTTGTGCTGACTTCCCCTGTAGTGTGTGTTGTCCTTTCCTTCACCTAAGATAATTCTTATCTACTATCTAGTTAGTGAATACCCCTCCCCCTCCCTCTCCACCCTTGTAACCATCAAAGAATGTTTTCTTCTGTGTTTAAGCCATTTCTTGATTTCTTATAATAGTGGTCTCATACAGTATTTGTCCGTTTGCAACTGACTAAATTCGCTCAGCATAATGCCTTCCAGATTCATCCATGTTATGAGATGTTTCACAGATTCATTGTTATTCTTTATCATTTGGTAGTATTCCATCGTGTGAATATACCATAATTTGTTTATCCATTTGTCCATTGATGGGCTTCTAGGTTCTTTCCGTCTTTTTGCTATTGTGAACAGTGCTGCAGTGAACATGGGTGTGCATATATCTATTCGTGTGACAGCTCTTATTTCTCTAGGATATATTCCAAGGAGGGGGATTGCTGGGTCATATGGTACTCCTATTTCTAGCTTTTTAAGGAAGCGCCAAATCGATTTTCAAAGTGGTTGTACCATTTTACATTCCCATCAGCAGTATATAAGTGTTCCAGTCTCTCTACACCCTCTCCAGCATTTATTATTTTGTGTTTTTTGGATTAATACTAGCCTTGTTGGGGTGAGATGGTGTCTCCTTGTAGTTTTGATTTGCATTTCTCTAATGGCTAATGATTGTGAGCATTTCCTCAAGTATCTGTTAGCTGCCTGAATGTTTTCTTTGGTGAAGTGCCTGTTCATATCCTTTGCCCATTTTTTAGCTGGATTATCTGTCTTTCTATTGTTGAAGTTTTGAGGTATCTTGTAGATTCTAGAGATTAGATGCTGATTGGATTTGTCATAGCCAAAAATTTTTTCCCAGTCTGTAGGTTGTGTTTTTACTCTTTTGGTGAAGTCTTTTGATGAGCCTAAGTGTTTGATTTTTAGGAGCTCCCAGTTATCTAGTGTCTCTTCTGGTGTTTGTGCATTGTTACTTTATATTCTGTTTATGCCCTGTATTAGGGCTTCTAGTGTTGTCCCTATTTTTTCTTCCATTTATCATTTTATATTTAGGTCTTTGATCCATTTTGAGTTAGTTTTTGTGCATGGTGTGAGGTATGGGTCTTGTTTCATGTTTTTGCAGATGGATATCCAGTTATGCCAGCACAATTTGTTAAAGAGACTGTCTTTTCCCCAATTAATAGACTTTGGGCCTTTGTCAAATGTCAGCTGCTCATAGGTGGATGAATTTACGTGTGGATTCTCAATTCTGTTCCACTGGTCTGTGTATCTGTTGTTGTACCAGTACCAGGCTTTTTGACTACCATGGAGGTATAATACGTTCTAATATCAGGTAGTGTGGGGCCTCCCACTTTGTTCTTCTTCAGTAATGCTTTACTTATCGAAGGCGTCTTCCCTTTCCATATGGAGTTGGTGATTTGTTTCTCCTTCTCATTAAAAAATCCATTGGAATTTGGATCGAGACTGCATTGTATCTGTAGATAGCTTTGGGTAGAATAAACATTTTCACAATGTGGAGTCTTCCTATCCATGAACAAGGTATGTTTTTTCACTTACGTAGGTTTCTTTTAGTTTCTTGCAGTAGTGTCTTGTAGTTTTCTTTGTATAGGTCTTTCTCGTCTCTGGTTAGATTTATTCCTAAGTATTTTATCTTCTTGGGGGCTATTGTAAATGGTATTGATTTGGTGATTTCCTCTTCGAAGTTTTCTTTGTTGGTATAGAGGAATTTTTGTATGTTTATCTTGTATCCTGATACTTTGCTGAAATCTTCTATTAGTTCCAGTAGTTTTCTTGTGGATTCTTTGGGGTTTTCTGTGTTTAAGATCTTATCATCTGCAAATAGGGATACTTTGACTTCTTCCTTACCAATTTGGATGCCCTTTATTTCTTTTTCTAGCCTAATTGCTCTGGCTAGGACCTCCAGCACAATGTTGAATAAGAGTGGTGATGAAGGGCATCCTTGTCTGGTTCCCGTTCTCAGCGGGAATGCTTTCAGCCTCTTTCCATTTAGAATGATGTTGGCCGTTATCTTTGTGTAAATGCCCTTTATTATGTTGAGGAATTTCCCTTCTATTCCTACTTTGCTGAGAATTTTTATCATGAATGGTTGTTGGACTTTGTGAAATGCCTTTTCTGCATTGATTGAGAAGATCATGTGGTTCTTGTCTTTTATTAATGTGATGGATTACCTTGATTGTTTTTCTGATATTGAACCATCCTTGCGTACGTGGTATAAATCCCACTTGATCATGGTGAGTTATTTTTTGATATGTTGTTGAATTTTATTGGCTAGAATTTTGTTGAGGATTTTTGCGTCTATGTTCATGAGAGATATTGGTCTGTAATTTTCTTTTTTTGTGATGTCTTTACCTGGTTTTGGTATCAGGGTTACGCTGGCTTCATAGAATGAGTTTGAGAATATTCCATCCTTTTCTATGCTCTGAAATACCTTTAGTAGTAGTGGTGTTAACTGTTCTCTGAAAGTTTTGTAGAATTCCCCAGGTAAACCATCAGGACCAGGGCTTTTTTTTTGTTGTTGGGAGTTTCTTACTTACCATTTCAGTCTCCTCTTCTGTTTCGGGTTTATTTAGTTGTTCTACCTCTGTTTGTGTTAGTTATTTAGGTGGTGTGTTTCTAGAAATTTTTCCATTTCCTCTAGGTTTTCAAATTTGTTAGAGTATAGTTCTTCATAGTATTCTGTTAAGATTCTTTTAATTTCATTTTGGTCTGTTGTGATATCGCCCATCTCATTTTTTATTTAGGTTATTTGCTTCCTCTCCTGTGTTCTTTTGTTAGTTTGGCCAATGGTTTATCGAGTTTATCTTTTCAAAGAACTAGCTTTTGGTTTTGTTAACTCTTTCAATTGTTTTTCTATTCTCTATTTCATTTAATTCTCCTCTAATTTTTATTATTTGCTTTCTTCTGGTGCCCAAGAGCTTCTTTTGCTGCTCTATTTCAATTTGTTCGAGTTTTAGGGTTAATGTTTTGATTTTGGCCCATGCTTCTTTTTAGATGTGTGCATTTATTGCTATAAATTGACCTCTGAGCACTGCTTTTGCTGTATCCCAAAGGTTTTGGTAGGATATGTTTTCATTCTCGTTTGATTCTGTGAATTTTTTATTCCATCCTTAATTTCTTCTATATCGCAGTAGTTTTTGAGCAAGGTGGTGTTCAGTTTCCATGTGTTTGATTTTTTTTTCCTTGCTTTTTCTGTTACTGATTTCCACTTTTATGGCTTTATGTTCAGAAAAGTTTTGTAATATTTTGTTGCTTTGGATTCTGTTAAAGCTTGCTTTTTGCCATAATATGTGGTCTCTTCTGGAGAATATTCCATGTGCATTGGAAAAGAAAAGTATACTTGGCCTCTGTTGGGTGGAGTGTTCGGTATATGTTATGAGATCAAGTTGGTTGATCATGGCATTTAGATCTTCCGTGTCTTTATTGAACTTTCTGGATGTTCTGTCCTTCACCAAAAGTGGTGTGTTGAAGTCTCCTACTATTATTGTGGAGCTGTCTCTCTCTCCTTTCAATGCTGTTAGAGTTTGTTTTACGTATTTTGGAGCCCTGTCATTGGGTGCATAAATATTTATTATAGTTATGTGCACCTGGTGTATTGACCCTTTAATCATTATATAGTGTCCTTCCTTATCCTTTGTGGTGGATTTTACTTTAAAGTCTATTTTGTCAGAGATTAATATTGCCACTCCTGGTCTTTTTTGAGTGTTGCTTGCTTGATATATTTTTTTCCGTCCTTTGAGTTTTAGTTTGTTTGTGTCTTTGAGTCTAAGTTGTGTCTCTTGTAGGCAGCATATAGATGGATCATGTTTTTTGGTCCATTCTGCCACTGTCTGTCTCTTTATTGCTGTATTTAGTCCATTTACATTCAGCGTAATTATTGATAGGTATGCATTTAGTGTTGTCATTTTAATGTCTTTGTTGTGTGTGGGGGGTGTTAATAGTTTTTTGTTCCACTTAATTTTCTGTGCTGAGTCGTTTTTCTTTATGTATTTTCTTTTCATCTTTTTCATTGTTGTTGATTTTCTATTTGCTGAGTCTTTATGTTTTTTATTTTGATGTGTAGGATTGTTAGTTTCCTTGGTGGTTACCTTGTAGGATTGTTAGTTTCCTTTGTGGTTACCTTAACATTTACCCCTATTTTTCTAAGTTTAAACCAATCTTTTATTTCGTATGTCACCTTGACTTCCTCTCCATATGAAAGATCTATAACTACATTTTTTAGTCCTCTTTTTTGTTTTAATGTTGTCATCTTTTATATATTGATGTCTCTGTTTCCCTATTTTCAGCATTTTAGCTTTGATTTATTTTTGTGACTTCTCTATCTGCTTTGATATCTGGATGGATTTGTTGTAGCCAAATACCGAGCACAGAGCTAGAACACTGCTCTGTCCTGTGTTCCAGTCTTGGATTGTTATCTGATGTTATTGGTTTTCTAATGGGAGTACTCCTTTAGTATTTATTGTAATTTTGGTTTGGTTTTTGCAAATTCCCTAAACTTCTGTTTATCTGGAAATGCCCTGATTTTCCCATCATATTTGACAGACAGTTTTGCTGGATATATAATTCTTGGCTGGCAGTTTTTTCCTTCAAGGCTTTATGTATGTCATCCATTGCCTTCTTGCCTGCATGGTTTCTGCTGAGTAGTCCAAGCTTAGTCTTATTGACTCTCCTTTGTAGATGACCTTTCGTTTATCCTTAGCGGCTCTTAAGATTCTCTCTTTATCTTTTTTTTTGATTATAATATGTCTTGATGACTTTCTTTTGGGATCTTCCTTGTGTGGGGTTCGATGAGTTATCTGGGATAGATATCTTGTCATCTTTCACAATATCAGGGAAGTTTTCTGCCAACAAATCTTCAACAATTCTCTCTGAATTTTCTGTTATCCCCCCCTGTTCTGGTACTCCAATCACTCATAGGTTATTCCTGTTGATAGAGTCCCACATAATTCTTAGAGTTTCTTCATTTTTTTAAATTCTGTTATCTCATCTTTCCTTAAATAAGTTGGTGTCAAGTGCTTTATCGTCAGGTCTCATTAATTCTGTGTTCCATTGCCTCAATTCTGCTCCTATGACTTTCTATTGAGTTGTCTAATTCTGAAATTTTATTGTTAATCTTCTGGATTTCTAATTGCTGTCTCTTTATGGATTCTTGCAGCCTGTTAAATTTGTCAGTGTGCTCTTGTATAATCTTCTTAAGTTCCTCTATTGCTTTGTGTTACTTGGCTTGTTCTGTATTTTGCATGATATCCTTCCTGATGTCTTAAAGAGTTCTGTATATTAATCGTTTGTATTCTACCTCCAGTAATTCCAAGAAGTTCTCTTCCTCCGGAAGATTTCTTGAATATTTGTTTTGGTAGCTTGCTGAAGCCATCATCATCTGCCATTTTGTGATTTAATATTGACTTTTGTCACCGAGCCATCGATAAGTTGTTATATTTATTTAATTTATGTTTGCTTACTGTGTCGTAGCTTCTTGTTTTGTTTTGTTTTGATATGCCCAAATAGTCTGCTCGTGTGAACTAGTTTGATTATTGGCACCTTTGAAGCTCTAACGTCCTGTCACCAGGTGGTTAGATCTGTTACTAGGTATGTGAGCCCAGGAGTCTGTTTAGTTTTCTTGTATGGATTCAGCTCAGGTGTCCAGATGGTCGGTCACCAAGTGTGTGGTGCAGGCTGTCACCTACAGTCCTAGGCGGGCAGGGGTGATTGGAGTAGGCACAAGTATCTGACAGCATTAAGGGGTCACGCACTGAGCAAGGCAGGGGGCTGACGGCTGCCCCTGAGTGTCTGGGAGGAAAGCATGTCCCTGTTACCTAGAGCGCGTAGGTGAGTGGGTTTTGCAGCTGGACTGTGGGCACTCAGTGCTGTTGGCTGTAAGGACTGGGAGGCACCACTTATTCTTGGAGCCCTGTCGTGGGTGGCTAGGTGCCATGGGTGGAGCCACCAGTCCTCAGGCCCCCAATGTTGGTAGGTGAGGACCCTGCTTAATGGGCACAGCAGTATCAAATGTCACGAACCTGCCACTCCACCATATAGCTGATATAGTTGAAGTTAGGCTTCAGGTATCTACCCTGTTGTACTGTGCTAATGAGGGCCTACACTGCTGAAATGGGCCCACACAGGTCTATGCAGGGGTGAAAGGCATTCAAAGTCCATGGATCCCTTGTGGCTGTGCCTAGGCAAAGTAGCTGTGCCTACCCTGAGTTCCCAGCTTAGGGGAGCTGGCAGATAATTGTTTCTTATTTGCTCTCCAGCACTGGGAAAATGGCTCAGAGCGCATGGCAGGTCCTACTTCTGTCCCAGGGGAAGCAGCAGTGGCTGAAGCCGGCCCAAGACCAGGTGCAGAGCAGGGAGGGAGCAGGCAAATGGGGGAGAGGTTCTTCTCAAACGGAGTGTTTTTTGATCCACATGGTAGGTCAGACACATGTACTTATCTTTTGCTGATTGGGTGCCGCTTTTCACTGGCTCTGGAGACCTGAGCCAGCTCTCTGCCACCCGGTCTCTTTAACGTGGAAAACGCATCCCGAATGCCACCGCCCGCCTCACCGCGCATGCCAGCCGATCTGGCCCGCAGGGTGCCGGCTTCCCGTCGTGTCATATCTGGCAACTCCTCGCTGCTTCTGAACTGTCTCTCCCTCCCCCTGCCACTCAGTCTGATTCCTCAACTTTGCCTTTGATGTTCAGGGCTCCTAGATTGTCATGTATAATCAATTCACTTGTTTTTTTGGGGTCCTTGTTGTAAGAAGACAGGAAGAGTCTGACTATTCCTCCATCTTGGCCTCACTTCCGTTGCAGTATTATTAATGATAAAATTAGGACTTGTGTACATGGCTGTATAAGTCAGCTCTTTCACCTTTTCTTGGAAATTGTCCAAAAGCAGCAAAGGAAAATGGGAGGAGAAGGGCAACAAGCTTCATGTTTAGTGAGATGCCCCAGATCAGGTGAGTAAGATCAGGCAGAAAACACGGGGGGAAGAGAAGCGAGAGGTCTAGTCTTGAAGGCGAGAGGCATACTCTGAAATAAAGATGCCACCTTCTTGTTATTCAACAGTGACTGTGGGATGTGTAGTGAGCAGAAGCTCTCCTGGTCCCAGATTGGTTCAAAAAAGCCTGCAGATGAGCTATATTGGCCAAAATAGACTTTCTCTACACCAGCAGAGGAAAGGAGCTCCTTTGGTTGGGAAAACTATTCAGTCTTTAGAAAACAGCCCTGCTCACCCCCACCTAACCTCTTGTAAATAGCTGATATAAAAAGCTAACTTATTCAGTGATGAATAATAAATGAGAACTAGCACAAGACTATTTATATAGGAAAAAAACGAAAGCATCAAAACACACTAGTAAACAATATGCATGTTGGCCTGGAACAGATGAAAATTGTGAATATGCATTTTGCTATGAATTTTTGAATACCTAATGAAGTAACCATTGCTCAGAGGGAAGGCTACAAAGCAGAAATGCATGAACTTAGGAAGAGATGAAAGATGAACTGGAAGAAAATGAAACAAAACCATAGCAATGAAGACAAAGTTGGAAGGAGTACAAGGAGGAATAGACACTGCAGAACTCACCATAATGTATATAAAGAAACCCGTTGCCGTGGAGAGTTAGATCTGCATTATACTGGAAGACTCTGTTAAAATATGAAAGCAAAGAGTTTACTAAAAGAATAAAACGATCACAAGTGAAAATGCTAAGTATTCTTATGCTCAAGGGGAGGAAGAAAAAGTTTTGATACAGAAAAGCTATGTTAAAACAAAGATTTGGAAAATTACCAGTATGATTAAAGGGGCTTAAGGAGGATATCTTCTTAGAAGAATGGGTATTACAGCGAAGGTCACATGTTTAACACCTGTGCTAGCTGAATAATCTTCTCTTTACATTGGCTATTTCCAACCAAGCTTATCTTCTTAGAACTTTTGGACAAGCAGAATAGGGTGGGCAAAGCCACATTTTTTGTAGAATTGCTTGTTTCTGGGCAGAGGTACAGTGCGAATTTTACAGAAGTGACAGGCTGCATTATAAGATGGAAGCTTCATTTAGAAATTTAAAATGGGGTAAGTTTGGTTCACAATTTAGCTAGAGCCCTTAATTCTGCCATATGCCTTAAATTTTAATACTCTTTATCAGATGTCACCAGGGACCCAGATTTATTTCGTCCTTCTGCTCTGCCGTTCTCCGTATCCAGCCCATTTCTCAGGCAAGCTTTCTTCACGGTCAGGATGGCAACAGAATCTTCAAGTGTAACATCTACACGTAACAACAAAGGACTTATATCCAGAACATATGAAATCCAATAAAAGTCATTGTTAACTAAGACAACCTAGTATAAAATTAGCAAATGATTTGAACAGCTACTTCACAAAAGAAGACTTGTGAATGGCCAATAAGCACCTGAAAACACGTGTATCATCATTAGTTGTCAGGAAAATCCAAATTAAAACCACACGAGATACCTCTACACACTCAGTTAAAAAGAAAAAACTCTTGCTGTCGAGTCGGTTCTGACTCATGGATACCCCGTGTGTTACAGAGTACAACTGAGCTCCACAGGGTTTTCTTGGCTGCGATCTTTACAGAAGCAGTCGCCAGGCCTTCTGTCCACTGTGCTGCTGGGTGGATTCGAACCACCAACCTTTCAGTTAGTAGTCGAGTACAACTGTTTGTACTACTCAGGGACCTACACACTCAATAGAATGACTAAAATTAAGAAGATTGACAGTACACTAAATGTTGGCAAGAACGTGGAAGAAATGGAACTGTGGAACTGGAACATTGGCTGGTGAATGTATAAAGTGGTGTAGAACTTTGGAGAACAGTTTGACAATTTCTTATAAAGTTAGACATACACTTAGCCATTTAACTTAGCAACTTCATTCCTAGAAATGAAAACATATGTCCACAAAAATATTTGTATGTGAATATTCATTACAGCTTTAGTCAAAAATAGTGCTAAACTAGCAACAACTCAAACGTCCATGAATAGGTGAATGGGTAAACAAATTGTGGTATATTCATTCAAGAAATACCGCTCAGCAATAAAAAGGCATAACGCACACAACACATGGTGAATCTCAGAAATGTTCTGCTGAGTGAAAGAAGCCTGCCACAAAAGAGTTTGTATCTTATGATCCCATTTTGTGGAATTCTAGAACCGGCAAAAAATAACCTATAGTGACAGAAAGGAAGGAAGTGATTGCATGGGACTGGGGATAGGAGGGATGGAGGATTGGACTGCATTATGGGAATTCTTTCAGGATGTTTGGAAATCTTGATTGTGCTGGTGGTTAGATAGGGTCACTATGAGTAGGAATCGACTCAAGGGCAACGGGTGTTTTATATACTGTCAAAATTCACCAAATTATACAAACAATTAAAATGGGTGCATTTTATTGTATATAACTTATACCTAAATGAAGTTTATTTAAAAAGAAAAGTTTTAGAAACTTCCTAAAGGTAGGGCCCATGACTTAATGGTTTATTGAACTAATGAAAAAGAGAGAAATACATGAGTGCTAATATCAGAGATTTGGAAACCTTCCTGAACTTTCCTATTATACATATCTTTTCAAACTCAATAAAAGTACTATGAAAAATAATTCTTTTTTGACAGAAGAATGCTTGCTATAGGTGAGTCTTAGAGATACGTTAGTTAATAAATGAACATACTAAAATATATTGCTGGACATCAAACCGAGATGACAGTTAACAAGCTAGACGTGGTCCCTGCTTTCATGGAGTGTGACAGTCTAGTGGGGGGAAATTATTAATTCCATAAATAATTATTTAATCGGAATTATGGTCAGCAGATGTAGAGAAAAGAGCTGTAGGTGTGAATAACACAGGGACATAGTCTAGTGTGGTCACTCTGTTTTATTTCAGTAGTATTCATTAACTTTATTTGCTCTCTCAATTCCAAGTATTTGGTGATATTTTTTGGTTTGGTTATCTTAAGGACAGGATATTTGTTAGCATATTATTTAAATGGTCTCTGGAGTTTTTTAATTGTGTTTTTGAAAATAAACCACATTTCCCTTTTCTTCTTCCTAGGTGACAACTGTTGACAGATTCCAAGGTCAACAGAATGATTATATTCTTCTTTCTCTAGTTCGAACCAGGGCAGTGGGCCACTTGAGGTATGTAAGAAAAAATGTTCATCATACTATTGAGCTTTACTCCCTACTTCAGTTTTGAGTTTCTGTGGCCAAGTAGATTTAATTTTTTTTTATTTAAATGATAATTGTTATGACAACTTCTGGTGTTTTCTGTTAGAATGTAAGAAGATCAGATTCCTTGTATGGTTAACCATTGTCATTGCTACTGAATCTTTTGTCTCTGAAGTGATTTAGTAGTTTTCACTCTTCAGTAACATGCAGAGATAGCATTCTATCATAAAATTTTAATATATCCATCCTATGTCTGCTGGAAATTCAGTGTCAAAAATTAAAGGAGGTAAAGTGGTAAAAAGTCTCTTGCTGGAGTAAATTTTTCATTGCATAGAGTTTCTGAGTTTTTCTCCCCACACAACCTTTCAGCTTCAGGGTTAAAGGATAAAGGAGCCATTTGTTCTCCCAGGATTAAGAATTGTCAAAACAAACGATAATCTATTTTTATCATTTGTCGTGATGTATTTATGTGCTAGAGATTTATGGGAATAGTATCATCTTATTACAGAGCAGCCGTTTAGTTTTATATAAACTCGTCTCATATGACTTGGCTAGCAAAATTATAAGGAGAGTTTATTATTTTATTTAGTGGCTATAAAAAGAAATTTCTCCAAGCTTTTATAGCATTGTTCTTAAGTCAAGATCCATTTGGAGTTTAACCCAGTGATCAGGTTCCATTAGACTGATAACTTTTATGTAAGAGTAAGCAAAGATGTACTGTTTCAACAAATTGTTTCAGGACTTAGCATTATAAAATACGGTTTTTTTGGCTTATTTATTTGAGTCTCGAGCATGTATCTGGAGACTGACTTTTCTAAAAAGCTGTTTTTCCACATTAAGATTGGTAACTGCTGCCTAAATGGGCCGCCATTATGGTTTACGTAATTAACATCCCTTGAAAACATCAGTTTGAATCTGCACTGCAGCACTGAGGTGTGGCAGGAAAAGTTTCTCAGAGGGATGGAGACGCCACTGTAATAGCGCTGCATCTGCTTTGCCTGGGTATCTAGCACCCAGTGGGCTGTGTTTGGGCACAGCGGTGCCAAGTTGTGATCTCTAATGACCACCTGGCGGAAGAGGCCTCCACCCGCCGAGTTTCTCTCTTAGAGGCTAAGGTGGTCTCTCCTTCTTGCAGGCGAGCCGTAAGTTTATGCAAAGTGTGGAAGATGAGAGCAGCCTATCCCCCATACATGCTCAAGAAAGGGACAGATTACCCAATAAGCAAGGTATGCGCGGGCGTAATTGTGCTTACTTACTCATCTGTAGTGCACAGTTTCACCTGTTCTTTACCACCTGTGTTTTCCCAGATGTGGTGAAGGCCAAGTGAAATGGTGCGTTATAGTAAGTGAACACAAGTAAGCCCGTGCGTACCTCCCCGACTGTAAGCTGGTGCATCCTGTGCTTACTGGTTAATCTGCCCCTGCAAGAGGACGTGTTATTACCGCCCCCTGGATCTGAAGGGGAGAGCTGGATGTGAAAATACAGCGATTATCATGAAACAGACAGTCTAGGTCACCTCTCTCCACTCCCTCCCTTTTTTCCCCTGACAGCAGTAAGTTTTAACCATGATTTTCTTTATAGTATTTGTGTAAGAATCCATGCTGCGTATTTCTGGCACTGTACAGCCATTTATCAGCGTCAGAACCACCCACCTGTAGTGTGACCCCTTTGGGTTCTGAGGAAATGCAAAGAAAATAAAAAACAATTTGGCTTACGATAACCTAGAAGATAGTATTTCCTTTATGGATCCAGTGTCTCGCTAATGTGGAGAAAACAAACTGCACAGGGATTTGTTTTCTCCAAACTCTTTCTGCCTGAATGAACATGTCACAATTGTGTGTGTCAGAGAGCGTATCTGTCCCCTCTCCCCACGTACATACTGATGCTACGTACTGATGTCACACAGTACCTCCCAGCAAGGGAGACTAAGATTGCTGTCAGGGCCATAAAACACCATAGAAAATAAGACTGAATTAGAGAGATTCCTAAATACCTTGCATTATACAGAGACAGAAGTCCTCAGGTAAACATGCCAATTCCTGGTCGCCAACAGAAGACTCACTCATGCTCCACTTGTGTGTACTAATGCTTTACTCACGTAGACCAGAGACAACGAGATCAGCCCTCACCTGTGAGACCCACGCAAGGCAGATATTCTGCGTGCACCCCTCTTCTGCCATAGTCAGGAGAGACCCTGTTCCCTCCCCACTACCGGGAACAGATACAGAAATGGGGTTGGCGAGGTGCCATATAGTGCTTGCATGTGTTCAAGAGACAGAGGAAGTTACTGTGTGTCCAGAAGAGGCAGAAACCCTCTCCAAGAAGAGGGAACTGGAGAGAGGATGACCCAGTTTCCAGTCTCCTTGTCAGAGAACGTTCTTGGCCTGTGGCCTCTGTTACGCAGCCCAGGTGGGAGATGTAGAGGCAGACCACTCCCCCAGCACGGGTCCTCTGTCTGGTTAGCGTGTGGTCTTTGTAACCTTAGGTCTCTGCGACACTCTTAACATTTCCTTCAGGGATTAAAAGTGATTTATCAGACTTTATGATTCTTCATGAAAGTCTTCTCGTTTGTAGAGTACTCACAAATTTCAGTAGCCATCTAAAATCATCTCAAGGGGAAAAAAAAACTGCTCTCTGTATTTGAAACCAAAATTATCTTTTCTCACTAAACCACATTCTGCGTAATGGGTGAAATTAAACTTCAAATATAGACCCTCTTTTATAAATTTGTTTCAAGTCCTTTTTTAAAGCTTGTAGCTTTTTTAAAAGATAGATTAAAGAGAACTGACCTCACTCATCAGATAGCCAGCTACATACGTAGTCAGATCTTTCAGTTCAGCCATTTTTATTACTGTTTATGTGAACATTGAAGGCCTGCTGTGGGCAAAGCTTTGAGCCTAGGTACTAAGGTAAATGCGTGAATAAGGCAAGGTATTATTGTATATGTTTATGTGTGTGTTCTGTATAATTATTATCATAAACATAAACAGTGTGGTAAGTGTTATCTAGTATGTAAAATTTGACCTTGATGGAGCCTGAGACTTTGGTAAGTGAAGCCTGGGAATTTGGAGGGAGGGCTCGTTCAGTTGATTCAATGGTGATGGTGAAGTACATTGATTATTGAAAGCAGAGCTGTACCATCCTATTGATTTAGTTACTCTGACCTTTAATTGGTATATTGGTTATTTTGTGATTCCCGCCCCCCAACAAACATAGAGGTTAGTAATAAAGCATTAGCTTTTTGCTTGATTTATCAGACTCATAGCATCGATTAACAGTGTTCCCTCTGTGCTTATTAAGTTTTTAAGAAGCTTTAGTTTTTTACTGCCATAGCTTACCAGAAGTCTTTAGTGGTGTGTGTTAAAAGAAGACAAGGACAATTGTGTGAGTAGATGTGTTCCTGGCCCTGAGTGTGTTGGTGAGCACCTTGTCTGTCTTCTGAAGGGACGTCCGTCGGCTGGTGGTGGCCATGTCCAGAGCCAGGCTCGGACTGTACGTCTTTGCCCGAGTCTCCCTCTTCCAGAACTGCTTTGAACTGACGCCAGCCTTCAGCCAGCTCACAGCGCGCCCGCTTCATCTGCACATCATTCCCACAGAGCCTTTCCCAGCTACTCGCAAGGTAACTTCGCCACAGAAATAGCCTGGTCGCTGGTTTGAAGTACTTCTTACACTAAGGAACTCAATTAGATGTTTTAATCTAAAAATAATAATTTCAGCTAACATTTCTTGAGTGCTCAGCATGTATCAGGCGATTTGCATTTTATGTACGGTATCCCGTTTGATCTTGGAAACAGGTTTTTTTTATTAACGTCTCTTTACGTGTCAGGGAACCGAGGCTTAGAGAGTTGAGTAGCTCGGCCACACGTGCCGTAGGCGGAGGATCCGATTTCTGAAAATCCAAGCAGTTTGACTCCAGAGTCCTGGTGAATAAGCGTTGTACTAGGCCGCCCCTCTGTAGCTGTGTGGGGAGCCCCGACCTAACTACTTGGTGAACCTCGAGAAGCTCCCAGTCGGGGAGTGGGGGAGGGGAAGGACAGAGACGTGCCCCTCCCTCCTCACCTGCTACCCGGTTTCTGACCCCTTGTTTCTGCTTTCCCACGCCTGCCCCCCGTAGGTACGCAGTCTGTTTTGTTTCTGGTTTATCCTTCTGGTAGGCCTTTTGCCACAGAGGAGCACAGATACTGCGTCTTCTCTGACATCTCTTCGTTCTGGCACGACGTGTAGCGTGCTTGTCGACTTTGCGTTTCTCCGTTAATACCGTGTCCTGAAATGTTCATAGTACAGTTCTTCCCCCGGCCACCTTCAGAAAAGTAAATTGTGTGTGTGTGTTTTATAATAATGCTAAGTACTTATTTTTAACTGCCCCCCTCCCCTTTTTAATGCTGCTCTGGGGGAATAGGGAGAACAGGGTGGAAGGACAGTGATGGGAGGGATCCTGGAAAACCTGGAGCATCAGCTCTGGAGTCTGCACATACCTGAAAGCTCTCAAGTTCTCAGTCTCTTGTGGACTGAGGGTTAAACAGGCTGGTTCCTGGGAGGGTTTATAGCAGAGCCCGGGCATCTTCCTGCTTCCCCAGTACTCGTGGGTTCAAGCCTCTGGGGGCTGAGGGCCGACCTTCCCACCCTCTGCCCTAGAGATTGGGGCAGGTGGAAGGCTGAACCACTAGCACTGAGTCTCCAGAGGCAGCTCCCAGCAAATCCTCCAGAAAAGAAAACAACCTCGTATGTTTTCAGGGCAGTATTTCAGAGTTGAAGACCTAATAATAGCATGGTGTTCTCTGCACACGGAAGTTGTAGGGACTGCAGAAAGTGACCGTTATCAAAAGGAACACCTGCATGCACACAGTACAAACTTCTGCTTAATTCTGAAAGCTACTATTTAATATACTGTTTCTAACTTCATGTGCTTTAAATGATGTGTCATTTTAAGGTATAGTCCTTTTTCTTGGAATAAGTTTTCTGAGTTAGTCCTAAAGTAATAAAGAGGGGGACATTATAAACATTTTAATGTCAATAAATAATCTTTATTCTAGAGTAGTTTAGGAAGAAGTACAAATCTTGTTTTTTTTTCGTTTACTGTCTTGCCTATGGAGCCCTGGTGGCGCATTGGTCAGGCGCTACGGCTGCCAACCAAAAGGTCGGCAGTTGGAATCCACCAGCCACTCCTTGGAAACCCTGTGGGGCGGTTCTGCTCTGTCCGGTAGGGGCGCTGTGAGTCGGATGGACTCACGGACAGCAGGCTTTTTTATTTTGCCTGTATTGACAGCAGTGCGTATCGTCAGAACTCTGCCATCGAGTGATCTCGTTCTACCCCAGACCTACGGCGTCTGAATCTCTAGGGGCTAGAGCGTCTGCGGTTTAACAAACTCCTCAGGTCTTCTGATGGACACCGCAAAGTTGACACTTTAGACTACTATTTGCCAACAATTTTTTACCAGATGCCTTATTAGTAAAAAAAGAAAAAAGAAAAACCTCTTAAATATTCACCCCAGACTAACAGTCCATATATTAAATAATAGTAAATCTTCTTCTTTTTTAGAAAGCATAAACAGGAAGAATAGTTCAGGATAGTTCTGAATTGTCTTGTGTGTTCCCTTTGGGGCATAAACAGTGCTGGAGACCACTACTTTAGACTGTGTTCATTTCTCTCTCTGTTCAAGTGATTACTTACCTCTCATTAATTCTCCTACACAGCTGCATAGACTGCAGCCGTATTATGTTTGCCAGCATGAAATTGTGCTGAAAACTGAAGACTCTCTGCTCTCCTAGGTCCAGCTTTTCTGAACTGGAACTGTATCCCTCCTCCTCACAAAGTCCCTGTCGGACCCCCATCTCGCTTACGTCTTCTGTCCTCTTACTATCACGTCCTCCGAACCCTAACAGCGTTCGCACCTAAGATAGAGCCCTGGGCTTGGGGTGGGATGTTAGCTGTTGGGGTGTCTCACTCTGTGCTTGCTTTCCACCTTCGTCTAGAACGGAGAGAGACCGTCCCACGAGGTACAGATGATAAAGAATATGCCCCAGATGGCGAACTTTGTATACAACATGTACATGCATTTGATACAAACCACACATCATTATCATCAGGTGAGTTCTCTAAGTTAATTATTTTATTTTTTTTGGTGTAGGAAGAATCTTCTCTTTTGCAGAATAAATCTTTAAAGTATTTGAGTCCTTGTGGAAAACCAAGTAAACTAAAATCGACCGTTACTATTCATGCAACATTCATATTTCTTACACATCTTTATGTAGGTATGTTTGACATGCAGTAAGTTACACATATTTAAAGTACACAGTTGGGTGAGTTCTGGCCTGAGTGTTTATCTGTGAACCATCAACACAGTCAAGATAAAGAACATGTTTATTGTCCCCGAGAGCTTCCTTGTGCCCCCCGGTAATTCCCCTCCCATCCTTCACCACCCCCTCAACTGTCCCTCGGCAGCCAACAGCCTGCTTTCTGCTACTGTAGCTGAGTCTCCATTTGCTAGAAACTTATGTAAACGGTATCAGACAGTATGTACTTTCTCCTCTTCTCCCCGCTACTTTTATTCAGCATAATTATTTTGAGATTCATTCATTTATTATATGTACGGGTAGTTCTTTCCCAGGTGGTGTAGTGGTTAAGAACTGTGGCCGCTAACCAAAAGGTCAGCAGTTTGAATCCACCAACCGCTTCTTGGAAACCCCAGGGGGCAGTTCTGCTCTGTCCTATAGGGTCGCTATGAGCCGGACTCGACTCGATGGCAACGGGTTTGGTTTGGTTTTTGGTTTAGTGTGCGGTTGTATGGATGTGCCACAATTTGTTTGCCTGTTCGTCTCTTGAGGGACATTTGCATTGTTTCCAGTTGTTGGCTATTTCAGTAAAGCTGCTGGGAGCATTCTTATACAAGTCTTTGTATGGACTTACGCTTTCATTTCTCTTGGGTACATACCTAGCAGTAAAATGACTGGATAATATGGTAGGTACGTTTTTATTAACTTTTTAAGAAACTGCCACACTGTTTTTCAAAGTGATTGTAACATTTCTATTCCCACCAGCAGCGTATGAGCATTATAGTTGTTCCGCATCCTTGCCTGCACTTGGGGTAGTTGGACTTGTTATTTCAGCCATTCTAGTAGGCGTGTCATGGTCTCATCGTGATGTTGGTTTGCACTTCTGCAATGATTAGTGATGTTGAGCATCTTTTCGTGTGCTTATTTGACATCTGGTACATCTTCTTTGGGGATGTGTCCAGATTTCTTGCCCATTTTTTATATTGGTTTATTTGGTTTATTATTACTGAGTTTAGAGAGTTTTTTAAATTTATTCTGGTTACAAATCCTTAATTAAATATGTGTTTTACTAATATATTCTCCAAGTCTGTAACTTATCTTTTTATTTTCTTAACAGAATATTTCCAAGAGTTTTAAATTTTGATGAAGTTCAACTTACCAATTTGTTCTTTTATGATTCATGCTTCTTATGTCCTAAAAAATCTTAGCTTACCCCAAAGTTGTAAAGATTTTCTCTGATGTTCTCTTCTAGGAATTTTCTACTTTGCTGTTTGACATTTAGAGCTATGAGACATTTTGAGTTACTTTTCTTATATGGTGCATGGTATAGAGTTTTATTCATTTTTATATGGATATCCAGTTGTTTCAGCACCATTTGCTGAAAAGACTGTTCTTTGTCTGTTGAACAGCTTTGTTGTCTTAGTTGAAAAATCAGTATGCTGTGTATGTATGAGTCTGTTTCTAGGATCTGTTCTGTTCCATTGACCTGTGTGTCGTTTGGCCAACACCACATCACCTTGATTATAGTGCCTTTATAGTAAATCTTGAAATTAAGTAATAAGTTCTTCAGCTTTATTCCTTTTCAAAATCGTTTTGGCTTTTCTAGTTTCTTTGCTTTTTTATATATACGTTTTAGAATCAGCTTGTCAATTTCTGCACCCTCCCCCCCAAAAAAGCTTAGATTTATGTAGCTTGATTTTAAATTTATAAATCAATTTGGAGAGATTAACATCAGTATTCAGTCTTGCATTCCATGAATATGGTATGTCTCCATTTTTGTAGATCTCCTTGGAATTTTCTCATCGGCGTTCTGTAGTTTTCAGCATACAAAACTTACACGTACTTTGTTAGCTTTATTGCTGAGTGGTTTGTATTTTTGGTACTATTGTAAATGGCACTTAAAAAGTTGTTTTTTCGGTCTCCAACAAGATCAGCAGATTCCCTAAGGAGAAAAGCCAAGCCTTAGCCCCAGGTTGCTGTGGGGTGCAGGGGAGCCCAGCACATAGAGCTGCTCCAGTTTTCTGATCTGAGTGAGGACAGAAGTCTATCTCCTGCTGCTCCCTCTCTGCCCCTCCACAGAGCTCCTGGACTGGAGGTGGTCCTTGCTTGAGCTCATGGGGCAGTTAGTCCCAATCAGCCTGTGTTTTTCGCAGAAATGTTGCAGCAAATTTCTTTGCTAAAATATCTGACAGCCTCTTTTCATGTAGTTTTCCTCTCTAAAGATTTAATATGTACTTTGATCGTTAATCTGTGACATTCAGATAGGCATGTTCTGTGGACTCAGCGAAACCCAGGCCACTGTTGTCAGAGTTGTTGTGTGTTTTAGGGAAGAGCTCTGGAGTGAACAGTGTCTGTGAGGAACGTAATGTTAATGTGAGAGCTTAGCTTTATCAATCACAGTGTTTTTTCGTTTCCATTCACATTGATGTTGTCTTCCTTTGCATCAGACCTTCTTGCAGCTACCTCCTGCTATGGTAGAAGAAGGTGAGGGAGTTCAGAGTCAGGAAACGGAATTGGAAACAGAAGAAGAGACCACGCCTGTTCACGGTGACATCCTACCTGGTTCAGCAGATGCCAGCTCCAGTCAAGAGATGTCAGCCTCTGAAACTGAGACCACCCCAGATTTAGCTGAGACCATTCCAGGTCCAGCTGAGGCCACCTCCAATCATACAGCCAGTTCAGACCCAGAAGCCACACACCCCCAAGCTGAGACCACTGCTGCTGTGGCAGCGTCTGTAACTGCACCGACAAAGGCTCACGCCCCTCAAGAAGCCACCCCCACTCCAGCAGAGACCACTGCTGCTGTGGCAGCGTCTGTAACTGCACCCACAAAGGCTCACGCCCCTCAAGATGCTACGCCTGCCCCAGCAGAGACCACTGCTGCTGTGGCAGCGTCTGTAACTGCACCCACAAAGGCTGACGCCCCTCAAGATGCCACGCCTGCCCCAGCAGAGACCAAGGAGCCAAACAGCAACCCTTCTTAGGGAGGACATTTTATTTACAGAGGTCTAAGTCAAGTTACTTTTGCATTTTACATTTGCTTCTGCCATTTCCCATGGCACTAATTAAAATCTCCATTCCTTATTTTTATTAACTGACTTCGGTGTTTGTCTTGTTGGATATATTTTTTAAAAACGTATATGTCCACCCACACACACTTACCCGTCTCATTTGTTCAGTCAGAAGGGCAAGTAGCCATTTCCTTGATATTTGATCATTAACAGACTGTATCTGTAATCATACCTGCATTAAAAGGATTTTCTATAGAATACACAGACATACTTCACATTTTGAGGGAACTTCTCTAAGGAAAAAGACAGAATATATTGAAATTTAACCATGAAAGCGTTCAAGTAGTTATCTGAACGGGGAGGAGATTGTTTGTTCTGTCATAGTATCAGATACTGCAGTCCTTTGTCCTTTTTTCTCACCTTTCTGTGCTCTCAGTAGCCGTAGGATATGGATTTCTCCAATCCATCAAAGAGATTTCATGCATTTCCTTCCCTAGAATCTCAGAATAGTTCCTGAGATCACCTGTGTTAGAATCGTCCAGGCTGTTTAACTGCAAATATTTGGAGCCACCGCAGAGCTAAGGTACCAGAATTTCAGGGACAAGGCCCAGGAATCTGCGTTTTTAGCAAGTCCTCCACACCACTGATGTTTGGGTCACTGGCAGAGCACATCAGGCAAGACCGATGAGGCTGAGCCAGGACTGGTCGTTCACCTAGGTAGGAAGAATCTGGCAACTAGATCCTGGTAGGAAGCAGGATCCAGAGGCCCGGCAGTAAGCGTCAGCAAACAACCCCTGTGTGCAGGGCGGAATTTTCCCAACCCAGAGATCCTGAGTTTGCCACAAGGAGACCTTCAGGTAAAATACGCTCCAAATTTGGAGAAGGCAAAGGTGCTAGGACCTTGATTCTCAAGTGTGGTTTGCAAACCAGCAGCATCAGCATCGTATGGAAGCATGTTAGAACTGCAGAAGCTTGGGCCCTATCCCAGGCCTATTCTGAATCTGCATTTTAACAAAGTCCCCAGCTGAGTCATACGCACTCTATAAAGATGCACCATACTAAGATTATTCTGCTGTCCACGTAAATGAGGCAATAATGTTAGATTTTTATAGTTAGTGTGACTAATGTTTTCTGACAAAGAATGTTTGCTTGTATGGTCCCTGGACATGGTGGCCGGAGCTATAGAAAAGAGATGGATGTGTGTGTATGGGAGGGGGAAGCTGTCCGCTGGTTGATCATCTGCTAGAAAGAGTGGCTTCGGGGAGCGTTTCCCCCCAAAGAGTCCCCTCTAGTACATCTACCTATAGGCTCGGCCATGTCCAGGGAGCCTGTGGAGAAATACATGCACAAGAACTGCACGCTGGCATTGAAACGCTTCTCAGGCCGACATTTTGAAGGAATAACTCGTATAGTAAACCCAGAAAGTCAGGTGGAGTCAATGAGGTTTTTGAGTGACTAGTGTTTGCTCATTCCTAGCAGACTGTCAGGGAAATGATTTAGACTCTCTCGTCTTACAATGTGCCTCCCTACATCAGAGCAATTTCGTAGATGTTGGGTGGTGTCTTCGTCATCTAGTGCTGCTATCGCACAGATACCACAAGTGGGGGGCTTTAACAAACAAATTTATTTTCTCACAGTTGAGGAGGCTAAAAGTCCAAATTCAGGGTGCTGGCTCTAGAGGAAGGCTTTCCCTTTCTGTCGGCTCTGGAGGAAGGTCCTTGTCTCTTCCAAGCTTTGGCTCCTGTGCGATCTTTATGTGGCTTGGTGTGTTTCTTCCCCCACCTCTGCTTGCTAGCTTGCTTGTTTAATCTCCTTTCTATCTCAGAAGAGATTGACTCAAGATACACCCTACACTCGTCCTACCTCATTAACATAACAAAGACAGCCCATTCCCAAATGAGATTTTAACCACAGGCATAGAAGTTAGGATTTACAACACATATTTTCGGGGGGCACAATTCAATCCATAAAAGGTGAGAAGAGGGGAAATGAAAACGATGGGATGATGCCAAACCAAACCTGTTGCTGTCAAGTCGATTCCAACTCATAGCAACCCTGTAGGACAGAGTAGAACTGCCCCGTAGGGTTTCCAAGGAGCGGCTGGTGGATTCGAACTGCTGATCTTTCGGTTAGCAGCTGAACTCTAACCAACGGACAACCAGGGCTCCAAACCCATTGCCATTGAGCCTATTGCAACTGAGTGAAATGCCGAGGGAACTGCACTAGGAAACCTAGGTCATGTGGGATGGAGCTATTGTTACCAGAGTAAGGATCTAGCCAGGTAGTCTACTACATAATTTTTCTGATTATAAGAACTTGAAAGCAGGTGTTGTGGGCATGTCTGAGGAATAGCCCCCACGCAATTATTTTCATTTGTGAATATACAATATCAGGCTAAGCAAGAGGGAAAGAAGCTTTACTCTATTACAGTCTTTCCTGGAAAAGATTGATTTTTCTCTCTACCCTTTAGGGGATATGAATGGTGATACCTGCAGCCAAAATAAGCAAACTGGTATGTTGCTTTCTAAGTTAACCATTTTTCAAACACTGTACATCACTCTGTCTAGCTGGACTATACTTTGTTCTTTGCTGCTTGATTTTCTGTCACACTAAAAAGCACATTTAGCTGGAAGATACGGATAAGTCCTTGGCCTTTACCAAAGGAATTAAAAAAGGAGTGGGAGGGTGGGATTATTTTAAATTGTTAATTCGCTGGAAAGGCAGTTGAGTTGCAATTGACTATAGGATCATGGAATTTTTAAAGAACTGTTGAGGTCTACTCTTATTTTAAATAATGAGGAAACAGAATCAGAAAGAGTTAACTGTGTTAGAGTGGAATAGAATCCAAGTCTACAGTCCTAGGACATTGTTATTATTATTACTGTTTTTCTAATCAAGTCCACATGAGTGATTGTTTCATAAACTCAAGAGTTTCATATTTGGGATTACTGCAGACACAGGTGCTCTAGCCATGTGACTTTCAGATTGGTGTCATTGCTTTCCATCCTGTTTTTTTATCTGAATATGTCATGATTTGGGAATCTATTTTTAAAAGCAAACAAACAAAAGAAAAACATGCAAGCCAAGATAATGAGCGTGAAATGAAGCAATTCAAGTATTTTGACTTTTTTTCACAAAATGCTGAGTTGGGAAAGTCCATTACCAGCAGTTGAGAATAAATAGCTCCATTGATTTGAGCAAATGAACGAGAAGATCTAAACATGAGGATTCTTTAAGTTGGGGTAAGGATAAAAGTTGAGATGCACATATGTTCTGCCTTCAGAATAGTTTGGCAAGCCCTACATAAAGGAAGAGTGGAAGTTCTTTAATAAGTTGCATTACTACACATGTTGTACGACAGATACTTTCTATTTTAGTTGATAATAAAGGGCTACACGACTCAAAAAAAAAGAAGTTGAGATGTTTTGCTAGGCGCTGAAAGATACGGCATAAACGGGCCGTTTGTGCTCATACATGAAGTTTCTTGTGATAGGGAGACATCTTGATATTGTAAAACAGATTGGGCCTCACCCAGACCTGGTTCAAATTTTACCTAATTTGCTTACTAGGTGTTTGACCTTGGACAAGGTTTATAACCTCTCTAAGCTCCAGTGTTCTTATCTACAAAACAAGGAAGAAATCTTTTATTTTTCTTTTTTATCGGGTAATGGTTATGAAAGTATCTGGCACCTAGGCACTCTAAATATCTTTCCCCATCTCTTTTTCGCCCCAGGCTTTGGGACAATGTAGGATATTGCTAACCAGTCCTCTCACTTGGGTGGGGAGAGGTACTTAGCAGTGCCTCTCTATCCAGGGAGGATGGAGAAGGATGGAGAAGGCCTCTCACTTGGGTGAGGAGAGGCGCTTAACAGTGTCTCTCTGTCCAGGGAGCATGGAGAAGGATGAAGAAGGCCTCTGACTTGGGTGAGGAGAGGTGCTTAGCAGTGTCTCTCTGTCCAGGGAGCATGGAGAAGGATGAAGAAGGCCTCTGACTTGGGTGGGGAGAGGTGCTTAGCAGTGTCTCTCTGTCTAGGGAGCATGGAGAAGAATGAAGAAGGCCTCTGACTTGGGTGGGGAGAGGCGCTTAGCAGTGCCTCTCTATCCAGGGAGCATGGAGAAGG
>NW_004444012.1:2575371-2576749 GCF_000243295.1 Trichechus manatus latirostris | reverse complement strand
AAGAAGGCCTCTGACTTGGGTGAGGAGAGGTGCTTAGCAGTGCCTCTCTTCCCAGGGAGCATGGAGAAGGATGAAGAAGGCCTCTGACTTGGGTGGTGAGAGGTGCTTAGCAGTGCCTCTCTATCCAGGAAGAATGGAGAAGGATGAAGAAGGCTCCCATGGGTAGCAGTTGACCTCTGAGGATCTAACAAGGATTGAGTCTACTGACTGGGAACCTCTGAGCCAGTGCATTGCAACAGTGAGAATGGTCTCTGATGGAGTTAAAATTCTGGCAGAACTGCATAACCAGAGAGAAGGGACTAGGTGCCATCGTGGTTCTGATCCATGGAGCTGATAACTTCCGTCAGTTCTCGATCCTGGACTCCTCTCAAAAATCATCTGTATTGCTGTATTAGCTTTGTGCCTTGAATGAAGTTTTTTGTTTATCTTGCAGTCACTCAAATGATATTTTTAACAATTATTTAGTTAAAACAACAAGATAGAAGACTTAAAAAATAAATAAATAAATAAACTTTGACCCTTTTACGCCAGCCAGAAGAGCAGTTAAAGACAAGCGGTGCCTTTGCTTCCTGTGAAAAATGCTTGGAAGTTAGCCTTTGTAATTACGAAGCAGTCATGTTAATAGATGTTTAAGAATAACGGAATAGAAGCTCTACTGAGCCAAGTATGGAAATGAAGACATGTGAGATCATTTTTCCTTCATCCACTTGTGTGCCCTAGGAGGGATTTGAATTAAATGGGATCAAGAAGCTTTGGACACTTGAGTTTTTTTTCTAGGATAAACCCCACTTCAGTACCTGAAGATTTACTCCATGCAGCATGGTCCCCGCCACTGACTGTGCTAACACTGTTAGTTAGCGCTCCACCTTTTGGCTTACGCTTAATTTCAGTGGCTGGTTAAACTTTTGTACTTACAAAGGTGACTGAACTCATTATTTCTTTTTTTTTTATTGTGGTAGTTTAAATGAAGTTTACATTTCAAGTCAGTCTCCCATACAAAAATTTATACATACTTTGTTATGTGACCCTAATTGCTCTCCCCATGCTGTGACAGCACAGTCCTCCTTTCCACCCGATTCCCCATGTCCATTCAACCATCTCCTAACCCTCTCTGCCTTCCCATCTCACCTCCAGACAGAAGCTGCCCGTTTAGTCTCTTGTATCTACTTGAGCTAAGAGACACACTCTTCATGAGTATAACTTTACGTCCCACAGTTCAGTCCAATCCCTGTCTGAAGAGTTGGCCTCAGAAATTGTTTTAGTTCTGGGCTGATAGAGAATCCAAGGGCCATGCTTTCTGGGATTCCTCCAGTCTCAGTCAGACCATGAAGTCTGGTCTTCTTTGAGTTCTGCACCCCACCTTTCTCCTGCTGCATCA
>NW_004444012.1:2564145-2574605 GCF_000243295.1 Trichechus manatus latirostris | reverse complement strand
AGTTTTTTAAGGAAGCGCCAAATCAATTTCCAAAGTGGTTCTACCATTTTACATTCCCACCAACAATGTATAGGTGTCTCTCCACAACCTCTCCAGCATTTATTGTTTTGTGTTTTTTGGATTAGTGCTAGCCTTGTTGGGGTGAGATGATATCTCATTGTAGTTTTGATCTGCATTTCTCTAATGGCTGATGCTCATGAGCATTTCTTCATGTGTCTGTTAGCCATCTGAATATCTTCTTTGGTGAAGTGTCTGTTCATATCCTTTGCCCATTTTTTAATTGGGTTATTTGTCTTTTTGTTGTTGAAGTTTTACAGTATCTTGTAGATTTTTGAGATTAGACTCTGATCGGATTTGTCGTAGCCAAAAACTTTTTCCCAGTCTGTAGGTTGTCTTTTGACTCTTTTGGTGAAGTCTTTTGATGAGCATGAGTGTTTGATTTTTAGGAGCTCCCATTTATCTGATCTCATTATTTCTTAACATATATTATAGAAAACACTATGTTAAAAAATACTCTGTGAAAAGCATGTTTCATGATCAAATAAGTTTTGGGAACACAATGAATTATTATTTCTCTTTTGCAGATTCCCAGTGCATTGTTAGCTAATTAAAGGTTCTGAGAATTCCTGCTGGTAAGAATCTTGTTTAACTTTGTTTAAACTAGCATTTCGCAAACTTATTTGACCATAGACACCGCCCCCTCTGTTTTCTGTTAAGATACCTTAGGGAACTGTCTCCTCAGAACAGTCTCGGGTCCACTGTCTTCACATTAGCAATTGAACTTTGACGCGCCCTTGGAAAATGAGGCCATGATACGGTTTTTGGTTTTTTGTTTCTTTTCTGTAAGTAACTAGATGCAGAAACACAAGAGTAAACTAGGGGTGAAGTGATTTGTACAGAATGTCATACTGTAGTGTAATGTGTTGAGTGTCATGTGGTATTGATAGCAACATCCTGAAACTGCAACTGAATGAAAGTTTGATCAGTGTACCATGACATTTCTTCACGTGAGCCTCCTAAGAAAAGGTCACTGAGCACTTCCTGTTTACGTTGTAATTTTAAACCCCAGCATTTCACACTTTGCTTTTCTTCTCATTTCTCATCATGCAGTGAAAGAACAGTTCATGTTGCTGATGAGTCTTGTTTTCTCTGTTCTTTAAATTTTTGTTCCCTTAAAACATTTAAATTCCAAAAAGGAAAGGAATTATTTAGCTGTGTCACAGGAGTGGGTCAGAAATAGTAGAAGAAAATTAAGGCAAATCGAAAAAATGAAGAAAACTTCCTTTTATATGAATATTTAATACACAGGACTCCAGAAGTTACCTTTTCCAACAGCCATGTTGAATTCTCTCTGGGTTAATCTCCAGGGATGACGCCCATACCATTCCCTTCACCTCCATCTTTGACTCGCATTGTACACTCACTCCACACTTAACTCCTTTTTGCAATAAATCTCACTGCTAGAACCTCAAAGTTAGCTGTTTCTCCTTGGAGATGTCTGGTTTAATATAAAAAGAACATCTTTTTTTTTTAAAAAAATGTACTTTAGATGAAGGTTTACAGAACAAACTAGTTTCTCATTAAACAGTGCACATATTGTTTTATGACAATGGTTAACAACCCCATGACATGTCAACACTCTCCTTTCTTGACCTTGGGTTCCCTATTAACAGCTTTCCTGTCCTCTCCTGCCTTCCAGTCCTTGCCCCTGGGCTGTTGTGCCCCGTTAGTCTCGTTGTGTTTTATGGGCCTGTCTAATCTTTGGCTGAAGGGTGAACCTCAGAAGTGACTTCATTACTGAGCTAAAAGGGTGTCCAGGGTCCATACTCTCGGGGTTTATCCAGTCTCAGGCCAGTAAGTCTGATCTTTTTTTGTGAGTTAGAATTTTGTTCTACATTTTTCTCCAGTTCTGTCTGGGACCCTCTATTGTGATCCCTGTCAGAGCAGTCAGTGGTGGTAAACGGGCACCAGCTAGTTGAAGTGCACTCAGTCTGGTGGAGGCTGTGGTAGTTGTGGTCCATTAGTTCTTTGGACTAATCTTTCCCTTGTGTCTTTAGTTTTCTTCATTATCCTTTGCTCCCAAAAGGGTGAGACAAGTGGAGTATCTTGATGGCCGCTCACAGGCTTTTAAGACCCCAGACAGTACTCATCAAAGTAGAATGTAGAACATTTTCTTTATAAACTATGCTATGCCAGTTGAGCTAGATGTTCCCTGAGACCATGGTCTCCGCAGCCCTCAGCTCAGCAATTCGGTCCCTCGGGGAGTTTGGATGTGTCTATGGAGCGTCCATGACCTTGCCTTGTACAAGTTGTGGAAAAAGCAGATCTTTTAAGGAGCTGAGTTTATTGACATTTGTCAAAAAGTCAGGAGTTTTGGATGGAAACTGGTCATAGAAAATACCATCTTTCTTTTCTTTAGTTCATTGGTTTATTTTGGCCACTTTGTTGTTTAGGTTTTTGGTTTTTAGTTCAGTCATTCACAAACGAAAGTGCCTACTCTGTTAATGTATTTTCCTTACCCACTTTATTTCTGGTACCACCTCCCCATGCTGGTTTCCTCCAGTCTCAGACTGTCCAGGAAGAGCAGTGGAATAGCAGTTGACCTGGTTAGTTGACATCTTATTTCGATTGCCGACTTCTTTCACTGAAGTGAATTGAGTATAAAAAGTTGAAAGATGTCTTTGAAACGATCTAACTCTTGTGTATTCAGACTACTGAGTGCCTGCTGTGTGCCAGGCAGCACGCCAGAAGCAACCTCATTAGTTTATGGATAAGAACATCCAGATTGGGTGATTTGCCCAGGACTTTACAGTAGTTGAACTGAGACTGGACCCTTCAGGCAAATCCCTTACCATGATGTTCTTTCAACTTTTTATCTTGAAACACATCGAAGTAGAAGAAGCAACACTTTTACTCCCCATGTGAGTAAGGTAAGCCTAACAAAAAATTCTTCTTAGGGTTAGAATACTAGAGGGGAAGCTAAGTTGCCAGAATCAGAAAAGGAAATAACATCGGTAGAAAGTATGCTCCAGTGTTTACAGTGTATATACTTATGGATGAGAGCCAAATTAGTATTTGGTTAGACAAGGATATGAGAAGCACCTTGGTGGGAAGGTACTCTAGTTAGGAGTACTATCTGTGTCTACAGAATGCTAATTATCCTTAAGCTCTTTTGTTTTTAAACAAAGGCAGAACAGGCTAAATAACAATAGTTTTAAAAGAGTGTGTTGCCAAGATCTGTACTTTATGTTACCATCACACATCAACTGGTTCAGCCGTCCAATTTCACTCTTCCTATCACAAACCAAGCACTAGCGCATTTGGGAACTGAGAAGAACGTCCATGTGAGTTAATGGTCCCAGAAGTAAACGTTTTTTTAAGGCAAGACTTCTGGTTTTAAACAAACATTACAGAAATAAATTGTGATGAGGTTTTTAGAGGCTGCCATTGCAAATCCTGAACTCTTACTGAAGGGATGGGCACCTTTGCACACATAGAGGATGTTTCCCCCAGGCAGAAACAGAGTCCTAGCTTTGGGAAAAAGAGTCGTGAATCTCAGCTGTCACTGACACTTCAGGAGGAAACAATGTCTTTAAAATGCCATGTTCAAACTAGGTCACCAAAATCAACGCATTTAACATGATTTCAGAAGTAAAATTCTAGCCACCTTTCTTTACTTTCTAATGCAGTGGTTTTCAGTGCCAATGTGCATATTGAAAAGATGGATAAAAATGCAGATCACTTGCACCACTCCCAGTGATTGAGTCAAAGAGTGTAGGATGGGGCCGAGAAATCTCAATTTTTCACAAGCAAACGCCTTTATTCCTGATGCCAGCCATGCATAGACCACTTTTTTCAGTTTAAGCAAACTTTTTATTGAAATATACTACACAGACAGAAAAGTACCCAAATCATAAGTGAACAACTCAATAAATTTTCATAAAGTGAACACAGTAAATGTAACCATCACCCAAATGAAGGAATAAAACAATACCAGCTCCCCAAAAATTCCCTGTTGGATTCCTTGCCAGTCATTAAACCCACTGCTGTATAGTCAATTCCAACTCATGGTGACACTATAGGACAGAGTAGAACTGTCCCATAGGGTTTCCAAGGCTGTAAATCTTTACAGAGGCAGACTGCCACATCTTTCTCCTACACAGCAGCTGGTGGGTTCGAACCACCAATCTTTCAGTTAGCGGCTGAGCTTTTTAACCACTGCACCACCAGGGCTCCCTCGCCAGTCGTTACTACCTGCCAAAGCAAATGATCATCCTGTCTTCTGACACCCTTAGTTTTGCCTGTTTTTGAGCTTTATATAATGGATTCACATAGAATGTATGTTTTGGTGTCTCCCTTCTCAAATAGAGTTCACTGTATGATGTGAGGTAGGGATCAAGATTGATTTTTTTTTTTTTATCCATGTGAATATCTCATTAACTGAGTTCTACTTATTAAAAAGATCATCCTTTCCACCACTGCACTGTAGTGTCATCTTTGTTGTAAATCAAGTGATCGTATATTTGTGGGTCCGTTTATGGAATCTCTTGTTTCGCTGGTCTATTTTCCTTTTACTGTGCTAGCATCTCACTATTTTAATTACTGTAACTTTATAATAAATCTTGACATCTAATTGTGTATATTCTTTAGCTATATGCCTCTTCACAATTACTGGCCATTCTTAGTCCTTGTATAAATTTTAGAATCATCTTGTCAATTCCCACAAAAAAAAAAATGGGATTTTTTATTGGGATTGCATTGAATCTATAGATCAATTCAAAGAGAAGTGGCATCTTTACATAGTCTAGGAATATGGTATCTCCATGTATGTAGGTCTTCTTTAATCTCAGTAATGTTTAACAGTTTTGTATAGAGAAGTCTTGGCCATCTTTTGTTAAATTTATTCCTAGCTATTTGATTTTTAATGCTGTGGTAAATGGTATTTCTATTATACTTTCTAATTGTTGCTAGTATATAGAGCTACAATAGATTTTTATATCTTGACTTGTTATGTATCAACTTTTTTGAATTCACTTATTATTTATTAAGTTTGATTGTAGATTCTTTTGGAATTTCTGTATACATAATTATGTCATCTGTGAATAATAATAGTATTATTTCTTCCTGTTCAATCCTTACACTTTATTTTCTTTTAAATCTATACGTCTTTCGTTTCCTTTTCCTCCCTTAATGCATTTCTGAGGACCTCTAATACAGTGTTGAATAAGGACAGTGAGAATGGGCATCTTTGTATCTTCCCAATTTTAGGGGCAAAGCTTTCAATATTTCACTATTAAGTACAGTGTTTACTGTAGGATTTTGTGGATATTTTGTATCAGATTTAAAAAGTTTCTTTCTGTTCCTAGATTGCTAAGAATTTTTATCACGAATGGATGTTGAATTCTAATAAGTGCTTTTTCTGCATCCATCAAGATGATTGTTTGCTTTTCTCCTTTATTCTGTTAATATGATGAATTTTACTGATTTATTTTTCTATTAATTGATTTTTCTTCTGGTTCTGGGTCATATATTGCTACTCGTTCACATGCCTAGTAATTTTTTATTGGATGCGGGGCATTACAAATGCTATGTTGTTGAATGTTTGGTTTTTGTTGTCTTCCTTTAAAGAGTATTGAAGTTTGTTTTGGCAGGCAGTTACTTGTTGATTAGGTCTATCCTTTCAATGTTTGTTTTTAAGCTTTGTTGTTGTTATTGCATGCCATTGAGTTGACTCTGACTCATAGCGACCCTGTATGACAGAGTAGAACTGCCCCATAGGGTTTCCTAGGCTGTAATCTTTACAGGAGCAGATCACCAGGTCTTTCTCCTGCAGAGTTGCTGGTGGGTTCAAACCACCAACATTTTGGTTTGCAGTGGAGCACTTAACCATTGCACCAAAAATACCTTTACTCTAGGTCTAGTTTAGCTCTATCACTAAGCTGTTATCCTTAGAGTTGGGCAGTCCCTATTGAATGCCCCAGGTTGTCAACGAGGTCTGTCCACTAAGGCTGGTAGAAATTTAAACATTTCCTAGCCTTTCTGAGCTCTGGGAATTATTTGGTTTAAGCTCCCAGGCAGTTGTTCTTTGCTTGACCTCGTAGAGTTTCACCCGATGCATGTGCAGGTCAGTGTTTAGTTTTAGTCTTGAGGGAGCCTCTCTTCAGATTTTTGGAACTCTTTCTATGTGTGACTCCTCACAGACACTCTGCCCTGCAAATTCCAGCAAGCTTAGCCTCCCTAAATGCTATGTTCTAAATTCAGTGGGACCGCTGGGCTTCTACTTAGGTTCTCCTTCATTGGCCTGCTGTTTGGAAATTGCCTCCAGGGAAGGCTATCATAGGCTTCACTTTGTTTTCTTTCTCTCAGGGATCACAGACCTGTTCTGCCTGTTGTTCAGTGTCTGAAAATAGTTGCTTCATATATTTTTTCCAATTTTCTAGTTGATAGTAGTGGGGTGATGAGCAGAGGTAGAAGTCCTCACATTTATTTTTCAAATATTAAGGCAACCTTGCATTTCTAATCTTGTTTTAAATATATTGCTGTATTAAGTTTACTAATATTTTGAGTAGGATTCTTGCATCTATGTTTATGAGAGAGATTGGTCTATAATTATTATCATTATTATTATATTATCCTTGTCAGTTTGGGTATCAAAGTTACACTGACCCCATAAAATGCATTAAACAGTGTTTCTTCTTCTATTCATATGAAGAGTTTGTATTAATCTGTTATTATTTCCTTTTTAAGCATTTTGGAATAATTCACCAGGGAAGCCCTCTAAGCTTAGAGATTTCTTTGTGGGAAGGTTTTAAATTTCAGATTCAATTTCTTTGATAGTATAGGACTATTCTATTTTTTGTTGTTTTGGTTTTGGTAAGTTGTACTTTTCCAGCAATTTGTCTATTTCAGCTGAATTTTCAAATTGATATTGACAAAAGTAATGAATACTATCTTTGTAGCACAGCTTAAGTATATCCCATACATTCCATGTCGAATTTTCATTAACATCCAGTTCAAATTGATTTATAATTTCCATTGTGGTTTCCTCCTTAACCTGTTTTTTTTTAAGAAGTGGGTTACTTGACTTCCAAGCATTTGAGGATTTTTCCTAACTTTTTCTTATTAATTTCTAGCTTTTTCACTTCATTCCACTGTTGGTCAGTGAACATACTTGGTATGATGATAATCCCTTGAAATGTGTTATGACTTTTGTATGCATGCCCGTGGGTACTTGAAAAGATGGTGTCATTCTGCAGTAGTTAGGTACCGTATTTTATATGTATCAATTACATCAAGTTTGTTCATGATTTTATTCAAATCCCTTATATCCTCACATACTTTTTGTCTGTTCTATCAGTAACCAAGAGAGATGTATTTTAAAAAATATTCTAGTGTGATTATAGGTTTGTTTATTTTTCCCTTTAGTTTTATCAAATTTTGCTTTATGTATTTTGAGGCTATGTTATTAAAAGCTTACATGTCAATCCAGTTGGAACCAAGCTGACCCAAGACCGGTTTTCAGTCTTGGGGAAGGCCAATCTACCTCTGCCTCCCCCTCACTCCTTGAATGGAGTCCTCTCAAGGTCCCAGCTGAGGGCCTGGTGGATTTCTTGGGACCAGTCCTCCTTGGCAAGCTCTGAACTCAATTTTTGTTTCCATGGCATTATGAAACTGCCAAAAATTCTGCTGTGTGCATTGACTCCCTTGCTGTTCAGTCTCTTGTCCTGCACAACTTAATCAGTGAATAGCTTGAGGGAAACTGATGCTGATGTTGGGCTCACTTTTTTGTATCCATCTTCTCTCCAGGATCTTGATTCTACAAGTCCTAATCGACTTGGCAGCTTTAAACTTGAAACTTCAGTTTTTATCTCTCCCCTGCCTCCCTAAAAAAACTCAGACTCATTGTCGTGGAGTTGATTCCTACTCATGGCGACCCCATGTTACACAGTAGAACTGAACTTCATAGGATCTTCTGGGCTGTAATCTTTATGAAGCAGATCACCATGCCTTTCTTCAGTGGTTCTACTGGGGGAGGGGAGTTCTGAATCACCGACCTTTTGATTAGTAATTGGGCACAAACTGTTTACACTACCCAGGGACCTTCGCAGCCCCATCAAATTTACCGAGAGCTGCTGGCTTCTCAGCGGCTTGCCCTGACCAAGAATTTTCAAATGCCCCAAGTGACAAAGTAGTGTGCAACAGTTGGGATCACCTCAACAAACTTCTCTTTTTTCGAGTCCTGGATGTCTCAGCACTTCCTGATGCCTTCCAACAGATTTTTTCTTTAATTTTTCCTGGTGAAATTGTTGGTCAGGCTATTCCATCATTGCTGGACTGTGGGCAGCAAACGGACATTTGAAAAACACTGATTTTTTTTTTTTAATTTCTTTTTTTATATGATCATTCTTTTTATTGTTTTAAAACAACATGTGGAACACAATATTGTTAATTTAACATTTTTCACGGGTACAATTTAGTGACATCAATTATATTAATCATGTTTTCAACCATCACCAATATCCATTGCCAGATTTCCATTACCATAAATAAAAACTCAATGCTTCCTAAATAATGAATCTCCCTTTCCTCTCTTGTCCCAGGTAACCACTAATTAACTATGGTCTCTATACATTTGCCTATTCTAACTATTTCATATGGGAGAGGCTTATTGATCATTCTTTTTTTTTTTTTTTTATTGTACTTTAGATGAAGGTTTACAGGACAAACTAGCTTCTTGTTAAACAGTTAGTACATATATTGTTTTATGACATTAGTTAACAACCCCACGGCATGTCAACACTCTCCCTTCTTGATCTTGGGTTCCCTATTACCAGCTTTCCTTTCCCCTTCTGCCTTCTCGTCCTTGCCCCGGGATGGTGTGCCCTTTTAGTCTCATTGTGTCCTATAGGTCTGTCTAATCTTTGGCTAAAAGGTGAACCTCTGGGGTGACTTCATTACTGAGCTAAAGGGGTGTCTAGGGACCATACTCTCAGGGCTTCTCCAGTCTCTGTTAGGCCAGTAAGTCTGGTCTTTTTTGAGTTAGAATTTTGTTTTACATTTTTCTCCAGCTCTGTCCGGGACCCTTTATTGTGATCCCTGTCAGAGCAGTCAGTGGTGGTAGCCAGGCACCATCTAGTTGTACTGGACTCAGGCTGGTGGAGGCTGCAGTAATTGTGGTCCATTAGTCCTTTGGACTAATCTTTCCCTTGCTCCTGAAAGGGTGTGAGACCAATGGAGTATCTTAGATGGCCGTTCACAGGCTTTTAAGATCCCAGACCTACTCACCAGGGTAAAGTGTGGAACATTTTCTTTATAAACTATGTTGTGCCAGTTAAGTTAGATGTTTCCTAAGATCATGGTCCCCACAGACCACAGCCCAGACAGTCAGTTCCTAAGGAAGTTTGGATTTGTCCATGGAGCTTCCATGACCTTACCCTGAACAAGTTGTGCTGGCTTCCCCAGTATTGTGTACTGTCTTACCTGTCACCAAAGTTCCACTTATCTATTGTCTTATTTAGTGTTTTTCCACCCCCACCCCTCCCATCCCTCATAACCATCAAAGACTGTTTCTTTTTGTGTGTAAACGTTTTCATGTGTTTTTATAGTAGTGGTCTCATACAATATTTATACTTTTGTGATGACTTATTTCACTCAGCACAATGCCCACCAGATTCATCCATGTTGTGAGATGCTTCACAGATTCATCGTTATTCCTTATCGTTGTGTAGTATTCCATTGTGTGTATGTACCATAGTTTGTTTATCCATTCATCTGTTGATGGACATCTAGGTCATTTCCATCTTTTTGCTATTGTGAGCAGTGCTGCATTGAACGTGGGTGTGCATACGTCTATTCATGTGGCGGCTCTTATTTCTCTAGGATATATTCCTAGGAGTGGGATTGCTGGATCATATGATATTTCTATTTCTAGCTTTCTAAGGAAGTGCCATATCGTTTTCCAAAATGGTTGTACCATTTTGCATTCCCACCAGCAGTGCATAAGAGTTCTGATCTCCCCGTAGCCTCTCCAACATTTATTATTTTCTGTTTTTTTGGATTTGTGCTAGTAATGCTGGGGTGAGATGGTATCTCCTTGTGGTTTTAATTTGGATTTCTCTAATGGCTAGTGATCGCGAGCATTTCCTCATGTGTCTGTTAGACACTTGAATGTCTTCTTTGCTGAAGTGTCTGTTCATTTCCTTTGCCCATTTTTTAACTGGATTATTTATCTTCTTGTTGTAGAGGTGTTGGATTTTCCTGTAGATTTTAGAGATTAGAGCTTTGTTGGATTTGTCATAGCCAAAATTTTTTTCCCAGTCTGTACATTCTTTTTCATGTTATCTTTTGTTGAAGTCTTTTAATGAGCATAAGTGTTTAATTTTTAGAAGATCTCAGTTATCTAGCTTGTCTTCTGGAGTTTGTATGTTGTTAGTTACGGTTTGTATCCTATTAATGCTGTG
>NW_004444012.1:2554746-2564045 GCF_000243295.1 Trichechus manatus latirostris | reverse complement strand
AGTTTTTGGCTTTATATTTAGGTCTTTGATCCATTTTGAATTAGTTTTTGTATATGGTGTGAGGTATGGGTCCTGTTTCATTTTTTTGCAGATGGACATTCAGTTTTCCCAGCACCGTTTGTTAAAAAGACCGTCTTTTCCCCATTTAATGGACTTTGGGCCCTTTTTGAAGATCAAATGACCATAGGTGGATGGATTTACATCTGGGTTCCCGATTCTATTCCATCGGTCAATGTATCTGTCGTTGTACCAGTCACCAGGCTGTTTTGACTACCGTAGCTGTATAGTAGATTCTGAAGTCAGGTAGTGTGAGTCCTCCTACTTTATCCTTCTTCAATAATGTTTTACTTATCAGGGGCCTCTTTCCTTTCCATATAAAGTTAATGATTGTTTTTTCCATCTCTTTAAAGAATGTTGTTGGTATGTGGATTGGGATTGCATTGTATTTGCAGATTGTTTTGGGTAGAACTGTCATTTTCACAATGTTGAGTCTGCCTATCCATGAGCATGCTATATTTTCCATTTATGTAGATCTCTTTTGGTTTCTTGCAGTAGTGTTTTGTAGTTTTCTTTGTATTGGTCTTTTATATGCTTGGTTAGATTTATTCCTAAGCATTTTATTTTTTTCAGGGGCTATTATAAATAGTATTATTTTCCTGATTTCCTTTTTGTCGTTCTCTTTGTTGGTGTATGGGAATTCAACTGATTTTTGTATGTTTGTCTTGTATCCTGCTATTCTGTGAATCTTTCTAATAGTTCCACTAGTTTTCTCATGGAGTCTTTTGGGTTTTCTATATATAGTATCATATCATTTGCAAGTAGGGACAGTTTTACTTCTTCATTATCAATTTGGATGCCCTTTATCTCTTTTTCTTGCCTTATTGCTCTAGCTAGGACTTCCAGCACAATGTTAGATAGGAGTGGTGATAAAGGACATCCTTGTCTTGTTCCTGTTCTCAATGGGAATGTTTTCAGCTTCTCTCTGTTAAGAATGATGTTGGCTGTTGCTTTTGTATAGATGCCGTTTATTATGTTGAGAAATTTCCCTTCTATACCTATTTTATGGAGAGTTTTTATCAGGAATGGGTGTCAGACTTTGTTGAATGCCTTTTCTGCGTCAATTGCGATGATCATGTGATTTTTTTCTTTCATTTCATTTATGTGGTGGATTACGTTGATTGATTTTCTAATGTTGAACCATCCTTGCAGATTTGGTATGAATCCTACTTGGTAGTGATGTATTATTTTTTTGATATGATGCTGAACTCTATTGGCTATAATTTTGTTGATAATTTTTGCATCTATATTCATGAGAGAGATTGGTCTGTAATTTTCTTTTTTTGGAGAAACACTGATTTAATGCCTTATTGTATCTATTTTTGTAACATCTCATTTCCCTTACTGGACTCCAAGTCTCTGGAGAATAACCATAATACTCAGCTTGGACAGACCTTGCCTCATTCCTGATACCACCTGGCTTTTTCATCACAGGAACCTCTAGAGTCTACCTGCAGGTTTGTCGTTATCACTGGTTTCTGACCAATGCTGAGATTCACTAGGAGGAGGTGAAAATAAGGCTGAACTCAGTGATCCACAGCTTCAGTTCATCCCTTCTACCAGTCAGGCTCAGAGCATATGCACTACTAGATGGGGGCAGTTACAGGTTTGGGGGGACCTGAAGCAATATAGTTGTCAGGACCATCTTTAGGAAAAATAATGCAAAATTACAAATATAAAATTAGGAATAAGGTCTTGGAAGGGGCCAGGCAAGAGGAGAGTTTAGAAACTTAACCTTCATCAACGTCATGCTGACTCTGCCTCTGGTTCAGGTTGAAATTTCTCCTTCCTAGCTTGCCTTTGCCGTCCTTAAATCCTCTCTTAATGAGCAGCTACTCTAGCTCCGTCTCTTTCACACAAGGTTTGGACTCCTACTGTGGACTTGGGTTCGAACCCAGCTGACTGACTTCTCCAGCTGGCCTGACTATATACTTAGAAGTCATTGGCAGGAAGAAACCTCATAAGATGCTCTAGGAGGTGGGGCTTCAGAGGCAAGAGGAGACTCAGGAATCAATGAGACACTGAAGATGGACTTTCAGATCAAGTATCGATGATGTTTATCATCCATTGGTTTTAACTAGATGCCAGATACTCAGCTTTACGTGCTTTATCTCATTTAATCTTCTCGGTAACCCTGAGAGATGGGTATTACTTTAGAATCCCTATTTTACAGATGAGAGAACTTCTCTAAGCCTCATTTGTCCAGACACAAAACTAGTAAGTGAGAGAACCCAGATTTCAATTTTGACTCTAAAATCCATCCTTCTCTGAACTGCTACAAAATCTAACCATTTTGTAATATTTACTGAGAAAAGCCTCACGCAGATGGTTATTTATTTTCTGTGATGATATTAGAAAATTTGCTTTATGATACTAAGATTAGTATATGGTTAAACATCTTCTTTTCTCCCTTTCTATGGAGATAGTAAGCTCTTTAGTCAGTGTTTTGCTTATAAGAGCCAGAGGTTTTCTTCAGGCAGTTCCTCGTGGCTCAGTCACTATGGTTATGAGTTTACTTAATCATTCTAATTTAAATTTTTGAATTTACTTGTGAGTCCAAAAAACCCAAACCCATTGCCATTGAGTTGATTCTGACTGATAGCGACTTTATAGGACAAAGTAAAACTGCCCCATAGGGTTTCTAAGGAGCGGCTGGTAGATTCGAACTGCTGACCTTTTGTTAGCAGCCGAGCTCTTAACCACCGTGCCATCAGGGCTCCATTTGTGAGTCCAGTGTCAGTGAAATCTTTGACAGCTTCTATCCCTAGTTTGTATCAGAGTGTATTTAATTTAGAATATCAAAGAGATAAGTGCTCGTAATCATCTTATTATTTATTAGAGGAAGATTAGTATGCCTTAAGCACCAGAAGAGACCAAACAGACACTATTTCATCTTGGCAGGACCTACAGCTGTGTGTCCCCACTTGTCAGCCCTGCTTCAGTAATCCAGAAGAAGAGCACTCAGCACTGTCCCGCAGAAGCTCCTCCAAGAGGGCCTGGGTGTGCAGCACTCTGCCAAGTTCCCCATTAGTTATGGAGAAAAGCCATTTGTATTCTGAAATTGCAAACCAGCCAGGCAATCACCACACAGAAATAGCCCTATGAAAATAAAGCAGTGCTATATTTGAAGGCTTAATCATGCATATTTATAGACCGAGTTTAGTTCTATTTGAAAATTTTCACATTATACAGTAACATTGTGATTACCAGCAGGCTCAGAGGGTGAGGGGATGGGACATTTTATCCACAAAATGTCCTGAGTAATGAGGATTTAATCACAAAGAATTTTTGCTTCTACCCTTCGCTCAATGTCTTTCAAAAATTGCTTTAGCCACCTCGTAAGGAGATGAGAAAGGCACCTGTGAGGTGTTGGGGTGAGCTGGGGAGGGAAGTGTATTCTCACCAGGTTCAGTCTTGGGGCTAAGGACCCTTTCCCACATTAAATTGAAAACCACTTGGGTTGGACAACACATTGCATTTATTAGTCATTCATGACTTAGTATTAATGCGTTTATGAGGACATTTCCTGAGAGAAAATTTGGAAAGATGGAGAGTATCTGGCGTGAGAGGGCAATTTCACCTGTTTCAAAACACTGCCCGGGGCCGGACCTCTTATCAACCGTCTGCTATTCTTCAGTGAATACAAATTGCTGATCTTTGATGACTTGGCATTTTATTGGGCGGTGGGTACTCCAACTTAGCACTTACAGAGTGCCCCATCATCTTCCTCACTGTCACACCTGCTTCTATGATGTTGATTGTATCCCGGTCTCCTAGTCACTCATGCTGGTGAGGAAAGGCTCCATTGAACACACATTTGAAGGGGGCAAGGGAGGGAGACATCTGGATACCTGGAGGCAGAGGGAACAGCAGTGTAAGGACCCTGAGGACTTGGCTCAGGTGCTCAAGGTGAATGAAGGGGCAATAGAAAGAGAGGAGAGGAACCAGTTCTGGCAGTTACTGATGTTGAAATTAGAAAGTTTAGAGTTGTGTTCGACTTCTTTCTCTGCCTCCATGCCTTGATCTAGTCCTCCAAGTGCTCTGAGACATTATTCAGAACCGTGACCTTCTTTCCACTCCCATTGCTACCACATGAGATCACTTCCTCTCAGCTGGTCTCCCTAATTCATGGCTTTTTCTTCTCCCAATCTGTCCTCCACATTGCTGTTAGAGTCAGCCTGTCCAATCACATACCTCATCATGTCATCCCCCTCTTTAACATTGTCGATGCCCCCCCGCCGCCCCATTCTATGTCAGCACTGCCCAGTAGAACTTTCTGCAATGATGGAAATGTTCTATTGTCTGTGCAGGCCAGTGTCCACATGTGCATTTGAAACGTGGCTAGTGAGACTGAGAAACTGAATTTGTTTATTGTGGTGAAGATGTATATAACGAAACATTTGCCGTCTCAACATTCTTCACGTGTACAATTCAGTGGCATTAATTATGTTTATCATGTTGTTCAACCATGACCATTATCCATTTCCAGATTTTCCTGTCACCCTTACAGAAGCTCAGTGCCCCCCAAACAATAAGTCACCCATTTCCCCTCCTTTCCATCAACTCCCGGTAATGAGCTGTCTGTATATACTTGCCTGTCCTAGATATTTCATGTGCGTGGGATCATGTAATACTTGTCCTTTTGTGATTGACTTGTTTTACTCAGCATAGTATTTTCAAGGTTCATCCATGTATCAGAAATTCACTTCTCTTTATAGCTGAGTAACATTTCCTTGTATGTATGTACCACACTTGGAAACTAAATTTTTAATTTTAATTTTAGAGAATCTAAACAGCCACATACAGCTTTTAGCTACAATACTGGACAGCACAGAATTTCTGTGGTTTTTAATACTTGGAAAAGTCGTATTTCCCTTTGGGACTCTAATGAAAGTTCTGAACAATCTTCCTTTATAATATTTTACAATATTTTGCCTAGAATTGAATGATTTGTGATTCCATGGATCCCATCCATGTATCCCAAGAAGCCTGGCCTAGTGGGGGTAAAGTCCAAGATCCTGCACTGGCTTTGTCTAGCCCCGTTACTAGAATGGGGAAACTCAGATAGCATGTGGATAATATCTTAGGTCTCAAGCTGGATTGGACAGGTTGATTGTCCTGAGCTTCTGGCAGCAGACCAGTTGGAGGAATAAATGATGAGCAGGAAAAGAAACCAAGGGTCAGTCCAGAAGAGTAGAATCAAATCTCAGGAGAGGAAGAACAGACTGGAAGAGTAGTGCAAGTTGGGGCAAGGCAAGGTTCACACTGGAGGTCGTGAATGAAGTGAGACAGTGCGAGGCAGTGAGCTGAACAACCCAGCCGCATCCCATGTGCTCTGTGTCTCATCACACTGGGCCGGTCCATCACTGTTCCCCAGTTACATCATGCTTCCATATCATTGTTCACATGATCTCTTTTGCTGAAATGCTCCTTCTTGTTAGCCCAGCAAACTCTTCCTTCTACAAGGTCAAATTCATCTCCTCTGGGATGCTTCACCTAACCCCCTTCCTTCTGAAATCAGTCACTCCTCATCCATGCTCTCCCACCACCACCTCTTCCAGCCTTCTTGTGTGGAAGAGTAGTTTGGGAGTCTGACAGGCCCAATTAAATCCTGGCTCTTCCATTTGCTAGCCGGGTGACCCTAAACCACATTGCTTTGGTTTCCTCATCTGCGTAACTGAGGAAATGGTAACGGCCTGCATTGTTGTAAGGATTAAATATGTCAGGATATGCAAAGTGAGTGGTGCAATGCCAGGCACATCGTGGGAACTCAATAGATAATAGTTGTCATTACCATTATTATAATTTGAATCGTTACCATTACTATGTGATGCATATACTTAGCTATACACTTAGTTGCTTATGGATATTCTTCTCTCCGCTCTAAACCAGAATTCACGGCAGGCTTCCTGTTTCAAGCAGGTTAGAAACCACTTGATATAAAGGAGCACCTGGCTTGGTTTGCTAGTCAGATAGTTTCAGGAATCATTTATTTGGCCAAAAATTTTTAGGGCACCCTTACCATGTATCACACCGTTTCATCTGCTTTGCACGGTTTTAAACATTTGAAAGGATTTGATCAAGAATGTTTCTTCTCTAGTCCAAAGGACCAGTGGACCACAGCTACCACGGCCTCCACCAGACTGAGTCCAGTACAGCTAGATGGTGCCTGGCCACCACCACTGACTGCTCTGACCGGGATCACAATAGAGGGTCCTGGACAGAACTGGAAAAGGATGTAGAACAAAATTCTAACTCACAAAAAAAAGACCAGATCTACTGGCCTGACAGACTGGAGAAACCCTGAGAGTATGGCCCCTGGACACCCTTTTAGCTCAGTGGTGAAGTCACTCCCGAAGTTCACCGTTCAGCCAGGGATTGGACAGCCCTCATAAAACATAACAGAACTAATGAGGCACAGCAGTCCAGGGACAAGGACTAGTAGGCAGGAGGGGACAGGAAAGCTGGTGATAGGGAACCCAAGGTTGAGAAGGGAGAGTGTTGACATGTCGTGGGGTTGTTAACCATTGTCATAGGGCAATATGTGTACTATTTAATGACAAACTATTTGTTCTGCAAACTGTCATCTAAGGTACAAAAAAAAAAAAAAGAATTATCTACGTGAGATCAAATTGACAACAGCAACTCGAAAGGTTTGATGGGAATCCTAGGGGGCAGTGAGTTGAAGACAATGGTGATGGAATAATTTGGAAAAGGATAGTGAGAATAGCAGCACAACTGGAAGAATGTAGTCGATGTCACTGAATTGTACATGTAGAAACCTTTGAAATGGTGTAACTTTGACTATGTATATTTTCACCAAAACAAAAAAAAAGGTCCCCCAAGGTCGAGAAGGGAGAGTGTTGACATGTCGTGGGGTTGTTAACCAATGTCATAAAACAATATATATACTGACTGTTTAATGAGAAACTATTTGTTCTGTAAACCTTCAGCTAATGTACAATAAAAAATATATGTATATATTAAATCGTATGAAAAATCCTAGCCAGTTCAATAAAGCAATTAAAAGACATGAAGTCATACAGATGGAAGAATGTTTCTTCTCAATCCTGGTTTTGTCCAAGCCCTCTGCTTTTGGCACACGTGGGTTTAGCAGACCAGGGTTAGAGAACAGGACCCCAAGGGAGGAAGACACAGAGCAGGTATAGTCTGGGTGGGGAGAAAAGGTGAGATGGTGAAGGTAAGTGCTTTACACAGATGATCACGTTCAATTCTCACGATGACCCGCGGTACTATGGTATTTCCTGTTTTACAGATAAGAAAATTGAGGTTTAAAGAAATTAAGAAACATGTCCGACGTTTACACAGCCAGTAAGTGGTAGAGCCAGGATTTGAACCAGGAAACTTGAGTTCTGAGCCTATACTGGGGCTGGATCTTATATGGAGGTACCGCCCGTAAGGGAAGATGCTGGATTATGGAAAAGGGGAGGGGTGGCTCAGTATGAGCTCTGTGCCCCAAGAAGCAACATGGAGGCTCTCGGGTGTGGAGAGGGGTCTGCTGAGAGAGGAGGAATGGAGATGACAGTCACACAAAACCCATTTTTGTCTCTTACTGAAATACATATGTGGATGATCTGGCTCATTCTGGCCTCTTAAATGAGGGGAAGCCCTCACCTCGCCTTCTTACATGCGTTTATAAAGGACTGTGGTGCATTGGAAGGAGCCCTGGTGGCACAGTGGTTAAAGCGTTCGGCTGCTAACCGTAAGGTCGGTGGTTGGAACTCACCAGCCGCTCCTCGGGTGAAAGATGTGGCAGTCTGCTTCCCTAAAGATTTACAGCACTGGAAACCCAATGGGGGCAGTTGTGCTCTGTTCTGTAGGGTCGCTATGAGTTGGAATCCACTCGACTGCAGTGGGTTTGGGTTTTTTTTTTTTTTTTTTTTTTTTTGGCGGTGCATTGTCAGATCCTCGCATGTCGCTGCCGGGCAAAATACATGTATCCTTTGGCACCACTGCAGCAAAATTTTGGACAAAATTTTCTAAAAAGTAACGTTCATCTCAAACCTGTGGTACTTGTAAGAGGGGATTGCTTTTATTAGTCAAACACATCGTGGGTTCACTCATACCAGTTCTGAAGGACACAAAGCAGTTCCTCCTCGTTGATCTTTTTATTTTTCCTTCAGAAATAACTAGACTCTTGGCTTCAGAAAAGGATGAATGACTGCCTGGGGCTGACTCACAGCTCCGCTGCGACTGCTCCTGGCTGAGACGGAGGCTCTGGCAGGCGTTGGCACAGTAGCTGCCTCCTCGCTGGGCTGTGGCTGCTCAAAGGCCTCTCTTGAGCTTCTGGCTCACGGCCCAGGCTCTTCCATGGGTCCCTTTTGCTTTTTCTCATCTCTTCTGCTGCACCTTCCCTGTGCAGGCTTCTGAGCTCCCCACTGCCCTTCAGAGCCACCCCAGTCCCCTCATCCTCACTGGCCTGCGGAGGGTTTTCTCCTCCACTTGAGCCTTTTTGTTAGCCGTAGCAGAGTCAGTCTCCAGCTCATCAGGACCCCATGCACAATGGAACAAAACACTGCCTGGTCCTGCACTACCCACTGATCCCCTGGATCCGACGGCTGCGTTCTGATCCATAGGGTTTTTGTTGGCGGTTTTCAGAAGAGACATTCAGGCCTTTCTTCCCCATCTGTCTTACTCTGGAAACTCTGCTGAAATGTATTCAACCTCATAGCAACATGCAAGCCTCCACTGACAGATGGGTGGTGGCCGCACATGAGGTGCCTTGGCCAGGAATTGAACCTGAGTTTCCTGCATGGAAGGCGAGACCACCGGTGCCCCCATCCACTTGAGCCTAGACTCCTCCATTGCTGAACGAGACACAGAGTCATTTCTAATCGCTCTTTTCCTTTCCATACCCACCTTGCCCCAGTGGAAATTTTTTCTTCCTCCTTCATTTGCTGTTACAGAGAAGGTGTCCAAGGCCATGTAAGATGGAGAAGCCACAGAGCGCGAAGTCTGAATCCCAGCAGGCTTGATTGGACAAGACCTTTCTAGGCCATTCCAGCTCTGAGCTGCTAGGATTAAATCTTTCCTGGAGCTTCGAACAAAGACGACCTTTGCCACTATGGAGTAACTAAAACATCTACAATTTGACTACTAGGAGAAAAACTAAACCCGTTGCCGTCGAATCGATTCTGACTCATAGCAACCCTATAGGACAGGGTAGAACTGCCCCATAGGGTTTCCAAGGAGCGGCTGGTAGATTCAAACTGCCGACCTTG
>NW_004444012.1:2526390-2527305 GCF_000243295.1 Trichechus manatus latirostris | reverse complement strand
TGGTGGGGTGACTCAAACCTTCAGTCTGGAAGGGTCTGGGCCATTAGTAGTAATGTTGGAATTAGGTTGCTGTAGTTTTCCATTGACTTTAATCACAGGGCATAGTAGTACTAAGAGACGTCCTAAGGGATCGCCTGCATTCCAGACATATGCTTCTTTAACTCCATTATGTAATATCAATCTAATTTCCTCTTGGTGATCAGGATCAATCACACCAGCAAGTATTGTAACTCCTTTCTTTGCCTGTTGATCCAGAGGCATAAGGAGCCCAAAGTGGCTAGATGGCATTCTTAGCTTCCAGTTCAATGGAATCACTGATATGTCTCCAGGTGGGAACATTCCCCCCTTTGGAATTAAGACCTCTAGACCCACAGAGCATAAGATTGCAGGGACAGGAAGCAAAAATCTTGCAAGTGGGTCACTAGGGATAATAGTGAGTGGTGTCACTCCCATTTCCACCCCTTAACTCATTGACCCATGAATCCTGGCTATGGGAGAAGCAGCACCATATACTGGATGCTAGCATAGAGCATATACAGCCTCCTGGAGAACATTGCCCCAACTCTGCAAGATATTGCCACCTAGCTGGCATGGTAATTTTGTCTTTAGAAAGCCATTCGATTGTTCTATCAAGCCAGCTGCTTCAGGATGATGAGGAATATGGTAAGACCAGTGAATTCCATGAGCATGGGCCCATTGCTGTACTTCATTTGCTGTGAAGTGAGTCCCTTTATCTGAGGCGATGCTATGTGGGATACCATGACAATGGGTAAGACATTCTGTAAGTCCATGGATGGTAGTTTTGGCAGAAGCACTGCATGCAGAGAAACAAATCCATATCCAGGGTGTCTGTTCCACTAAGAACAAAATACTGCTCTTTCCATGATGGAAGTGGTCCAATGTAATCAACTTGCC
>NW_004444012.1:2522228-2524183 GCF_000243295.1 Trichechus manatus latirostris | reverse complement strand
TGAGTATATCTGTTCCAATTATGCATTCTGGAACTGGGGAAATCACTACAGGATAGGTTTGGGGACCCACTGGACCTACTGTGAGGTGGACATTGGCTAAGACTCCATTAATAACCTGACCTCCATATGCCTTCATTCTTACTGGTGGGCCACAGTGATGTTTTGGGTCTCCTGGAATTAGTGTAAGTTCACAGTCAGTATCCAGTAATCCCTGAAAAGTCTGATTATTTCTTTTTCCCCAGTGAACAGTCACTCTCATAAAAGGCCGTAGATCCCTTTGGGGAAGTCTGGGAGAAAGATTAACAGTATAAGTTTTTGGCAGTGTATTGGAGTCCTTCCTCAAGGGGACCCAGCCTCCTCTTCACTGAAGGGGTTGTGGGTCTGTAAACTTGCTCAAGTCTGGGAATTGATTGAGGGGCCTTGACTCTCTATTCTGGTGATTTGAGTTAGACTGCTGTTCGCTTGACCTAGAATTCATCCACCTGTACAGCTCAAGTAAATGTTTAGTAGACTTCCTATCTATTTCACTCCTAGGGACACCACGACTAAGTAGCCAATGCCATAAGTCCATACGAGTCAGACTATTCTGATTACTGCTTTGACTCTGCTGTCCATTACTGTAACCACGCCCACCTTGTCTTTGTCGATTGAGTGCAGCCACTTGGCCCCTACCACCACGGGGTCCAATCACCCCATCGTAGTTAGATGTCTTAATTCAATTAGGGCAGTTCCCACTGTCAAATTTCACTTACATAAAATAGCAATTACAGCAGTCTTCATGGATGCTGGAGCTCCCTTCAAAAATTTGTTCTTCACCATTGTGGTAAAAGGTGTGTCCTCTGGGCACTCTGTGTGTGGGTCTGTGGGTCTAACCTGATAAGTCCACTCTAGCATGCCAATTTCCCTAAGTCTTTGGATGTCTTCTTCTACAGTATGCCAAGGCAGGTCTTGTGCTTCAACTTGATTTAGTGTAGGCCACCATGTAATCCATGCTTCAGCGATCCAACCAAATAAACTGTTAGATCCTTTCATAACTTCTCGAGCTGAAACATTGCATGAAGAATCTGTGCTTAGTGGCCCGTATCAATAAACTCAGACTGATCCATCTTTATGTTCTTGCACCATTATCCCACACCCTTAATAGCCATCCCCACACATATTCCCCAGGTTTCTGTTTGTACATATTAGAAAAGTCAAGCAGTTCTTTTGGAGCGTAGCATCACTCCTCCTGGGTCACACTTTATACTTCACCTTTTGGGGCTTGCTGGGACTTAAGTCTAATTATAGGTGTAGAAGCCAAAATTGGTAGGGAAATGTTTTGAGAACATTCAGCATTGTCTTGTAAAGCATCTGTCTCAGGCAATGCCCCAGGCAATGACTCAGGCAAAAGTCAGTTTAGATGCAGCTGGGTTAAACTCATTAGATGGGAGTGGAGGGGCTAAGGGTTTTACTGGACAGGGTGGTTTAGCAGACAAGCATGGAGTAATCTCTTCAGATGGGAGTGAGAGAGTTGGTTCTGTTGGCAGGAGTGGTTCAACAGAATTCAGGGGCTAGTGTCTCCAGCTTCCTGATTATCTGCTCATGTGTCCCCATCCCAAGTTTCAGGATTCTGTTTCTTCCCAATCAATGTCTTCACTGTAACTCCAGACACCTTTCGAGGCTGGCAGTTGAGTTGGCATTATAAATTCAGCCACTTTTACAATAAGACTCTGGGTTTGGTTTTCAGCAATATCAGCTCTGTTACTATAAGAAATATGGCTTTCTTTCAAGGCACAAGTGGAAACTTTGAGGTCATTTATCTGGCACTTGAGCTTTGATGCTGAAGCCCTGAACACATCTTTCACCAGTTTGTCTAGTGAAAGATGACCAACCAACCAGCTTCCTTACACTTCTCATTATGACAAAATTATAGAAAGATATCACACTTGCAGTCACCCAGAGCCTCACCTTTCACC
>NW_004444012.1:2497643-2507565 GCF_000243295.1 Trichechus manatus latirostris | reverse complement strand
ATCTCAAATTCGCTTTGGAGGTGAGATTTACATCCTACTTTCTACTAGAGAAAATCCATAAATTAGCACAGGATGGGAACCTGGCCCTGACTCTGAAGACGGGGCAGAGTGACAAGTCCAGCACAGATCTCTGATACTCTGATTTTCTTCCTTTGTTTGGCCAACGTTCAATTACGTATCACTGTATTGACACAATGTGATACATAATCGATGAAGCCCAAAGCAGTAGATATGCATCCCTTCATCCCCTCCCCCAATATATCAAAAACATAAACAAAAACCCCACCGCCATCGAGTCCATTCTGATTCATAGTGACCTCATAGGGTTTCCAAGGCTGCATATCTCTACGGAAGCAGACTGTCACATCTTTCTCCTGCGGAGCCACTGGTGGTTTTGAACTGCCAACCTTTCAGTTTGCACTCCAGTGCCTTAACCACTGTGCTACCAAGGCAATGTACACATACCAAAAACATTTGCTTTTCAGTGTAATTCAACAGAATCTAGAGATGATTTGTCCCAGGAAAATAATTCTATCTCAGTTTGTTGCTCAGAAAAGTTATAATCCTCTGGTTGTTTTTCAAGATTGTCAAAGCAGTAAGTTGAATTTAAGCATTTGTAAAGTCAACCAAATTCTTAAAGAGCTTTTTTTTTCCTCATCCAAATACCCTTAATAATCAAAATACAGAACAAAACTTCCTTTTCAAAGACTGATAAAAATAAAATTATTTAAAACCATTTCATTTCCCCAAATAGCTAAAACATGTTGAAAGAGAAGAACAAAGTAGGAAGACCCACAACCTCCTGATTTTAAAACATTATGTAGCTACAGTAATCAAAACAGTCTGGTACTGGTATAACAGTAGACACATAGACCAGTGGAATAGAATTGAGAGTCCAGAAACAAACCCACACATCTAGTCAGCTGATTTTTGACAAGGGTGCTAAGTCCATTTGATGGGGAAAAAAGAATCTCTTAATAAATGGTGCTGGGAAAATTGGATTCCCACATGTAGAAAAATGAAACAGGATCCATGCCTCACACAACACACGAAAAGAAATTCAAAATGGATTAAGGACCTAAACGTGCAATCTAAAACCATAAAATTCCTAGAAGAACAAGCAGGGGCCTAGCCTTCAGCAATGGTTATCTAATATAATAACAAAAGCACAAACAGCAAAAGACAAGATAAATAAATGGAACCTCATACAAATTAGAAACTTTAGTTCATCAAAAGACTTTACTAAAAAAATGAAAAGACAAGCTACTGACTGGCAGAATATCTTCAGAAACTATATATCTGACAAGACTCTAATAACCAAAATATATATAAAACTGAAATTACTTAACAACAGAAAGACAAATAACCCAATCATAAAATAAGCAAAGGACTTGAATAGACATTTCACCAAAGAGGACATTCAAATGGCCACCAAACAGATGAAAAAATGCTCAGCATCATTAGCCATTAGAGAAATGCAAATCAAAACCACAGTGAGATGTCCTTTCACTCCCACTAGGATGGCTAAGATAAAAAACAAAACAAACAAGCAGAAGATAACAAATGTTGGCAAGGATGTAGGGAAACTGGAACACTTATCCATTGCTGGTGGGAGTGCAAAATGGTCCAGCTATTGTGGAAAACAGTGTGGCAGTTCCTCAAAACACTAAAAATAGAACTACCATATGACCCAGCAATTCCACTCCTAGGTATATACCCAAAAGACTTGAAAGCAGAAACTCAAAAAGAGACTTATACACCATTGTTCACTGTAGCACTATTCACAATAGCCAAAAGGTGGAAACAACCTAAATGCCCATCAACAGATGAATGGATAAACAAAATATGGTATATACATACAATGGAATACTACTGAGCCAGTAGGAGAAAGGAAATCTTGATATATACTATAGCATGGATGCAGCTTGAAGACATTCGGCTGAGTGAAATAAGCCAATCACAAAAGGACAAATATTGTATGATATTACTTATATAAAAAGATAAGGCAAACGTATAGAGACCAAAAGTTATTAGTGGTTACCAGGGGTGGGAGGCAGGGGGGAAAGGAGGTGAATAGTGATGGAAAAATTGCATTGATTAAGGGTAGGGTTGCACAGCCGATTATTGTAATTGCTGTCAATCAACTGTACACCTATAAAAAGTTGAATTGGCAAAAGTTGTGTGATAGATATATTTACAACAACAACAACAGCTGAGGCTGTTTATGTACAACCAAACACCTCATGAGATTTGGTTCCTTGGTTTGCAGGTTTAGGGTCATGGTTTCATGGGATAACACAGTTCATTGGCCTAATAATGTGTTTAGTGCTTCTATTCTACCTTCTAGTTTGTTGCATAGTGCCTGAGGCCTTAAAAACTTGTAAGTGGCCATCCAAGGCACAACAATTGATCTCTATTGACCTGGAGAACAGAGGAAAAAGGAGAGTCATGAATAGGAGGAGGATATGCAATGTGTGGCTAATTGCCTCCATGAACAACTGCCTCCTTTGCCATGAGACCAGAAGAACTGGATGGTGCCTGGCTACCATTACTGAACATTTTGAGCAAAGATTCCAAAGAAGAATCCTAATCAAAAGCGGGAAAATGCAGAACAGAATTTCAAATTCTCATGGACTCCAGACTTCCTGGAGCCATGAAGGTTGGATGAACCTGTGAAACTATTGCCCTGAGATAATCTTTAAACCTTAAACCAAAAATATCCCCTGAAGTCATCTTAAAACCAAACTATAGTTTAGCTTAACACCAAACTATATTTAGCTTAACTAGTAAAAAAGGTTTGCTTTGAGCGTTATGCTCTTTTAAGAACTATCTATATGGGATCCAATCGACAACAACAACTTGAAAAATTAGACAGGAACCTCAAGGGCAGTGAGTTTATGTTAATGAGGGAGAAACAACTCGGAAAAGAAGGGTGAGAATGGTTATTCAACTCAAAGAATGTGATCAGTGTCACTAAATTGTACATGTAGAAACTGTTGACTTGGTGTATGTTTTGCTGTGTATATTTGTTGTCAACAACAACAAAATAAACAGAATTTAGGGGGAAAAATTTCATTTTTCTTAGCTTCACTCAACCAAAATTATAACTCATTTGTAGGCTGTGAGCGAGATCCATATTATAGTTCCTGGCCTTTGGAAGCCTACATTTCAAAAGGGGAGAGAAGAGAAGCACAAAGAAGATATTAAAGACACTTGACTGAAGCTCAGGTGTTTATGATGTCCAGTATGCATAGACAAAGCAACCTGTATATGCTTAAAAGATGGAGCTGGGAAAGGGAGGGACAGGCTGAGAAGATGGAGTCAGGAGGGAGGTAAGGGCACAGGAAGGAGTTTATTCTTGTGTTGGGGAAACAGGTTGGTGTCCTGCTGGAAATGTTTCTTGAAAAAAAAAATGCCTACAGAGGGTAGAAGAAAAGAGAAAAGTGATTTGGCAGGAAAGGTTAGAGATGATATTCTGGGCAGAGACCTAAGCATATGACTGGCTTGAGAAAGAGGGAGAGTCCTTTGAAGTTAGGTTGACAAGGTCATCTGGACTGAAGAGGGAAAAATCTTGTTGTCAGCAATTTATTGACTGCTTGGATATTCTCTTTTGTGTAGTGCCTATTCAAGTCTTTTGCCCATTTTTATATTGGGGTGTCTGTCTTTTCCTTACTGATTTATAGGAATTCCCTATACATTCTGCCCTTTGTTGAATATATACATATATATGTATGTATATATATTGGAAATATTTTCTCCCACAAGAGAATGCCTTATCTTTTCATTCTTTTAATTGAGTTTTTGTTGAAGAAAAGTTGTTGTGCAATTTATCATTAATTTCCTTTGTGGTTAATGTTTTCTGTTTAAGAAATCTTTGCCTATCCCAAGGTAATCAATTTATTATTCTATGTTATATTTGGAAACCCTGGTGGTGTAGTGGTTAAGAGTTTGGCTGCTAACCAAAGGGTCAGTAGTTTGAATCCACCAGGTTCTCCTTGTAAACCCTATGGGGCAGTTCTACTCTGTCCTATAGGGTCGCTATGAGTTGGAATTGACTCGATGGCAATGAGTTTGGTTTTTTTTTTTTTTTTTTTGGTTTTATGTTATATTTTATGAACTTAGTTTTTTTTAACTCACCCTTTTAGATCTATGATTCACTTAGCATTGAATTTTGCATATGGTATAAAATAGGATAGGTTTGCTAGTGACAAATTCTCTTAGATTTCCTTCATCTAAGGGTGTCTTTATTTCACCTTCCTTCCTAAGGGATATTTTGGCATATATAGAACTTGCAGTTAACAGTTCTGTTCTTTCAGTACTTGAAAAATGTTGTGCTCGTTTCTCCTGGCCTGCATGGTTTCAGATGAGAAATCTGCTCTATTTCTAATTGATATCCCCCTGCAACTAATGCATCATTTCCTTCTAGCTGCTTTCAAGGTTTTTTCTTTGTCTTTAGTTTTCAGAAGTTTAATGATCTGTCTTGGCATCAAGCAAAGGATTTCTTTGGGGTCATGTTATTTGGGGTTTTCTCAGCTTATTGATTATGTAGTTTTATGTCTTTCATCAAAGGTTAGAAGTTTTCAGCCATTATTTCTTTGAATACTTTTTAAGTTCCACTCTCTCCTCTTCTTGTGGGACTTCACTGATACAGCTGTTATTGCTTTTGTTATTGTCCCACAGGTCCCTGATACACTCTTCATCTTTTTTTCCCCTCTTTGTTGTTCAGAATGAGTAAATTCTATTGATCTGTCTTCAAGTTCACCGAATCTACTCTATGTCATTTCTACTCTAACTATTGAGCCCATCCAGTGAGTTTTTTTATTTTGGTTATTGTATTTTTCAGTTCTATAGTTTCCATTTGGTTCTCTTTTATAACATCTATTTCTTGGCTGAGACTTTCTATTTTTAAAATTTGTTTCAAAAGAATTTGTAATTACTTGTTGAAGTATTTTTATGGTGGTTCCTTTAAAATCCTTGTCAGATAACTCCAGCATGTGATTCATCTTGGTGCTGGCATCTGTTAATCGTCTTTCTTCATTTGTGAAGAATAAATTGTATTAATTTTAATTGTATTCTGGACATTTTGGGTATTCTATTATGAGACGCTGGATCATATTAAATCTTCTTTTTCTTTTAGCAGGCAGTCCCCCCGTTGAGGTGTTGAGGGCTGGGTTGATATGTATAGTTAGCTTCTCTCTGGGCCCTGCCAATACCACCCTGACAAGAATGGTACACTAACTCACACTGCCTCGTTGCAGATGAGTGGCTGAGAAGGAAGATCAATTCCTCCTTTGCCCTGCTGACACCTTCCCTGTGAAAGTGAGACATTGACTTGTACCATCTTGTTGCCACCAAATAAGGGTATAAATTCAGCTCCCTACCGTGCCCTACAGTCACCAGGGAGAGGAGAGGCAGAGGGCCGACTCACATCACTTTGTTGCTGTAGGATGGGCAGAAGCTCACAGGGACCTGCTGAAACCATGGGAGAGGATGTGGGGGGAAGCAGAAGGCCAAGTAAACCTGTCTCCCAATACCTCATTCTGCTTAGTTGATGCTAGGTGGATGTGGAGGCTCAGCTTCCCACTGGGCCTGCTGATACCAGGGATGGGGTGAAGTGGAGTGTTGGCTAGTCCCAACTTACACTGCCTTGTTAGGTCTCTTTGATGTCAGGTGGGGGTAAAGGCTCAGATTGCTCCTGGAGCCTGCTGACCCTACCATGGTGGGAGAATCCAAGTACTGCCTACTTCCACTGGGTAGGAAATGGAAGATTAGCTGCCTGTTCAGTCCCACAGACACTACTGTGCAGGGGGATTGGAGTACATCCACCTGCATCTGAAGGGGTGAGGGTGGGGAGGAAGACCAGCTGAAACCATGAGGAAGGGCAGATGCAGTCTTTCCATTATGGATTGGCTGGAGTAGGGCTGATGTTGCCAAAAAGGTTTTCTGTTAGGAGTCTGCCTTTGTGCAGTCCTTTGACCAGGAGGAGCAGGCTTCTTTTTGGAGTCTTTCGGTTAGTACCTATTGGCAGTTCTGGTTTGGAGGCCTCTGTAGTGCCCTATCTGGGATGTATGGGAGGCTGGGTAGCACAAATAGTTTGGCCCAATTACTAACCTAAAGGTTGGCGGTTCAAACCCACCCAGCAGTGCCATGGAAAAAAGTCCTGGTGATCTGCTTCTGTAAAAGATTACAGCCATTACTGGCCTAAAGGAGACTGGGGAAACCCTGAGAGTATGGCCCCCAGACACCCTTTTAGCTCAGTGGTGAAGTTATCTCCGAGGTTCACTGTTCAGCCTGGGAGTGGACAGCCCCGTAAAGCCAAATGGGACTAACGAGGTACAGGAGTCCAGTGACAAGGGCCAGAAGGCAGAAGGGGACAAGGAAGCTGGTGATAGGGAACCCAAGGCTGAGTAAGGATATTGTTGATGTGTTGTGAGATTGTTAACCATTGTCATAGGGCAACATGTGTAGTAACTGTTAAATGAGAAACTATTTTGTTCTGTAAGCCTTCGTCTTAAGTGAGAATAGCAGCACAACTGGAAGAGCGTAGTCAATGTCACTGAACTGTGCATGTAGACATTTTTGAAATGGTGTATCTTTGGCTATGTGTATTTTCACCAAAAAAAAGGTTGAGAAGTTAGAGGGTTGACATATTGTGGGGTTGTTAACCAATGTCATAAAACAATATGTGTACTACTGTGTCATGAGAAACTATTTGTTCTGTAAGCCTTCACCTGAAGTACAATAAAAAATATATAAATTAAAAAAAAAACAGATTACAGCCAAGCAAACACTATGGAGCAGTTCTATTCTGTGACACATGGGGTGGCTATGAGTTGAAACTGACTTGACAGCAATGGGCTTGTTTTTTGTTTTTTGCTTTTTTTTTGGTTCAAGACAGGAAGCCGGCACACTCACTGCCATATTGTTTCTCACGTCCTGCAGTCCACAGGCAGTCATCTTCTGTCCACCTTTCAGAGACTCCCTGTGCTTGTTTGTTGTGTTATATCTGGAATTTTGTCATTGTAAGAGCGAGGACGTGGGAGGGACGGGGCTACTTCATCTCGGCAGAACCAGCAGTCTGGTCTATACTTGATTTTTAACAGAAATAAATAGATGACAGGTATGTTGATACCAACAGTTAATTCACATAAGCAGCTTTTCAGAATGTTATCGTTTTAGTTTAGCCCAATGATTTAATGTTCCGCATCAGTCATATTTATTATACCATTGTAGGTGACAAGAATTAGTTTTAAAAATGAGAATATTCTTTAAATAACTTCTGAAACATCCAAGAAAAATGAAATTATCTTCTCTGTAGTTTTGTGTGGGTGTATTTAGATGAGTTTAATTCTCTGAACAATGGTAGTTTTTTCAACTTAACCAGAAACCCAATCTCTAACCAATTTGACTAAAGATTTTATTGTGCATGGAAAATAAGGAGCAGAGTTGATTATAGCCTACATATGAGGAAAGATTTTAAAATAGCACCACTGGTGAAAAAGATCTGAGACAACACTGAGGGATGAATATCTTTCCTCAAGTATGCAGAGGTTGTCGTGTAGAAATCTCCACTGGGTAAACAAGACAAAACGGGCTTGAATTTCAACAACAGAATGTCAAATTAGATTGCTTTCTTCCTTTCTTAAAATTATGAATTTAATACATACTTCTGGGAAAATATTCAAGCAATATATAAGTGAAAATGAAAAAATGTATCAGTCTCTTCCTCCTCTAGCGACTGGTAACAGTTTGTTGTGTTTGATTTGATTTTACTAACAGCCTTCAGCAGTCAAACGTTTCTATACGCAGGTGAACTTGAAGCCTTTCACTCCCTGGAGACTTTCAAAACCAATCTTGGGAGGTGACTTGGGGCAAATGGGAGAAGAGCTTTCTCTCAGATCCCTAGCAGGTTTCAATTCATGAAGAAAAAGATGTGGCTACCCTTTAATGCACACACACATTTTTCATTTGAAAAGACTGTTTCAGTGGTGCCTTTAATAGCATGCTTATTTCCAACTTTATACAGGACTTCGGCGTTGTCTTCTCAGAAGTACAGCACGTGGCATGCAGCAGACATTCAATGAGTATCTGTTAAACAAACTGGAATTATTCCAAGAGAGAAAAACATATCTGTTTTTGTTTTCTTCATTAAAAAAATAACTAGGCTTGAAAATAATTTCACAAAAACAGCACAATATACTAAAGCTTAATAACTAATTATTTCTCCCCAATATTTTCTTATCTTTGAAGTCTCTCCCACCTTCAGTAGTTCTGTCCCCTTCTCTTCTTTGCAAAATTATGCAAATTGGTATAGGGCTGGGGCTGGGACTGGAAAGGAACCTATTAATCAATTAGCCCTTATAGGCTCAGCTGAAAATCTATAGACTATGAAGACTTGCTCAAGTGCCTTAATGGGAAGAATTCTCTCTCTCTTTTTCCAATCCCTCCCGTAGGCTGTCAAGTCAATTTAAGCCTTTGTTTAAGACCTCTTCTGTGAGGCTCAGTGCAGATCTTTGTGATGGATGTCTGGGTGTGTGTATTATCTAATATAGTGTAAATGTTTTCTTGGTGGGCAGGCACTGTTTCATTCATTCCAACATTACCTGCTGTACCTGGTACAATGCCTTGAGCAGAGAAGGCATTCAATAAATATTGATTGATGAAGAGATTGAATAAACCACATTTTTATTCTAAGAGAACCACATTTAGCTACAAAACTGTACTTTCCTCTTGTTCATATCTATGTTTGCACAATAAGTATTGCTATTTTGATTCTATTTAGTTAAAAATTATGCTTTTTCAAATCAAAGAATTTACTCATCTGAAATGTTTTGCTAAGTTATTTGCGAAATGAGAGACTCAGAGCATGTTTGAGTTTTCACATAGTTGAACGCAAACCTTGGCTCTCCCAGAGAAATTATTTGAAGTTCTTTGTTCAAAATCAGTCACTGAGAACTGGATGTCTTCTTGGTTAATGCTGAGAATTTACATAATGTTCAGAGAGACCAGGTGGGTAAAAGATACTTTGTTGGAAATAATAGATGCTTTGGCAATAGGGTGCTATATTTTCCTAGCGTGCCACATCTCTTTGTAAAAGTTATATACATATCACATTCTCAGTGTGGTGACATTATGAAATGTGATCTAGACCTTATACATTCACAAATCTCTGAGAAACCAAAGAACATTTGTTCATTCTTAGCAGCTGCCCAACACTAATCTTAAGATTTTCAAAACCATGTCTACGTGATTGTGACTGAATCAGATGTTTTGGAAAGATGTGCTTGATCTATCCATATGGCATCTATATGACATATAGGAAATAGAAGCAATAAACTCACTCATGACTGATTCTCCCAAATGCACACAAACTTCTTCCAGGTGAGGAAGTAGGCAAATTTAACATTTAACTTTTCACATTTAGTCACAATAGGGACTCATTTCCAGACTAGATCCAAGAAAAATCTGATTACGTAAAGATATAAATTATACAATGATATTTTATGATTTGATATTTAAGTCTGAGGTGTGGACACTTCTAGAAGGAACCACAACATTGGAGCTATCCTAATTCACAGGGTTTCTGCCTGATGGGATCATTTTTGCCTTTTCTGTTACAATTTTGGGGGGCCTACCAAATGAATGTAGTTTACCTAAGGTTTTCCACTGCCTCCCTACCCCTTCTCTTCACCCCTACACACTGTCTTGAGACAGTAGCTTGTGATCCTTGGGTGTCCACCAGAAATGACCAGTTATGCCAGTCAAAAAGATGGGGCTGGGTATAGGGTTCCAAGGCTCTCTCTCTGCACCCTCATGAGTGGGGCTCTGGACTCCCCTGTCATGGAACAGAGAACACAGAAAGGAGATGGCTGTACCCATTAGTGAAGAGATGAGCCCACTCCATAAATCTTTTGTGGCAGCT
>NW_004444012.1:2494315-2495187 GCF_000243295.1 Trichechus manatus latirostris | reverse complement strand
GCAGATCAAAACAAACCAGCTCCTTGCAGACGTGCTTCTGTTCTTGGTACCAAGGCCAGACAGGAAATTCTTCCAAGAGGCTCATGAAGAAGACACTGGGTACTATGATGAACACCATGACAATGTCCTTACATAGAGGCTGTGACCTATTTCTTGCACAGTCCCTTAGTATAGGCCATTCTGCAAAAATGGATTCTGCAGCCGGCCATCAGTCCAGCTTCATCTAGAAGTTGACCGTGTTCACCATATACTTATAGAAAGTCTCAGGAGAGTGCTCGGTAAGTGTCAGCAATTATTACTGCTGTTACTATTACTGTTTGTCGGGTGTGTGCCTGATGTTTAATCGGGAAGAGAAGGTCTACGCTTGGTGCAGGTGAGCGGGAGGCTGTCTGGAGTCTCTCCGAGCTCATAGCACTCACCGCCTACGCGCGCCCTCTGGCACCTCTGCTAGCTGGAAACATGGCCAGGCTTAGGTTGGAGAATGCCACATTTGGGCTCTCCAGGAAAAGGCGGGCTCACTCCAGGTAACGCTGGAAAAACAGAAACTCCATAAATAGAGTTACGCCAGCATGGGGAGCGAGCCAAATCTGAGCTAAGGAACCTGCATGTCATTCTTGAAGGACAAACTCCTTGTAAGGAATTAAAAAGTCTCCCTAGAAATCCTTTGTGATTTCCCTAATTCACACCAGAATAGGGAACAAAAATGCAGCCGCTTCGTAATTAGACCCAGGGGACCTCAGGATCCAGAAGACTCTTGCCCCCGCCCCCTTCCCTTGTCCTCTTTCTTAGAAATGCATTAAATGGTTCATCACAGTTGGTCCTACCATGTCAGAAGGCAGTGACTGCTGGAATCTCTGAGAACAGAATCCACT
>NW_004444012.1:2491303-2492699 GCF_000243295.1 Trichechus manatus latirostris | reverse complement strand
CACCTGACTTAAGCCATGGTGTTTTCAATCACTTCATAGGCACGCGAAAGCTGGACGATGAATAAGGAAGCCCGACGGAGAATTGATGCCTTTGAGTTATGGTATTGGTGAAGAATACTGACTATACCATGAACTGTCAGAAGAAGGAACAAATCTGTCTTGGAAGAAGTACAGCCAGAATGCTCATTAGAAGCAAGGATGGTGAGGCTTTGTCTCACAAACTTTGGACGCGAGGGACCAGTTCCTGGGAGAAGGACATCATGGTTGGTTAAGTAGAGGGTCAGTGTAAGAGAGGAAGATCCTCACCGAGATGGATTGACACAGTGGCTGCGACAATGGGCTCAAGCATAGCAACGATTGTGAGGGTGGTGCAGGACCAAGCAGTGTTTCATTCTGTTGTACATGGGGTCGCTATGAGTCGGAACTGACTCGATGGTACCTAACAAGAAGTTCTAGCATCACACTCTGAGAAAGAGCAGTCCAAGTAGACAGGAAGGCATTTGGGGTGGTGGGTAGGAACAGTGCTTAAAGTCAGGTTGCCTGGGTTTGAATCCACTTTACCATTTGCTCATCTATGTGACCTCAGGCAAAACAGGCACAGTGGTTCCTTGCCTTATAAGATATAATTTAGTCTTTATCAAACCGTGTAATCCCTGGATGTTGCAAATGGTGAACACACTAACCAAAATATTGGAGGTTTGAGTCCATCTAGAGGCACCTTGGAAGAAAGAGTTGGTGATCTATTTTGGAAAAATCAGCCACTGAAAACTCTATGGAGCGCAGTTCTATTCTGACACACATGGGGTTGCCATGAGCTGGAATGTACTTGCTGGCAACTTGTCTAACTGGTTATTAAACTGCAGGACATAGCCATTCCTTCATCTTAACATCAATTTACTCAGTCACAGTTAGCATTTTAAAATGAAATTGAATGGAATAGAAAACATTTTAAAAAACTTCAAGGCAGATATTGTTTCATGAAACTTTGATGTCAGTCCTCCATTGACCTACCCAGCCCCCAACAGGGCACACCGATCCAGGTATGGGTCGGCTGGAATTGGTCTCCTGAGCCCTGGAAGCAATGCAAAGGATTCAGGTCATCAACTGTGGTACTCAGTGATGTGCTGGACTTCCCAGGAGCCTTTGCACATATGGCAGCAAACATGGGAATCTCCCATCAGCCACTCCCAAGTAGAAACTGTCTCCCACACAATATTCATGAACTTCAGTTCTACCCTACTTTAAAAACAATTAAATGACACTTCCTCAGGCTTTCTTTGAGCCTTCCTTCAGACGCCCGTAGGTAGACATACCACAGCTATCTCTTCAACTTTTCTGTAATTGCCACAGAGGATGAGTCCCGCTCTGTTTTGTCTAGCACAGTTCTTGGCTGATA
>NW_004444012.1:2488602-2490781 GCF_000243295.1 Trichechus manatus latirostris | reverse complement strand
TATCTCTAATCAGCAGGCCTCCTCAGCATATCAATCCAAGACCACTCTAGAGAGGGACGCCTGTGCCCAGCTTTCTATTTTTAACTGGTGTGAACTGGAGGAAAAACATAAGCCTTAAAAATCAAAGTGCCAGTCAAGAACTGAGAATACAGGGCACCCCAGGGCAAACCAGGGGTCTGTGTCCTTCTTAGGAGTCTCCCTGTCTCTTTGCCTCCCCTCTCCTCACTTCAGGCAATCTTTCCTTGCCCTCCTCAAAAGCCCCACGATCCTTCAAAAAATATTTTCCATGAAGGAGCGGATATCAGCCGTATATACCAGTGCTTCTTACACTTCGATGTACATGTAATCAGTGGGGTGGGGGTGGGGGTCTTGCTAAAACACAGATCCTGATTCAGCAGCTCTGGGATGGGGCCTGAGATTCTGCATTTGTCACTCGTTCCCGGGTTACGTGGATACTGCTAGTCCACAGACCATGCTTTGTGTACGTTTACCCGTTAGTCTGATTGAAGTTGCTGTTACCCTCACCAGACGACAGGCAGACCCCGGGTTACGAACATCCGACTTACATACAACTCCTAGTTACAAGCCAACCTTTGCAAAGCCTATTATATTAGAAATCCGAGGCACACAGAATGGTTCATGATAACAAACAGGCACTACTTGGCAACCCACATCAAAACATTATTATTCCCAGAAGCAAAGATGAAAAGGCAGAAGGGACAAGAAAACTGGGCAAATGGATGTGGAGGATACGGGTGGAGAGGGAAAGGGGTGCTGACCCATCGTGGGGATTGCAACCAAGGTCACAAAACCATTTGTGAATACGTTTCTGAATGGGAAACTAATTTTCGCTGTAAATTTTCACCTAAAACACAGTAAAATTTTAAAAAAATTATTATTATTACCGTATTATTATGTTAAAGATGTTTTAGTGTAGCTAGAAGGATTTCTTTAATTTTTTTACACATAGAAAATACTCTATACACTAAGATGAACATTTAACTACTTGAGGTTAGCTATCAACCATACCTGACTGTTCGGATTTACCTACAAATTCGATTTAAAGACAGATTCAGGCACGGAACTCAGAAGCCGGGGACCGCCTGTATTTGATTTTTCGGTCTTATCTTTGCTTGGGAGGAAGGTTTTTGCCCCCAGGTTAAAACGCTCAAGAATCCACCAGCAAGTGGGCTAGCTACTTTTGCCATTTGTTCTTCATTCACTTTGATGGCAGGGGATCCTTTTCTGTCTTAAAGATCCGAGTCTGAGTTTGAGCAAAGCCTCCTTCCCGGCCTCTTCCCAGTAGGACTGAGGGATACCTGATACCTGGGCTGGGGTAAACCCGGTTCCCTTCTCCGGCAAGACGTGACCAAGCTCTCACACCAATCACTCAGACCCTGCCCTTCTCGGCCTTCTCCCTGGCCAGCCCCTGAGCGGTGCGCGGGTTGAGGACTAAGGTGATGTTTGCTAATCTTAGCTTCTGACCTTGAGGGGCAGAGCCCAGCTCCCTAAGGAAAGCCATCCAGGTTGGTGGGGACTAGATCAGAGGGTTCCCCGTCCCAGGTGCCTTTTGCCAGCCACCCAATGTGCTGCTGGGGTGCCCTTGTGCCCACGAGGACCGCAAGGACTCTGCTCCTCCAGCTCCGGGTCCTGGGAGATGAGAAACTGCCGTCTCTCCTCCGCTGCCCTGGCCCAGCTGTCAGGACCCCTCAGCAGAGGGCAGGGCGCCAAGCCTTCCCACTAGCATGTATGCGGCTTATTGTCCTCTTAGGCTGGTGGGCCGGGAGGAACGGACCCACAGCACATCCGGGGAGCACCCAGCCTAGGGAGGGGAGGGGTGGGTTGGCGTCTTTTCGTCTTCCCCTGGCCCCTACCCTTCACCGCCTGCCCCTCCTTGTTGCCTATTTGGCCATCCCCCTGGCTGCCCCCTCCCCTTCCTTACATGGTCTGGGGGGCCCCGGCTGATCCTCTCCCCTGCCCTTGGCTCCATGAATGGCCTCGGCGCTCCTCGATGGTGCAAAGGCGACCAAATAAGGCAAGGTGGCAGGCCGGGCCCCCCACCCCTGCCCCCGGCCGCTCCAACTGACCCCGTCCATCAGCGCCCTATAAAGCGGCGCGCCCGGCGCCCCACGCCCCACAGCCAGCGCCAGGCGCCGCCGGAGCCGAGCCGAGCCCGACC
>NW_004444012.1:2481171-2488491 GCF_000243295.1 Trichechus manatus latirostris | reverse complement strand
GCCGGCCGCCAGCCCCGCGCCGGGACCCGGCCCTCCGAGCCCGCCCTGAGCCCAGGCTCCGCGCTCCCGCCGCCCCGTCTTAGGCCCAAACTCGCCCTGGCTCTCAGTCATCTCAGGAGAGGAGCGGGCGCGCGGAAGGGGAGCGCTCTGCGCCCCACCCGCGTTTGGGGGTCTCGCGCTCCTCGCGCTTTTCCCTCTAGCTGAGGCAGCGGCCTGGGGGCGTGGCGGGTTCCGAATTTGTGAAAAGACTTAAAAGTTAAAGGGCTGGGGAGGACCTGCTAAGGGCTTGAGTCTCCTGGGTCGCTAAAACGGTCCCCTCCTGGCACCTGGGACCGAAGCTGAGACTCCCGGCCAGGGAGCCTGGGTGGATTCCTCTCCCCTTCTCTACGCACATACCACCCCCACCCCCCGCCACCGTGATCTCGTCTGAGGCTTCTCCTCGCCAGTTCTTGATTTGCCCCGAGCGGAGGAGAGATGGCAGGCGTCTTCGCCAAGTACCGCTTCCCTCTGCCCCTCCTCCGGGGGCGCTGAGAGGGCCAGCTCCGTAGGCACTGAGCGTGGGCCACTCTGCTCCCCTCAACCTGCAGACCCCGCTAAAGCTGTGCCAGGATGTGTGACGACGAGGAGACCACTGCCCTGGTGTGCGACAACGGCTCCGGGCTGGTGAAGGCCGGCTTCGCGGGCGATGACGCACCCCGCGCGGTCTTCCCCTCCATCGTGGGACGCCCGCGCCACCAGGTAAACTTCCCTCTTACCTGGCCTGCTCCAGCCTGGAGCAGCCCCCAGCTCCACTCTGTGCCCCTTCCCTTCACCTCCTCAGTTCAGCAATCTAGGGAATGTCTCACCTGACCCTCCTAGTCCATGAACCCTTCAGCTCAAATAAAGAAAAGATGGATAAGCTTCAAACCCACGCCAAGACAAGCAATACCCACCTCAACCCCCAACATACCAAGGAGTGTACCCTTTTCCCCAATCCACGCCAACTGCACATTTCTCAAAGGTTCCAACTCCTTGGTCTGAAAAGCCACCAGCTTCTCTCCTGCCCTCCCAACCCTCCGGATTTTCCACCCCAGTGTGTTTTCTGCCTCTTGTACACTTCACTTCTTCCCTGCCCTCGCTTTTCAGTACTGTTCAAAACTTGCAGTAATGTAACTTCCCTCAACCAACCAGGACCCAAGTGAAACTCCTCCCTCTTGTTCACAGTTTACAGGGCTCCCAAAAGATGTAATCTATCTCCTTCCTGGCTGTTGCGTTTTTAGAATCCAGGCACGACAGTGCCATGGGGGTAGTGACATACCACCTTGTTTATTAAAAGAAATGCCACGCTCTCTGGGTTTGCAACGTGCCTGTCCACACAGGCTACCAGGGCAGGAGAGCTGCATTCCTCGGTGTCGGTGACTGACGGGTCCTCTGGACAGCCCTGGGTGGGCTGGATTTCACTGTCAGGGTGATAAGGGCTTAGCTGTCCATCTCTTCACGTTCCCTTGATGAATGTGAAAGCCTTTTCTTGGCAGAAACACCATGTGTCATTAATTCAGTCATCCTAAAATGTAGCCGTCTATATTCTGGTTGACATGGGTGATGAGATTACTAATTTAATGAAGCATTACAGCACAGTATTTTTAAAATGAGGCAGGGACCTGCTTCTTCAGGGAAATAGGTACCTCTCCCTACCCCCTGTCCCAGTTATATTCTGAACAATAGAGTTGTACCTCTTTTAGAGGAAGGGGAAGAGAGGGTACAAGATTGATTTTAAATGATTTTTCTAAATTGGTATAAAATCCTACAGTCGTTTATTATTGATGGTATTTATACTTGGTAGTTAAATGTAAATCGGTAATGCATCAATTATATTACTAACATGGTGGAGGCTTGATTTTTGCAACTTTTTTCTTCCTATAGGGAGTTATGGTGGGCATGGGTCAGAAGGATTCCTATGTAGGTGATGAGGCCCAGAGCAAGCGAGGTATCCTGACTCTCAAGTACCCCATTGAGCATGGTATCATCACCAACTGGGACGACATGGAGAAGATCTGGCACCACACCTTCTACAATGAGCTCCGCGTGGCCCCTGAGGAACACCCCACCCTACTCACTGAGGCCCCGCTGAACCCCAAGGCCAACCGTGAGAAGATGACCCAAATAATGTTTGAGACCTTCAATGTCCCTGCTATGTATGTGGCCATCCAGGCGGTGCTGTCCCTGTATGCTTCTGGCCGTACCACAGGTATGCTTGGGCTGTGGGGACAGTCACTTTCCCAAGCCATTGGCCTTGCTGTGAGTCAGTCTCTCCAGCTGAAAAAGGAATGGTCCCTTCCTCACATGCCCTGGCATGACTTTTATCTGGGCTGAAAGAGTAATAACCATAGTACCACAAGGTTAATCTCAGAGCATGCCCATTTCTACGAGCTGGAGTATTTTAGGTTAGATTCTTCCCTTATCTAAAGTATGTGATGTCACACATAAAGGCCCTGCATAATGTAGCACCCTGGAATGCAGCTGTCATTTATACCATCACAGCCCTGGGGCAAACTTCGTCAGAGAAAATCCACATTCCCTACAGAGTCTGAGTGAAAAAAGAGAGAAATGTTTAAGTTGGATAGGAGAAGGAAAAAAAGAAAGAAGCCTAGATGCGTACATAACTTGCTAATGGCTGATACTACAGGTGGCTGTTTGAAAGTGTCGGGGGGAAATTTTTCTACAGCACTATTTAAAAGGATGAGCTATTGCTGGCTTCAGATTTGGTAACCATTATGCTCATTATTAGTTTTCATATGTTAGAGATCTGATATTATTTAGGTCTATGTCCAGTGCTCATCTCTCTTAGCCAAGACTGGATTCAGGCCTTGCCATGGCTAAAGCACTCGGCTTTACCTTCTTCTTGTCTGTTTCCTCTGACAGGCATTGTTCTGGACTCTGGGGATGGTGTAACCCACAATGTCCCCATCTATGAGGGCTATGCTTTGCCCCATGCCATCATGCGTCTGGATCTGGCTGGTAGGGATCTCACTGACTATCTCATGAAGATCCTCACTGAGCGTGGCTACTCCTTTGTCACCACCGGTGAGTGAGTCTTTGTGTGTGTGTGTGTGTCTATGTGTGTGTCTGTGTGTCTATGTGTGTGTCTGTGTGTGGTCTACCACAGATGTGTCTACTTTTTCCTTTCCCCAGCGAATCCACCTACCTCCTACAACTGACTTCATTCTTCAGAGATTGACTGTGACACCTTTTATTTCTGCAGCTGAACGAGAAATTGTCCGCGACATTAAAGAGAAGCTGTGCTATGTCGCCCTGGATTTTGAGAATGAAATGGCCACAGCTGCCTCTTCCTCCTCCCTGGAGAAGAGCTATGAGCTTCCTGACGGCCAAGTCATCACTATTGGCAACGAGCGCTTCCGCTGCCCGGAGACCCTCTTCCAGCCCTCCTTCATCGGTGAGTGGTAGGGTCTGGTGCAGAGGCACAGCTTTCCCTTGGGAATCTTGGGGTCTCCTGGAGTGATCTAGTACAATGAGGAAGGATTAAGCAATCCTTGAGTTAGGAGAAGTCGTAGCTTTGAGTCCCACACAGCTCATTCTCAAGTCCTGATGTCTCATTGAATGGAGAGTCCGTGTTCTGCTCCAGTGATACAATAAGGGATGACATACTGACTCCATTTCAAAATAAAAGGTGAGACAGAGTAGTAACTGAATATCACGTATCTCCAGGAAAGGAGGGATAGTTAGTCAAGAGAGCTGACTTACTCTATTAAGTTCCAATTACCAAGTAGCTGGACTTTTCTTCTAAGTTACTCATCATGAAGTGCTACAGTCCAACTCCTAGTAATAACTAGACATGCTTCTGTCACCAGACATCTTTCATAAGGAGTGGTTTCCAAGAGGAAGCTTGTCAAGTTCTTATTTTAGTCCATAAATAAAAATCACAGTAATTTAACTTGAATACGTATCTTGCCCTTTTCCAAAGCGTCCCCCATCCATCTGATGGTTACGGAAGTGTTTCCTCCAAGCAGGGTGCAAAACACAGTTGTTCATTTCTTGGCAGTCTGTGGTGGATTAACTGTCAGCACTTTTAAGAAACACCTGTTCCACAAATGGCCCAGAGTATATTTTATAGGGGAACATATGTTTCAGAGACAAATGGTGACACAGGAATCTTGTTCTCCCCCACCCGCCCCGGGCCTGAGCGCACTGTGATTTTTTTTTCAACTTGTTCCTAGGTATGGAATCCGCTGGCATCCATGAAACTACTTACAATAGCATCATGAAGTGTGACATTGATATTCGCAAGGACCTGTATGCCAACAACGTCTTGTCTGGGGGCACCACCATGTACCCTGGTATCGCTGATCGCATGCAAAAGGAAATCACTGCCCTGGCTCCCAGCACCATGAAGATTAAGGTGAAGAACTTCTGTGGGCGGGAAGCCAAGCCAGCTCTTGGTATTCCAAGCAGAGCTGGATTCTTAGCACCTCTCCTCCACACTCAGCTTCCTGTCTCCTATACACTTTACCTTTTAGCTTCTCTAGCATCTGAGTTTTCTAGCACCATTCCCAAGATAGGAAATTTAAAAAATGCTTTCAAGCAGCGAATTAAAAATACATTTTTGGGGAAAAAAAAATCTTTGAACACATCTTAAAAGTCCCCAACACTTGGGCTAGCTTCCACATACATCATTATATGTAAGTTAATATAGTTCTGTTATACTGTAGTTCAGAGAACTGGGGAAATTCTTATTTCGTAGAGTCTTTGATCATGGAAATGGCGAAGCAGGGGCAAGTCCACAAGATTTGACTTGGCCATGTTATTTTGCGGTAGGAAATCTCCTGCAGTACATTGAATCAATAGCTGATGTTGTCTTCTGTGACTCTCTCTAATGTGCTGCTTGCTCAGTTGCTGAATTTGGAAGTTCATTGGAATTTTTTCTCTCTGCAGATTATTGCTCCTCCCGAGCGTAAGTACTCTGTTTGGATTGGGGGCTCCATCCTTGCCTCCCTCTCCACCTTCCAGCAGATGTGGATTAGCAAGCAAGAATATGATGAGGCGGGCCCATCCATCGTCCATCGCAAATGCTTCTAAGGTGCTTCCCTCTTAGTCTACGTAACATTGAGGACGACAGACAGTATTATGCTTCTTGGAGTCTTCCAAACCACCCTCCCTCATCTTTCATCAATCACTGTACAGTTTGTTTACACATGTGCAATTTATTTGTGCTTCTAATATTTATTGCTTTATAAATAAACCAGATCAGGACTTGCAACCTACAAAAGCCTTTCATTTCTTTTTGGGGATGGGGATGATGTGGGGCAGGTGTTTGCTGACTTCAGTTTGTAAACTTGTGTATGGGTGGCTTTGATGCCATGAGCAATGTATGGTATCACATTGCATTGTATACATTTTACTGTATAGTATTACAGCACCATGAAGTTCATCATATGAACTAGTGTAAGATGTAACTGGGAGTTAAAGTATTACATTTTAATTTTACACTTGGGAATGGAATCAAGAATATATTTTATATCCGAAAAGTAGATTAGGTTTATCTCCATATAAGCAAGAAGTGGAATCAGGTAAGACAGTTCTATAAGATTGGTTACTTTTGGATGGCACTAAAAAATGTTCGTATTAGATACGTTCCAGTTGTTTTTATCACTTTGCAGAAAACACGTATATTGGTAATGAAAAAAAATAAAAGATTATTGTAAATGAATTAACTTAATTTTTCAATTCTTCGGACTCTTTAGACATCTTCCTAGGGTCTAGGCATGTTAGTGGTGAAACACTGATGCCAGCTGACAGTTAAGTCTGGCCGCTTCCCATTCCAAATGTTCTCTAAACAAATTGAGACAACGGGGCATGTTCAAAACAAGTGGGAGAAAGCTACAGCCACCATGTACTTCTGGCTAACCGTGAGACAGAGGTTGTCAACCTTTTGATTTCTTTGAAATCTTGGGATCTCAGGTTGGGTGGCGTGAAGGCCATGAAATCCCAAGGCAGCAAGGGGAGGGGAAATCCATGATATTCACTTTACTCCATAATGGGACTGTCTGCAAAATATGGTGAGCAGCATCAAAATGAATCATGCTCTGTCCTTGAGAGGCTCACATACACAACCTATAAACCCCCAAAGTGCTAATGAACACCGCTACCTTTTGGGAGCTAGGGGTTGTCTGGGAGGCTTTGAGGAGGTGTGGATGTAGATCTGGGTCTTGAAGAATGGCTTAGGATTAGAGAGATGAGACAGCAGGGAGGAAATCTCACCATAGCGAAATGGGGACAGAAGCCAGGGCACAAGGCATAGAGCCAGCTGAGGGAGGAGAAAAGACGTGCTGATGAATTTTAGGTAATCAAGTTGGAAAAGTAGATTTCAACCTGATTATAGAAGACTTAACATTTTTTCATTTGCAAATTAATTGTTCATGAACTGTTAGAGCCCACAGGGATGTTTGAATGAACTTATTTCAACTTTATCTACTGATGAGGGAATCAAGACACAAAAAGATTAAGCAACTGGTACAACATTATAGTTTGTTTGTGGAATAACCAGGCCAGATTTTCTGACACCTAATCTGATGGTGGAGCCCCAATAGCACAGTGGTTAAGAGCTCAGGCTACTAACCAAAAGGTCAACAGTTTGAATCCATCAGCTGCTCTTTGGAAACCCCATGGGGCAGTTCTGCTCTGTCCTATAGTGTTGCCATGAGTCGAAATTGACTCAATGGCAACTGGTTTGGTTTTGGTTTGAATCTGATGGTGCTTCTAAAACCATCTTGTCTTACTTTAGTGATAGTCTTTCAGAGTTACCCCATTCTTTCACACACCCTTTGGGAGATTGGCGTCAAAGTCTGGAGTACTTGGGGCTTGTCAGACATCCTTAATAAGTCGCCACTATCATTATAGTTCCTTGTCATAATTGTGTCTTTATGTCCATACAGAAAAAAGCTCTGGTGGTGCAAAGGTTAAGCATTTGGCTGTTAGCCAAAAGGTCAGCAGTTCAAACCCACACAGCAGCTATGCGCGAGAAAGACCAGGCAATCTGCTTTCATAAAGATTACGGCCAAGAAGACCATATGGGGTAGTTCTACTCTGTAACGTGGGGTAGCAGTGAGTAAAAATCAACTCAATGGCACCTAACAAAAGCAACACAGTGAAGAGGTCTTTAGTTAAAATGTAAGGTGCAAAAACTTACATAGATCATATTTCTTCTCAATTTATAATCAAAAGGATGTTTTTAATAATTGCTAAGACCTAGATAAGAATTAGATGAAGGGAAGGACAGCACACAGTACAGGAGAAGTCAGCACAACTAGACTAAACCAAAGCTAA
>NW_004444012.1:2469968-2480594 GCF_000243295.1 Trichechus manatus latirostris | reverse complement strand
GGGCAGCTTCTGTCCGGAGGTGAAATGGGAAGGCAGAGAGGGCTAGGAAGTGGTTGAATGGACATGGGGAGTCTGGGGTGGAAAGGAGGAGTGTGCTGTATGGGGAGAGCAATTAGGGTCACATAACAGGGTGTGTATAAATTTTTGTATGGGAGACTAACTTGAAATGTGAACTTCATTTAAACTACATCAATAAACAAACAAAAAATTGTTAAGACCCCAGAACACTATTTCTCTTTTTTTTTTAAACAAGCAATTGTGATTATGCATATGTGTTTAAATATCCAAGAGAGTGGAGTTAAAGGAAAATTACTGAAGAAAATGGGATATTTGGGGAGGTAGGGCTGATTTGCTGGATCCAGGGCCTCAAAAAATGTCCCTGGTGTCCCACCTTTCTCTCCATTTGTTGAATGGGATCTCTCTACATGTTGAACATGATGGTCTACCAACTTACCAGCCCCTAGGACAAAAGAGTGTCTTCCCATATAGTTCTGGCAAAAGTTTCAAGGAAGTCTCTGTGCCTGGCCAGGCATGAGAACAGAGTCATACCTTCCCACCACAGGTAATAATCAATGTTATTGATTGGGGAGGGGTGAGTAGCCAAAGGAAGGGAGGAGAATGGCTCAAACACATCATACACAATGAGCTAGAGCAGGAGAAAAATTATGTAGTTTGAAGGGGAGGGACCAATTGTTGGAGGGCTCCTGTGTTCATATTCCGGAGTTTGATTTGGTTTGATAGGCCCTGACAAGGGTAGCGACTTCACTCAAATAAAACTAGGAGGCAAGATGGAGAACTTTTGGATGATGGTTTGTGTGATTGACCAGAATTTTTTTTTTTTTTTAAAAACCCAGTGTGGCCCAGAGACCCCAGAACCCAGTGATGTCTATATGACCAGACTGGCCAATTTTTTAAGAGGAAATAACTAATAAGTCAAATTCACTTTATGGTTACCACGATACAAACCTCATAAGTATTTCCTACAGCTGATAGGCCTAAAACAACAAAGGTTGCCTACATTCACCTTGAGGTCTTCCAGGCTCTTTATATAAGGACTCCTTCCCCTAGGCAGAGCTTGACTGTTGCCATGCTAACCAAGCTCACCCTCTTTGAAAAAAGCTTGGAAGAGGCTACGAAAGCAACTGGTCACAGGTGAGCTTGTTGGTAGAAGACATTCCTAGCAGTTCACTCACTAGCCAGGGATGCAAGCAAGATTGACTATGAGGATAAGGAGCTTCAGTTCAAATAAAGCTTTCCTGAGCCCTCTCCTCTCCTTGCTGGAGGCCAAAGAAGCGGTGCTGAGTCAGGAGACAGTTAAGCAGGTGTGGCCCACATGCCTCTCAGCATCTTTGTTGACTTATTTTTCTGTAGCTTCCATGGAAATCAGGGTGGGGGACGGGACATAAAAGAAAAACAGACCCAAGGGAAGGCTGCAGTAAAGCTGAACTAAATATGGCATTAACAGGTGATGAGAAGTGGACTCGGGAGTCAAGTGTAAATTCACAGAACTCAAGCAATTGGGTCAACAGGTTTGTGTTGAACCTAGAACTTGGGGAACTTTTGAAATACTACTGGATAGTGACAGGTAGCCATCATGTAGTGATAGCACAGGCTTCCTGTAGGAAAGTTAAATGCAAATCTGCCTTAGGCAAAACGGTAAAATTTCCTCCAACCCGTCCTGAACTCTAGAGTCTACTGCTTGGACGTGTTTCCCAGTGTTTCTCATCCCTAGACACCGGCTACTAGAAACACTTCCTACCTCTCTCCCACGTTGAAACTTACGTGTCCTTTCCTTGCTGCCCTTGGAGAGCAGACTATGCTGATTAAGGTATCAGTTACCTCATCTATGTTCTTGGGAGTAAGCTAGAAAAATCTTTCCTCCAGAAAACACGTGTAATTTAACAATAGTTTCCTGCACGTTGTATTTTATTAGACTGACTTGAAGTATTGATGTTGCATGGGCTATGGGTGGAAATGTTTTGAGTTCAAATCCTAGTTTTGCCACTGACTACTTGAGTGATCTTAAGCAAATCACAGAGACTGTCTGAACCTCAGTAAAGAAGGGCTAGCCAGTATCGTGCTTTTAGGGTTGTGATACGAGTGTAATGATATCCTGTACTTAGAACACTCAGCACAGTGGTCAGCACAAAGCAAGGGTTTATCAGATTTACTTCCCTTCCCTTCCCCTTTCCTTTCTCTCTAGCATGGACTTTGGAGGCTGAGTCGGGAGGGAGTGGATAGAGGGAAGACTGGACTTTGATAGAGGTATTTCTGGAGAGGTGGATACCTTGTCACGGTATCTCTATAGATCCTGAGTCTTTCTTGAGCCAAATAATCAGAACAGGAAGCTCAGGAAGCAGAAAATAGTTAAAGGGGATTTGGATGAGGAAGTGAAGGAGGGCAAGGTGGAAAATAGAGACTCTTTCATGGAGCCCTGGGAGGAGCAGAGGCTGTGTGTGTGCATGTGTGTATGTATGCATATGTGTGTGTGTGTGTGTGTGCGTGTGCTCCCATACATAGTACTGGCTGGAACAATCAACAGAGAGCTAGGATGTTGGCCATGAGTATTTTTTTTTTGTGCTCTTCATCTCCCACCATCCCCCTGTCCCTCCTCTCATCCCCATTCAATAGCCTGGCTTTCTTTGCTTCACTTTCTGTCTACAGAATCAGATTAGATGGACAAATAGATTCACTCACTTAAGCTGACATGAGAGAAGTTGACTTCCTAAGCCAGCTCTTTCAGTGAACTCCTTCTCCAACCAGGTGGGCCCGTGGAGAAGTGGGCCGTTAGGGAGAAACATTGCTCCTGTCCCTACTCTCCCTCAGCTTCCTGGCTCCATGGAACGTGCCGGCATTGTGGGGTTTCTCTTGCTTTCTCGAGGGCTTGGATTCCATATGCTGTGGTTCCAGGTTCTAGTCAAAGCTCACTTAGTGTCAAGGAACAGAACCTCCTTCAAACTAGATCAAGTTAGGAAGGGAGTTTATTAAAAATAAATAAAGAAACTCCTAGAACCTGAGGATAAGAAGCGTAGGGCCTCATAGGAAATGGAAAGTTACAACTGGAAAGCCATTAGCAACTGAGCTGCCTCTTATACAGGCACTATCCCCATCTCACACACACTTACATAACGCCCCTAGGGATAGCCCTAGGTTGGCAAGATGGTTTCATTCATGGCTCTAGGACTGACGGGTCCAGAGAGGGATATAAGTGACATAAGGACTTGTACTTTTTTCTCTTGCTCTGGTTTGAACTCAGAGGCACAGACAATGCTGTTAGTTGTTCGTGGTATCTGGAACTGACACATAGCAGGTGGTGGCTATGATGGGTTGAGGAAGCAAAGGAAGTTAAAACCTGTGGTGAGAACCAAGAAAATAAAGTTGTTACATCTCAGAAAACAAACATGAGTACTTAAATCCATTCCTTGAGTAGGCGTTGTATGTGTGTCTGCAGGAGGTATTTGTTATGAGAGGATTTAGGTGGAACGACATCCTGGGTCTTACATCCCTGTCAGAAATTTAACTCAAAACACATTCAAACTAAAGTGTGAATGACTGAGAGCAACCCTCCTGGAGGATTTGTATTTAACTCCAAATGAATGAAGTGACTGTGGTGGGATTTCAGATATCTTTAAGCAAATGGGAAGGACTAGTGTGTGTGCTGGGCTTCTAATAAATTATTCCACTTCTTAGTAAGTCTGACTCAAGGTTTTAACTCTATCGCTTAGTTCTTTTCTTCATTTTTCCCCAGACTAGCATTTAGATCTCTGAAACTCAGACCCTGAATTGTCCAGATGCTCATTTATCCATATTTGGAAACATATCATCAATCATAAAGTACGGATGTCAGGAGTCTCTCCTCTGTGTTCCCCTAACATCCAGTGTTGGACTCTGCTGAGCACTTACCACATTCAGTTATAATTGTTAGTGCACTTATGAACCCCCTCTAGACCATGGAGTTTTGGGGAGCAGGAGTCTATCTTATTCCTATCTTTACTCAGTATGATGAGTTGCTCAACGAGGGTTTGCTGGATGATATAAGACATTGATTGGCAGTATCTTCATTACGTTAAAGATACTTATGAAAGGTATATTGACATCTTATTCTGGGCTACTTAGCTTAACTAATCTGACAAGTCAAGATATTTTCTTTTTTAGAAAACCATTAATTTGGCTCTATGCATGATCTGTGCTTTTGGGTAAAGAGGAAGTTATTCCACTCCCAGAACCGATTGAGGGGCTGGCCAGACAAGATGAACATTTGTCCTCCTGGACAATTGCAAATATAAAGCAAGCAGGGTCAGTGGCTGGCAGTGGGGTGGCCACAAAGAAATGTCCATTGACCTGAGACCTTTGGGGGAAATGTTTATTTCTCCAATGTCAGATAACTGGCTGCATTTTTTCCCTTTGTTCTCCCCACCACATCTGACATTCTCACTTCTGAGTTCTCACAAGTTGTAAGAGAGGTGGAGTGGATAAGAAAGGAAACCACTTGAGGACAGTAATTACATTCCATTGTGCTTTTTATACCTCTAACCCCTACCCCCGTCACTGAAACAATTCCTTGTATATCCTCTGGGCTGCTGACAGGGCAGTGTTATTATTAGCAAGGGTAGCTGGTGTATAGGATATATTTATGTTTTGCTGAATTAAGTTGGGTAGGAAATAAAATACTCACAGGGAGGGACTCCTTATTGTTTCCTGGAGTGAAGTAGACATTGCTTCTCCTCTTAGGAGGTTACTTTTGGATCTTTGTGCTTCTCTCATTGGCTTCCTTGGACGTAGGCAACCTCATCAATAAACTGGGTGCCTAAAATAATGATTATGATAGTAGTTTGCTATTATTTAGCAATTTTTGAGTACTTACTACGTGCCAGCACAGTACTAAGCTCTTCAAATGTATTATCTAATTTAACTTTACAACAAAACAATAAAGTAGGGTCTATCACTATCCCCATTTTATTGATGAAAACTGAGACCTAAAGAGGCTACTTGCTCTAAGTCACACTGTTAGTAAATGGTAGAGCTGAGGTTCAAGATCAGAGTCCACACTCTTGAGACTGATCTACTTCCCCATCAGCAGCTTGGTGGATCTCATCATCAGCAAGGGTAGCTGGAAACAAGAGGACATGTTTTCAGCATGAATTCAATCTACCGGTAAGGAATTTTTTTTGAGTACCTGTCATATTCTCAGTATTCAGTTAGGTGTTAAAGAAGAAGAAAATAACAATGATCCCTATTAAAACCCTTAAATCTATCTGGGAGGATTGTATGTTCAATTGACTGATTAATTTGGTCAACATATACTTATTGTGCTCCTCCCACAGGGTGCTGGGGACACAGTGGTGAATGAAACGGACATGGTCCCTGTGCTCATGTGGCTCACAGTCTAGCGGGGGGACAGGCATTAGTCAAGCAAACAAAAACAGATTGAACTTGACTTCAGCCCATGGAGAAATTAACAGGGTGCAGTGATAATAATATGTTACAAACCCTAAAAGGTAGGTCCTTGTCTGGCGCACTCAGACTTGCCAATTATCTGGACACTGGTCTTTGAGAAAGTAACTTTATTGCAATGCGCAGAGCAACGAGCTGGGAGGAAGATCCTCAGATCCAGCTCCTCGAGCTACAGGGAAGAAGGGCTTATATGTGATTTGGGCAGCAAGATGGTGGCTGCATAGGCATACTGGGGAGGGAAAATTCTAGAAGGCAGCCAGGAAACAGGAGGTGACATGGTTCTTGTCAGACCTCTTTCTTCAGAATAGGGTCCAGGTGCTGATTTTCCTTCTGGTTCATTCCACCTGTTGCTGAGTCCTCTGTTGAAGTCAATTAGTGGTCACAGTTGGCCCTTCTGTGCATGTGGGGCGGGCCAAATCTGGCTTGGGCTAGTTTAAGGACTAATGGAAATTTACTGGCATTTGTAAGGTCAAGTTACAAATGGAGATGAGGATAGTGGCAGGAAAAGCCTCTCTGAAAAGGCAACATTAAATCAGAGTCTTCAAGAACAGGAAAAGCAGGCAGCGGAAATAGTGCATATAAAGATCCTGATATGGAAGAGTTTGCTGTGTTCAAAGAAGTGGGAGGACACCAAATGAATGGAAAGCGATGGGTGGTGAGCGGGAGTGGACTGAGTGACTCTGGAGAGGTGACTGTCAGAGGGCAGATCACATGGACCATATAAGAAGTTTGGATTCAATTCTAATTAGAAACTAAGAAAGTTGTTAAAGAATTTTAAGCATAGAAGTAATGTTCAACATATATTTTCAAAGATCATTCTAGGTTGCCACATGGAGACTGGATTGGAGAAGTGAAGACCACCACCACCACCGGACTCTGCTTTGCTGCTCCAAATCTGAGGTTCAACATGGCGAATCGGCAATGTACTCTCAGGTCATCCCCGATTTCTAGATGGCTAGGAGGCCATTAGAAAAGGGAAACCAATAACTATTATGGATTGCTCCATAAACATCATGTCCCTCTGATCAGAACCTGACCACACCTTAGTACATGGGTAGTAGCTTCTATTACCTACAATAAGGAGTGGACAGTGTACAGCAGACAAGCAGTCCCCCTGGCTCAAAAGCTGTCTGGGCAGAGACGATGACTTTTCCATGCACACCCCACTTTGTGTCATGGGTGAGGGACTTAAAAGGGATAGTTAACACTACACGTTTCTGGAAACTGTCCTGGTGGAATTCTGCCATGTAAGCCCTGGGGACACATTGAATGACACAATGGGAGCCTACCTTCTGTCAGTCTCCCCTGGTCACGTAGGCCCACTTAGGTGGGCTGTAAGCTTAGTGTTGTGTGTGCTGCCCATTAGCACCATAGCTGAGAAGGCGAAGAAAACTTCTTCCCCCAGCTGTTTTATACTCCCTGCTAACGAACACCCTATTGCATCATGCCCTCCTGACTTCCTGAGGAGGGGGAGTGGTTAGCCTAGAATTGTATCTTTTTAATCCTGCTAACAAACATCAGGCCTCAAAGAGAGGAACAGAGAAAACCATGGTTGCCTGCCTTGTCTGAGGGCTGCCTCTTCACAAGCAGCAAGACTGGAGGCAAGCAAACCACTGGGAGGCTCTTCCATTGATGCAGGTAAGGTCCACGGCTTGGACCTGGGGATAGCCGTGAAGACAGAAGTATGGACAGGGTCAAGATGTGTGGGTAAGCAGCAATTATAACATGTGCTGGTGGCTTGGATGGGGCAAGGAAGAAAAGGGAGGAACCAGGGAGGCTTCCCAGGCTTTTGGTTTAAACAAGTGTGTGGACTATGTGTTTACAAGGAAATTCAAGGCAGCTCCAGTCCTACAACAGACGGCGTGGCCTGACAATAGGATTTGTGCTGAGTCTTGAAAAGTGCTGAAGTTTTGTTGGGAAAAAGGGAGGGAAACTGTGTGAGTGAGCAGAGACATGTTGGTTTTGGGGACAGAAAGATGGTATTGGGATGTAGAAATCAGGTAGCTTGGGACCTGGTTTTGGAGACACAGGTGGGCCATGTTCTTGCCTATAAAACAAGAATGATGATAAAACCAAAAAACCAGACCCCGTTGCTGATTCCGACTCATAGCTGCCCTATAGGACAGAATAGAACTGCCCCATAGGGTTTCCAAGGAGTGGCTGGTGGATGTGAACTGCTGACCTTTTGGCTAGTACCTGTAGGTCTTAATCACTGTGCCACCAGGGTTCCAGCACCTTTCATTCAAGTTTGCTGTGAGCATTGTTGCTAGTGGCTGTCGAGTTGATTCCTACTCATGGTGACCCCAAGTGTGATCAGAGTAGAACTGCTCTGTAGGGTTTTCAAGGCTGTGATCTTTTGGAAACAGAACGGCAGGCCTATCTTCCAAGGTACCTCTGGGTGGGTTTGAACAGCCAACCTTTCGGCTAGTAGTCCAGTGCTTAGCCATTTGTACCATCCAGGGGATCCTGTTGACACTCTGCTGAAGACTTTGCACATAGTAGGGCCTTAATTAATGCTCTGTAATCATTGTTATTAACATTATTATGGGTCCACTGGGCCAGATTGTGGAAGAACTTGAAAGACAACCACAGGTATTTGGATTCGAAAGGAGAGAATCTGTGTTTTTTGTTGACATTTTCTGAGAAGAGAAGTGGTCCATTGAAATGATGTTTAAACAAGATGAATTCTGGCAATTGTGTCCAGAATAGTATGCAGAAGATCCTTACTAAATAACTCAATAGTCCAAGAGTCACTAGAAAATTCAGGGAGCAATATTGCAAATACCAAGAACGTAGAGCTAGTTTCTCCTTTATCTTCCACAGGAGAGACTGACCTACATAGCTTCATGAAATAAGAAAACCGTGTGTCTTCATAATATAGGGTTTAAAGGTTCTGGTTAATAATGACCATGACCTTACAGTATGGGGCCTTATATCTAAATTGACTTCCTGAATTCTCTGTGTGGGAAGTGCTTTTCACATCACTTTGAATCTCCTCTCAAGTTGAAGGAACTTATTTAAAATGGTTTAAGTTTTACAGTAAGGAAAGCCGTATCCCCTTTTATAGCCATTACCCTAGAGTGTCAATGCCATTGTGTTATAATAACTGGTTTGATTTGAATGCATAAAAGGGAGCTTTCGTCACTGAAATATAGTAGAAGGATTCCAGTTTTTAAAAAGAAAATCGTAGGATGGTAGGGACAAGGGGTTTAGCGGGAAGAACTTGATGAGTGTTTACTCCAAATATAAATCTTAATAGGAAGGATAAAAAAGATAAAATATATATCTAAACTCTAAGAGAATGAAGTATGAGCTAAGGAATCCAAAATCTGCAACACTCCCATGTTGAGTTGGAGCCTCCATCAGCCTGGTATAGGCCCCTGCAGACTTGAAGCATGAATGAGATATAACCTGTTAGGTTAACCACTGCATAACCCAGCCCATTCTAACTGTTAGTTATCATCTGCTTTGGACATCCACCTCCCTCCCCACCACAGGGTTTAAAAAAAAAAAGAAAGTGATCTCATGCTGGCTGAATAAAGCATTTAAAATAATAAATGCTATCTAGAACTTTTTTATTTCAGTTGAGAGGAAGTTCAGGGTATCCAGAGTGCCATGTTGTCAATTATTGGGTAATTTATTCCATTTTTGGGGGAGATGTTTTTCTTTTTTTGCTTTGGAAATATGAACAAAATAGAAAATATATCTGAAGTTACTCCAGGTACTCTATGCATCTGGTTGGTTCAGTATGGATGAAAGTAGGAAAGTCAAAATAAAGGGTTTCATCCAGTTTACTTTGGCCAAAGTTTGTACCCTAACTGGCTCATCATGGAATTATATTTTTTTAAAAAAACAGATTTATTGGTATATAATTCACATACCATACACTTCGCCCATTTAAAGTTATGTCATTCAATGGTTTTTAGTATATTCACAGATATATGAAACCATCACCGTGGTCAGTTTTAGAACATTTTCATCATTCCCAAAACCCCATATCCTTTAGCTATTGCCCTCTATCCCTCATTCCCACCAACCCCTAAGCAACCACTAATCTACTTTCTGTCTCTATAGATTTGCCTGTTCTGGGCTTTTCATAGAGATGAATCATACAATATATGACCTTTTGTGTCTGGCTTCTTTCACTTAGCCTAACCTTTTCAAAGTTCATCCATGTTGTAGATGTATCTGCTTAATAATTATAAGATATTAGGTATGATTATAGGTTCTTTGGATGGTGGGATACAACACAAAGACACTCAGAAGATGAAAGACAAAACTGTTTGTTACTAATAGTTCCAAATGAGAGAAAGCTGCCAAAGGGCCACGCAGGAAGTTGCACCTGGAGACATGGTAACAGAAAGCTGGAACTGTAGAAGATGGCTTAGGTATGCAAGTAGGGTAAGGTTAGCTAGGTTTCATGGGCTTCCTGAGAATTGAGTATCTGGAATAATTCCATAGGCCCAAGGAAGAAGAGTCTGTCCCTGATGTTAGGTCTCTAGGGGACCTCTTAACATAAAGTTGCATATGTGTGATGTGGCCCAGGAGTGTTGGAGATTGATAAGGGAAGTAGTTGGGATGCAGACTGGGCAAATTGCCTGCAAAGGGGATTTTAGAGTCCTTAGCTGGGACCTCAGATCTGAGTCATCAATAAAAAACAAACAACCCAGTTACAAAATGAGCAAAGAATTTGAGTAGATATTTCTCCAAAGAAGATATACAAATAGGCACAAACTCATGAAAAGATGCTTAGCATCATTAGGGCCTTTGTTTGTGTGATTCCTTCTGTGTGGGCCTCTTTCCTCCTCGTGATAGAGAATACCATTTGCACAGACGGGCCTCTTTCAGATACCTCATCTAAACTGGATTCCAGCCCCTCTCCATCCCTGTTACATTGGTTTGTTTCCTTCCTAGCATGTATCATATTATTTTTTATTTTAAATTAGCTTTATTGAGGTGTCATTTATATACAACAAAATATACTCATTTTAAGCATACAATTCAATGAGTTTGAAAATGTATATACCTGGTTACCACAACACTAATCAAATTACAGTCCATCTCATCACTCTCCAAATTTCTTCTTGTTCCTTCCACTTCAGTCTTCACCTCAGCCCCAGGGAACCGTTAGTCTGCTTTCAGTCACTATAGATTAGCTTTGTATGATGGTTA
>NW_004444012.1:2466727-2467876 GCF_000243295.1 Trichechus manatus latirostris | reverse complement strand
ACTTCTCTTTATTAAAGCCATCCACTTGTGGTATTTCTGTTATAGAAGCACTAGATGACTAAGACAGTACCTGTTTTTTTTTCTTTAATAACCATTAAAAAATGTAATCCCTGAGGTTATTTTATGATAGATCAAGGTGATGTCTATTCTGTATTTTCTTGATGTCCTTTGAATTAATGACTTGGTCCTGAAATTCTCCCCAGCAGGTACTCGATTGCTATTTATTGAAGGAATGAAAAGCAAACGTTCTTCTTAAATACTGGAGTCAAACCTACCTTAGACCTCTTCCTTTACAGCCATCAGGCTCTCTGTCTGTACCCTGCTTGCCCTGGTTTGACTTTGCTTTAATGGGATTTAAGTACTGAGCAAATCTCAGCCATGTCCTCATACCCCCTCTTTGGTAGATGTTGCTTTTGTCGATAACACTGAGTTGAGAGAACATTTGGGAGGGATGGTGAAGGGTGTATATAGGACAGGATATAAATCCATAACCCTGGCATGTTTGAGGAATGCCTGAGGATAGGCTGAATGAAACTTGAGGTGTAACAGTGGAAAAACAACGAGTCTGTTTAAATTTAAAAACAAAGAGCTTATTATGGCAAAATGGTGTTTTGCAAAACAGGGAAAACACAGTGTCAAGATGCTCTTGGCAAAGTGCTCTGGGGAGCTGCAGTGATACAGAAGCTTATGAAGGAAAAACCCTCAAACAGAAAGGTACAGCTAAAACATTTGTGATTGGTTGACATTTACAGAGTTTAGAGGGGGATCTTTGGACAAGGTTATGGAACAGTACTGGGATTTGTAAGGACTCAGGCACAGGTTGGAAAAACATTTTTTAAGGGGGAGAGAAGGGGGAATTTTCTAAGAATCTAATACCCATACTAGTTGAATAATCTCTTTACATCAGCCATTTCTAACCATGAGGTCGTCTTCTTAGAGCTTCTGGACAAGCAGAATAGGGTAGACAAAACCACATTTTTCTGTAGAATTGTTTGTTTCTAGGTCAAACGTACAGTGGAAATTTTTATAGAAGTGGCAGTCTGCATTATATGACAGAAGCTTCATTTACAAATTTAAAATGGAGTGAGTTTGGTTCACAGTTTAGTTACAGTCTTTAATTCTGCCATATGCCTTAAATTTTAATACTCT
>NW_004444012.1:2451397-2465751 GCF_000243295.1 Trichechus manatus latirostris | reverse complement strand
AATGAAAATTTCTAAAAAAAAGGATAATATATAATAATACACTAAGGCAAAAAAAGTGAGATTATAAGTATGAAGCAAATTGTAAATATATCAACTGTAATTCTTACCAGTCCTAACTGATCATACACAGTAATTTTAAAAGCAAAAAATAAATAAATAAATATTACTAATTGTTAGAATAAAATTGTCTTTAGAGAGTAAGTAGTACTAGTGAGGCTATTATTACTTGCATGGAAAGGCAAGGAATTGTATGATAAAAAGGTAGCAATGCAGCTAATATTAAAATAACAATGATTTTTTATCTAAAGAAGAAATTTTTTTTAAAGAAAAGAGTAAAACGCAGTTTAATGATTTCAGATTAGTAGGTTTGCATACAGGCCTGGTCCTGGAATCTTGGGAATGTATGCAGCCTACCCAGGTGCTGGCTTCTTCTCATCCTTGGGTTCAGCTGTTTTCTTTAAGGTTGTCTGTTCTTGGTCGGTCTGTGATTGAATTTTAGTTTTAGTTCCTTAGCAGGCTGGCAAGTCCAAAAAGATTTACCCTTTTCCAATAAACATAGTTTCCAGACTAAATAGAAAGTAATCTAGATATACTTGACTTTTGAGTGTCAAATGCTTCTTTGGCCTGCGAAGAATACTTTTTAAAGTAAAATTAAGTATGGCTGTTACAGTATTTTATAATAATAGAAATGATGAGAAAGATTCCAAAGTAAATTAGTGGCAATAAATCTTAGGAAAACTAATTATTTATAAAATCAGTTAAGGAAGGAACAGGATTATTAAAATTCAGCATTAACAATCAGTTTTCATAATGGCATAGGTGTCTTTTCGTGCAGTAGTAAAGATGTTAAGGGCCATTCAATTTTGAAGAACTATTTTTCTCATCATAGTTATTTTGGTGTTTGTTTCTTGGAGTCTATGAGTGGAATAATTTAGGATATTTTGACTACACTTTTCTTCTGTTCATAGGCTACAGAGTCTCTTACAGATTAGAAGAAAATATACTCAAAGTGCTCCAAACTATTAAAATAATTGATTCTTATACAACAAAAAAAAGGAAAAATGTTTTCTATATAAAAGTAAAACACTGAATTCTAACGATATTCTCTTACAAGCCTTATAGTAATCCTTTTAGTTTAACCAATCCTGTGTAGTTAATCTGGCCTTAGGTAGTCCTGGATTAATAGTAGTTTGAAAATTCTGTTTTTAAAATCTTGATTTAGTCCAACAATTTCCATATTTGAAATATTATAATCCTTTATGTAAATTTAATATGGTCCAGTTTCGTTGAGATATTTTGTTAAGTAGTGAAGTAAAATTTGTTTGTAGATGACAACATAAAATGTTCATGGTTAGCTATGACTATTTCTTAAAAGAATTATAGAAGTAATGTAAAACTAAAAGAACATTAAACAGAAGAAAATACCTTTAGACATGATTATCCCTGTTTCTTAAAGAGGTTTAGATATAACTTACAATAGTCTGAAAACACAACACTATATTACCATGTGCTCATATATTTGAATAGTAATAAAAATGTTATGGGTAATGATGTTCATTCCTTAGTTAAACTATAGGACCAAGTTAATAATTAAAATTATGTAACACATTTCATGTAACACATTAATTAAAATTTTTTTTACTACTTATTTCTTTATAAAACAGAAACAAATCTTTTGTGGCTTTTTATAAACTTGTAATGACTCTTAGAAATTAAAACTTATTAAACCTTTTTGTTATGAAATTTCAAACTTGTTAGGGGTTTATCACAGATTATTGAGATATGATATTTACTCAAGAACAAGAAACTCAACTCTTGGTTATTTGACATTAAGGCTCTTAAAAATTTTTGTAAGTTAATTCATTAAATTTATAGTTGCAGTAAATGAGAATTTTGACTATATTAAATAAATTCCTTTTTAATAAACCTTTTGAATTTCTTGTTTCTACTACATATTTTTATAGACACCCTTTTAAGTGACAAAAATGAATATATTACTAGACTTTATATATATATATACATAATCTTTTTCTGTGGCATAAAAGTAAGAGCCTATATATTATAAAACACAATGGTTGTTGGAATAAAGTTAGCACAAATAGTCTATATTATTTATTTTATTTCTTTGATAAGCAGTTTAGTCTTCTTATTAATAAAAAATTACTCTTTTTCTTTAAGTAAAGCACATTTTATATAATATTTAGCTTAAGCTACTCAGAAAGGTTTTGCTTTTAAGATTTTTTGCTTTTTTTGGTGAAGGGTAAGACAGTACACAATACTGGGGAAGTCAGCACAACTTCACCAAGACAAGGTCATGGAAGCTTCATGGACACAACCAAACTCCCTGAGGGACCAAATTACTGGGCTGATGGTTAAGGACCATAGTCTCGGGGGACATATAGCTCAATTAGCATAACATAGTTTATGAAGAAAATGTTCTACATCCTGCCTTGGTGAGTAGCATCTGGGGTCTTAAAAACTTGTAAGTGGTCATCTAAGATACTTCACTGGTCCCACCCTGTCTGGAGCAAGGGAGAATGAAGAAAACCAAAGACACAAGGGAAAGGTTAATCCAAAGGATTAATGGACTACAACTACCACAGGCTCCACCAGACTGAGTCCAGCACAACTAGATGGTGCCTGGCTACCACCACCAACTGCTCTGACAGGGATCACAATAGAGGGTCCCGGACAGAGCTGGAGAAAAATGTAGAAAAAATTCTAATTCATAAAAAAAGACCAGACTTACTGGTTTGACAGACTGGAGAAGCCCCAAGAATATGGTCCCTGGGCACCCTTTTAAACTTAGTACTGAAGTCACTCCTGAGGTTTACCCTTCAGCCACAGATGAGACAGGCCCATAAAACAAAACGAGACAAAATGGGCATACCAACTCAGGGACAAGGATGAGAAGGCAGGAGGGGACAGGAAATCTGATAATAGGGAACCCAAGGTTGAGAAGGGGAGAATGTTGACATATCGTGGGATTGGGAACCGATGTCACAAAACAATATTTATTAATTGTTTAATGAGATACTAATTTGCTCTGTAAATCTTCATCTAAAGCACAATAAAAAAAAAGATTTTGCTTTTAAGGTTGACATAAACATATTTTGTTCAAAACAGGTTTGTTTTCATTAATTCCTAGGAATGTTAGGACTATTTATATAAATGCTTGTTTATCATTAAACTAATCAGAGTATGTTCTTTGAAGAAATATTATAATCAAATTTAATGATACCATCCAGAGGTGTAGGATATTAGATTTTTATAAGTTTGTTAGCATGCTTTACAGAATTTTTTATAGAAGCAATTTAGAATAATTTGTTTCTTTTAAAAAAAATCAGTTTTTCCTGGAAAAAGAAAGAAACAAACAAACAAAAAACCTAGACTTACAGAAATGCCTTATGAGAAAAAACAAAACCAAACCAGTGATTATCAGTCATGACTTCCTAAGACAAAACTTAGATATAAAATGAAACAGAAAAACCACACAAACCACACATATTGTTAAGAGGTCAAGTAAAACCTTAGACATATGCTATAAACCACAAAAAAAGAAAAGAAAAGAAAAAGATAAAAGTGAAACATTTGGGGGTTATTATTTTCTCTGCTACCTTTTTATGAAACATTCTGAAAACAAATACTAGTTTCCAATTTTTCTTAATCTATATAAGCATCCAGAATACACTATTTAAAAGTTTTAGTTTAAGAAGAGCTACAATTTTATTTTTCTTTACAACAGCCAAATTTTAACTGTGCAGAAGATCAGTAAAACAAGACAGGACACTTGAAAAAGAGAAATAGAAAAAAACACATAAACTCGCTTATATCCAACATCACATAAGACCAAACATGTGGGGAACCCAGTTTCTTTAAAGTAATTGCTGAGATTCTGAATTACTTCAAATATAGTTAGCTTATAGTGTTTTAATAGGAACCCCAAAGCAGCGTCCTGGTAAGGGGGGGATCCGGCTTATTTATTTAGGATGTTAAGAATAGGTTGAAATTTTGGTTTCCTAGTCAAATAAAATTCTTAGCAAGTGTCTTGGTTATCTACTGCTGCTATAACAGAAATGCCACAAGTGGATAGCTTTAACAAAGGGAAATGTATTCTCTCACAGTCTAGTAGGCTACAAGTCTAAATTCAGGGCATCAGCTCCAGGGGAAGTCTTTCTCTCTCTGTTGGCTCTGGAGGAAGGTCCTTGTTATCAGCCTTCCCCTGGACTAGGAGCTTCTCCGCACAGGAACCCCAGATCCAAAGGATGCGCTCTGCTCCTGGTGCTGCTTTCTTGATAGTATGAGGTCTCCCTGTCTCTCTGCTTGCTTCTCTCTTTTTTATCTCAAAAGAGATTGGCTTAAATTGTTGATTAATCTTGTAAATTGAGTTTACATAACTGCCACTGATCCCATCTCATCAACATCATAGTGATAAGATTTACAACACACAGGGAAATCACATCAGATGACAAAATGGTGGACAATCATACAATACTGGGAATTATGACCTAGCCAAGTTGACAGATATTTTGAGGGGACACAATTCAATCCACAACAGCAAGTGTCTTAGTTATCTAGTGCTGCTATAATAGAAATACCACAAGTGGATGGCTTTAACAGACAGAAATTTATTCTCTCACAGTTTAGGAGGTAGAAGTTCAAACTCAAGGAGCCAGCTCCTGGGGAATGCTTTCTCTCTCTGTTGGTTCTGGGAGACGGTCCTTGTCATCAATCTTCCCCTGGTCTAGGAGCATCTCAGCACAAGGATCCTAAGTTCAAAGGACACACTCTGCTCCCAGAGCCTTTTTCTTGGTGGCATGAGGTCCTTCTCCTCTCTGCTCACTTCTCTCTTTTATATCTCAAAAGAGATTAACTCAAGATACAACCTAATCCTGTATATTGGGTCCTGCCTTATTAACATAACTGCCTCTAATCCTGCCTCATTAACATTATAGAGGTTAGGATTTACAACACATAGGATAATCACATCAGATCACAAAATAATGGGTAACCACACAATACTGAGAATCATGGCTTAGCTAAGTTGATACACATTTTAGGGGGATGCAATTCAATCCATAACAGCAGGGTCTGCCACAGGGTAATTGATTTGTGACTTAGACTCTGAGATTCCTCCATAACAGGCATATGATACCTGGTTTCATTCTTTTGAAACTAATTTAGTTTGCTGGCAAAAGACACTGAAAGGCATGCAAAAAGATCTTTGTGCACTTAGAATACTGAAAATAACTTTCCAGCCATTTTTGGCTAGAGAAGCATAAATTAGAAGAAAAAATCTTGTGCAGTTTAAAAATGAAAATGATTAGCAACCACATATTAGCTCTGTTCACATGACACTAGTTTGGAAAATTCAGACCCTATCTCCAGAGTTCTGACTACATCACTTGCTGAAACGTTAGATTTTAGCCCTGACACGTAGACTCTAGTTCTAAAGACTCAGCTTCTGAAACCCCAAATCCTAGTTTTGAAATCTCAAATTCTAGTCTTGAAGGCTCAGCTTCTGAAGATTCAGCTCCTAAAAATGCAGCAGGATGTATAGATAGTGAACAGAAAGCAAAGGAGACAGAAAGAGAAGTGACAGGCATCTGAGATTTTAACGTTTTAGGGAGGCAGTTTTAACTGTCCTGCTGTTTTGGATGCCTCGTGGTACCAATCAGAAAGGTAGTCTTTATTTTCTAATTTACATTGCAGAAAAAATTAGTTTAGACATGTTGAAAGTTCTCCATATGGGTTATTTATCTTGTTCTTCATATGTGGCATTCATCCTTTAACCTATCTTTCTCTCTTAAAGATGGCTTTGTGCAAAGATACCCCAGTCTTCCTACCTTTCTCTCACAAAAGTAGTCCCTATCTTCCTCTCACAAAGTTAGAATAGGTATGCATGCGAATTACCCTTTAAAACCTGCTACAGAGATTGAAAGGTGGACAAGAAGAGCTAAACTCACACCCTGAACACTCTGGCTGTGCATTCAGTTGCCACCCAGGGAAATGAAAGCTTATGGCAAGACCAAAAATGCAATGGACAGACCAAAGACACAATGTTGTTAACCTAGGCACAAAACAAGCGAACTAGTGAACAGAAAATAAAGGAGATAGAACTTTGTTCAGTTAGGAAATAGAACTAGTGAACAGAAGATAGAAAAACAAAAACAGATTCCATAATAAACCAGAGAATCTCAGCACAAAGACTTGGAGACTCTATCTGAGAGCTCACTCACTGAAGTGTCCCCCTAAGTGTCACAAAGTTGGAGAACCAAAATGGTTCCACAGTCCAAGCCCAAATTTCCCGGAACCTTGGGGTGGGGATGTGGGAGAGATGCCACAGGAGATGTGACTTTGGATCCTACTTCTGACAACAAAATTGTAGTAGTGGAAAAAAACCCACGAGTCTGTTTAAATTTAAAAACAAAAAGTTTATTATGGCAAAATGGCATTTTGCAAAACAGGGAAAACACAGTGTCAAGATGGTCTTGACAAAGTGCTCTGGGGAGCCGCAGTGATACAGAAGCTTATGAAGGAAAAACCCTCAAACAGAAAGGTACAGCTAAAACATTTGTCATTGATTGGTTGACATTTACAGAGTTTGGGGGGGGGTCTTAGGACAAGTTTACGGAGAAGTACTGGGCTTTGTAAGGACTCAGGCACAGGTTGGAAAAACATTTTTTGATGCACAGTGAAAGGGGCATTTTCTGAGAATTGGCCAGCCAACAAAGTCAGATGTTTAATACTTATACTAGTTGAATAATCTTCTCTTTACATCAGCCATTTCTAACCACGAGGTCATCTTCTTGGAACTTTTGGACAAACAGAATAGGGTGGGAAAAGCCACGTTTTTCTGTAGAATTGTTTGTTTTTAGTCAGAAGTACAGTGGAAATTTTACAGAAGTGACAGGCTGCATTATATGACAGAAGCTTCATTTAGATATTTAAAATGGAGTGAGTTTGGCTCCCAATTTAGTTACAGGCCTTAATTCTGCCAAATGCCTTAAATTATAATACTATTTATCAGGGGCAAAATGAACCAGAGAGGGCAAAAACACAAAGAGCAGGTAGGGAAGAAAAGCTTCTTAGAAGCCGCCCAGGCCATGAACTCTGACTGAGAATATGGTTCCTAGAAACAAATAAGCCTGTATAAGAAAGGTTGGGAGTCCCTGGGTGGTGCAAACTGTTTAAGCACTCAACTGCTAATTGAAAGTTTGGGCATTCAAGTCTACCCAGAGGTGCCTAGAGGAAGGGCCTGGTGATCTACTTTCAAAAAATCAACCACTGAAAACTCTATGGAGCACAGTTCTACTCTTGACGTACATGGCATCACCATGAGTTGGAATCAACTTGACAGCAACTTGTGAGAAAGGTTCCGCAACTGGGCCATGTACACAGAATAGGTAGCTTGTGAAGTACTCCCATTTTGATTGAGACCCTCCTTGATGTGAGTGTAAAGGAGAAATTCATGAAGCCCCCTTGACCAAAATAAAAAATACTGAATTAACCCAGGCCCCTGATGCATTCAGCAAAATTAGATTAGACCTTTAACAATGCCTGATCTTTGGGCTGTTTATCTGGCTAACAACCATGAGTAGCTAAGGAGATGTTTTCTCTGTGGTCAAGCCAGGATGTGGAAGGAATGCATCCCAAGGAGGAGGTCTTGATGAAAATACATTTATTTCAGATAGCCTTAAGAAATATTCCTTCCTTGGTAAGGATGTAGAAACAGAGTCTCAGGAAAAGGCTTTGGTGCCAACCCATTATCTAAGTCTCCCATGCAACCAAAAGGATTTTTGCTTTTCTAAGAAAAGGGACCCTGGTACCAATGCCTATCACACAAGCCCTTCTATTATATATCCCCAAGAAATGTTTTACATCAAACAAGATGTTTTTGTGATCTGCTCTGGAAAATATGTATTGTAAGCATCCTGTCACTGTGATTGTAATCTCTGTGCCCACAACCACTGCTGTAATTAACTCCCATAACCAATCAATGTAGCCCATCTATGATATGCATCCAACGGAATCCCCTTCCCAGATTCGCTTGACCCTCCCTCTTCTGACGTCAATGAATTTTTAACTAGTCAGTGACTTTTGTCATAATTTCCTCTTCTCACCCTATAACGGTTCCCACCTGAGACTCTTGCTTTGGAAATTGCTAGTTTTCACTTGTGTGAGCTGGTGATTTTCCCCATTTGAATGCATCTTTAATGCTGAATAAATCCTCTGAATTTTCCTTTAAGTTCTGCGTGGTTCCTCACTACAACACGGGTAAGACTTTTTCAAGAAGACTGAGCAAATTTCCATGGCTTTTCTTTCTCTTCCAATCCTTTCAAAATAGCCATTTCCTCTCCTTCTGACCCAGGTCAACAGGCAAATAAATTTTCAACTGCCCACCATTCGACACCGTTTAGAACTGTGTTTTCAAAAGTGAAGGTCATGACCCATTAAGTGAGTCTTGAAATCAGTTGAGTAGGTTCCAACTAGCATTAAAAAAAAAACAGAGCAGAGAAGAGAATAGAAAATATCAGAGTCTGTTGTACACAGTGAGAGTAAATAGTGTTTTGTATAACTCTGTTTTAGTGTATATGTGTGTGTACTAGGTTGCAACATAAACTGTCTTTTTGAGGCTCATGGTGAAAAGACATTTGAAAGCAACTGCTTTAAAACAACTTTCAGATATACCTTATTAAAGAATTTTATTGGTAATCATTATCATGAAGCTGATAAATTAATAGTAACAAACATGAGGAAGATACAAAGAATCTAGAATCACATAAAGTTATGATAGTGGTTACAGGTTCATAGTTCTTAACTCCCTTCTGCCTCTGACCTTTGCTTTTGTGTCTGCCCTGAAGTTGTGATCTAGGTAGAGAAAAAAGATCCTTCCTTGCCTCAAGGGGAAATTTTACATTTTCAAATATAGTACCTACTCTGATAGTCCCCTATCTCATACATTCATGTCTTTATAGACTTTAGAAACAATGAGGTCCAACTTAATGAATTCACTGTTTGGAAATAAAGTTTGTTCTTGTTTGTTGGTCTCTATTACAGGAAAATAAAAAACTTTTATTAAAGAAATTGTCAAATACACATAAAACTAGCGGCAATAGTAAAAAAATATAACAAAACCCATTGCCATCAAGTGGATTCTGACTCATAGGACAGAGCAGAACTGCCCTGTAGGGTTTCCAAGGATGTAATCTTTACAGAAACAGGCTGCCAAATCTTTCCCCTGTGGAGCAGCTGGTGGGTTTGAACCACTCACCTTCTGGTTAGCAGCCGAGTTCTTAACTGCACCACCAGGGCTTCCTGACAATAGTAAAATATCCTCATCCAGCCTCTAGATAGTCCTTTGTAGATAGTACAATCCTACTCAGTTCCTTCAGTTATTCATTTTTCTTATTTCTCTGCTCCTGATAGAATTGAAGTCATCCTTCCTGATGGTGGGAATTGTAAATAAGTGGAGACAATAGGTGAGAGAGACCAGAGAGCCACCTTTCTTAGAGGCCTTAGGAAACCAGTGGGCAAAGCAGTTTGGGAGGATGCCTGAAGTCAACCTCAGGAATTCTACTTACTCAAGCTCTGGGCCTTTCCTGGAAGAGAGAGTAAGATGGCCTGGTTGAGTTCAGAAGCTTCTCTCCTCCCTCCCACTTTTATCTCATCCTTCTGAGAGGCACTGAAATTAGAGAATAGAGAAGGTTAGAGCTGGGTGGGACCTGAGAACATCTCATCCAACCCTTTTGTTTTTCAGATGAAGAAACCGGAACTCTTCAAGTAGAAACTGAGTTACCCAAGAGTCTCTCATTTAACGCTGTATCTAACAGCACAATATGATGTCAGGAGGGGCTGGCACTGGAATTGCCCTTTCACAGACAGGAAACCAGGATGCAAAGAAGTCAAGTGCCTTTCCCAGAACCCAGAACATCATTAGTGAATCAGAAAGAAACATGAAGGCTCCTCCTTCCCTTTCAGTACTTTGGTTGGAACGACTGGACGGAGTGAGTCATTATTTGGATGCGGGATGTGTGTGTAGGGGGATGGATCAGGAGGAGGCAATCACCAATTTCCTTTGTGGCAAAGGTCGCTTCTACCTGCAGTGACCCAGCCATATCATCAATATTGTTCCCTCCACCTCTACGCAGTCACACTTTTTTAGGTTCCACTAGACAACACTTCCAAGTATGTTACCTAAGAATGTCTCTAGATGGTTTTAGAAGTTACCTGTAGGACTTGGCCATCATTTCATAAATACCAGCTCCATTGTGTATTGTGGAATTTGCACTACAGAGAGGGATCTAAACAGAGAAAACGAATCTGAATTAAACAAAGACTTCACAATATTGGAGAAATCATTTCAAGGGAAATCTGACTTTATGTAAGGAGATGGGTGGTGCAAATAGTTAATGTACTAGGCTGCTAACCAAAAGGTTGGAGGTTCAAGCCCATCCAGAGGCACCTTGGAAGAAAGCCCTGGTGATCTACTTCTAAAAAATCAGCCATTGAAAACCCTATGGAGCACAGTTCTACTCTGACACACATGAAGTCGCCATGAGTGGGGATCAACTTGACGACAAGTTTTTTTTTTTTTTTTTAATGTAAGGAGATAATGCATGTAAGGCTAAAGATTAGTGCCTGCATATAGTAAACATTTAATCAATGGTAGCCATTACAAATCTTATCTCTTAAGCTCTTGATAATTACTCTCCCTGGTCTCTCCCTCCTCTTCTTTGTCCTTCATGACAAACTTGAAAAATAGAATAGAAGCCATGGACTGAGACTCCCTCAGTTTCTCACACCAAGCATGCAGGGTGGTCTTTCCCTTAGAAAACGCTCTGCCTAAGCCTCATGTGCCATCCCAGTGACTGTTCTCTTCTCTTTTTCACACTCAAACCCCTCCAAAGGGCTTCCTCATTTGCTCACTCCCACCCCAGTTGGCACCTTACTCCACCAACACAGCTCTTGCAGAGGTCTCCAATGGCCTCCATGTTGCCAAGTCCGGATAACATTTTTCAATCCTTGCACAACCAGCAACTGCCATGTGTTGAAACATCCTCTTTCCTGGCTATCCTCTTGATTTTCCTCCACCCTCTAGCGCTTCTGTATTCTTTGCAGGTTCTTCTTCTGCCTACCGGCCATAATGGAACTTCTCCAGACCCTGACTCGGGCCATCTTCCCATGCCATAGTCTCTCCCTCAGCTAGTTGGTTCTTTATAATTCTTTCAGCAAGAGTCTCAAAAATGAATTTTTATTTTGCTCTCCCTCTTGAATATAATTGGGTATATAGGTGTAGAAAAATAACTGCAAGGCAGTTTTCATATCTGAGTGGAGACACTACTAATAGATTTTTTTTTTAATTTACCTGCATATTCTAATTTTTCTATTCTGGATATTATTTGTGTTATTTCTTAAAAGTTAAAAAATACACACTGAAATATGATAATATTTGCTTTGATCAGTGGCTCATCAAATCAATGCCAAGTCCTCATGTATTCCGGTCACATTTCTGTGAGATATTTCTTCAAGAGAACCACTGAAGGTGATACTGTTGCCATGGCACTATACAAGTCGCCCCCTTAGATGTTAAAATGGAGGAGTCACGTCATTCTAGGCGCAGGTTTTGGCTTCTCTGGGCTGCATTTATTTGTACAACTTCAATGCAAATGTGCCTTTAATCTGGCTTCCTGTTTGATATGAGAAATTCTTCTTCTTCCCAGTGATGGAAAGTGATGTCTGTCTTCATGGAAGACTTGAAGCTGGAGTGAGAATGAATCATAGCCAGTGCCCACTGTACCTGGAAAGTGTAGCTATATCCCTTCTCTGCTTTCCACGCAGATTTTTTTTTTTTTTTAATACAAGTGATGCTCCACTTGGCTTTGAGAGCAGCATCTGTGCATGGCAGAGAAATCCAGAGCACAATCCAGGTCTCTTTCGGAGTCACCGGCGTTCAAAGGACAGTAGTGACAATCAGATCTAGGGAGAGGTCACAGCCAGTGACATTGATCTAAAGTCATTTTCCAGCTGCTTGGGAGTTGGTAAGCTGGAGAAATCTAAATTCTGTTCAAATAGAACTTCAGTTAGCCAATTATTCCACACTGCTGTTTTATTTTTAGCAGATTGTGTTTGGATTCTTATTTTCTCTTGGGTTTAGGTTTTTTGGTTTTTTTTTTTTTCCCCTTGCTCTTATCACATTGAATCTATATGAGCTCCAAATCATCTTCTTCTGGTATTTGTAGTCAATATATTTCTTTAAGATGGAAAAAAAAATGAAACAAAAACCAAAACAAAACAAAAAAACAACCAAACACTCCTGACATCAAAATCCATCTGGTAAGATGCCCTCCAACGTGGCCATGAGAGAATCAACGTAATGTGGCCATGTTGAGTTATGTGTGGCAAGTGTTCAATACAGATGTATTGTTTTCATTTGATAATGGGTGTATTATACTTATGGCTCTGCTATTAAAGAATACAGATAAATGTTTCAATGTGAAAAATGAAATTGTGGGATCTCCACGTAACAGCTGGAGGAATGAGCACATGTATTTACTTTCATTCCCTCCAGAAATCTCACTGCTATGACAGCAAAGGGATTTTTAAGTAAACATAAATCTATAAGGGCAAAGAGAACGGAAAGCTGGAAACAGATATACAAGTGATAATGACTTAGTAGTCAGCTGTAGAAAAAGCTGAGGAACAGTCTGTTTTATATAGCAGAACCCCAAAGTACTCAGGAACTTGGAATGAAGAGGGGTTAAGGATGTAGCTAAAAATAGGAGAATTGTTTGAAAGTCTGTTTAAGAAGAAATTAAAGTTCGGTTATGAATTGAATTGTGTCCCCCCCAGAATGTGTATCAATTTGGCTAGGCCATAATTCCCAGTATTGTGTGGTTGTCCACCATTTTGCGATCTGATGTGATTATCCAACGTGTTGTGTATCCTAACCTCTATGGCGTTAATGAGGCAGGATTAGAGGCACTGATGTTAATGAGGCAGAACTCAATCTACAGGATTAGGCTGTATCTTGAGTCAATCTCTTCCGAGATATAAAAGAGAGAATCGAGCAGAGAGGAGATGGGACCTCATACAACCAAGAAAGAAGTGCCAGGAGTGGAGCGTATCCTTTGGACCCAGGCGTCCCTGTGCTGAGAAGCTCCTAGACCAGGGGAAGATTGATGACAAAGAACTCCCTAGAGCTGACAGATGAAGCCTTCCCTAGGAGCTGGCACCCTCAATTCAAACTTCTAGCCTCCTAGAGTGTGAGAGAATAAATTTCTGTGTGTCAAAACCATCCACTCGTGGTATTTGTTATAGCAGCACTAAATAACTGAGACAAGTTCTATCCCCTTTCCCACTCCTTTTAGCCAAGTAACTGCTGTCCTCTGCCCTGGCAGAAAATTGGATATTTAGCCTCTGGAGAAGGTCTCTGGGCTGGGGGAACATCAGCCATAGTTAAGGATGGGGAGACAACATTGTCAACAAAGTGATTAAGTGACATTTACATATTGATTGTTGGAACCACTGGCCCTCTTCTCCCACCTGGCTCTGCCAGAGGTTGGCAGCCAGGTCTGTACCCTCAGAGCAGGATGCTGATGGATTCTTGTCTCCTGAATCTGACAAGACCAAGAGGAAAGATTCGACAAACACACCTAACATCAGAGATTTCCTAACTAAACGGCTAGTGAGATACTCTACCCCAGGGTTTCTCAACCTTGACCCCACTGACATTTTCGATTGGATAATTCTTTGCTGTGACGGGCTGTCCCATGCATTGTAGGATGTTTAGCAGCATCCCTGACCTCTACCCAGTAGATATCTGTAGCACCCTCCTACTTCAGTCATAACAGTCAGCAGTGTCCCCTGTTGAGAACCACTCTGCAGCCCTGGTGGCACAATGGTTAAACACTCAGCTGCTAACCAAAAGGTTGGTGGTTTGAACCCACCCAGTGGATCCGTGGGAGAAAGACAATGATCTGCTCCCATAAAGATTACAGCCTCTAAAACCCTACGTGGCAGTTCTACTCTGTCACATGCCGTCACTATGAGTTGAAATTGACATGATGGCAAACAGCAACAACAACCTCTACGCTGAAGTCCACAGTTAGCAGATCCAACCTGTACACCCAAAATTCCCAGTCAGTTTCTTGGTGCCTCTCTCTTAAACACGAGCTCACAACCAAAGGTCAGCAGACACCTGAGCAAAGCCTCTGATGTGAAATACGGAGATCAAAACAAACTTTAAAAAAAAAAAAAAACTTAGAGGAAACACAGACTATGCATGGAGAAAGAAACATCAAAAATTTTAATTATCACCCTCAGAAGAGACAGTGCAAAAACAAACAAAAAAA
>NW_004444012.1:2447266-2448445 GCF_000243295.1 Trichechus manatus latirostris | reverse complement strand
TAAAAACCAAAAAACCAGACCCATTGCCATTGAGTCAATTCCGACTCATGGAGACTCCAGGTGTTTCAGACTAGAACTGTGCTCCATAGGGTTTTCAATGGCTGCAGTCTTAAGGAAGTAAATCTCCAGGACTTTCTTCCATGGCACCACTGGGTGGATTCAAGCCACCAATTCTTCCATTTAGTAGTTGGGCACAAACCGTTTGTGCCACCCAAAGGCCTTAGAAGACAAATGAGAAAGCTCTTCTGGAAGGCTTGGACGAAATAAGTTATGAAGGGAAGAGAGAAATCAGGAATGCTTTTAGAGATACTGAGGAGATAAACAGGTCATAATGATTTGACGTATAGGTGAGGACGTAGAAGGAGTGGACTTCTGGATTTCTAGCTTGAGCAACTAGGTTACATTTTATGCAATAAAGGTGACATAAAAATAAATAGAATAAGGACGGGTATTATGTCAGTCAGGGCCCCAGCAGGAAATATGTGATTCACTCAGCTGGGATTTTTGAGGAAACTTTTCAGTGAAGGAACTTTTTAGGGATGTGTCAGCAAGTTTAAGGGAGCCAACAAGAGGTATTCAGACACCCAATGTCTAGCAACAGTGGAAAGCTTCTACTATCCCAAAGTTTCAAGGGACAAGGGGAAGAAATAGGATTACCAGAAAAGTTGAGAATTGAAGACTGTGGAAGAAACGGTTGTCATGAGGAGATGCAGCCAGAATCTCACCAAAGCAGGGAGGAGCAAATGCCCTGACCTCTTGCCCTTTCCACTCTTCAGGATTTTGCCGGAATATTCCATTGGTCAAACCCAAATGTAAACCTAAGGTTTCTGCCTGTAGAGGCCAGCCTCCCAGAGTACAGAGCAGAGCTGAGAATGGCAGAGCACGGGCCTGGGGAGCAAACAGAGTAGGAGAGGATTTTGGAGAAAAAGGATGAGGTCTGTTTTCAATATTTTGATTTCTAGATGCCTGGGTGGAGATGTCCGATAGGCTGTGTGCTCTACAGATCTGGAGCTCAGCAGAGAGTTCTGGGCTGCAGGGAGGGCTTTGTGAGGCGTTTTCCAGTTTTGGTGATGAACCTGTTCATCCTATCCAAGGTTGTTGTTGTTGTTGTGTGCTGTCGAGTCAATTCTGACTCATAACTACCCTATACAACCGAGTAGAACTGCCCCCATAGGTCCC
>NW_004444012.1:2444753-2445926 GCF_000243295.1 Trichechus manatus latirostris | reverse complement strand
AAAAATCTTTCAGAATCCGCTAACGAGAATAAATTGGGCAATCAAGCGGCTCATACAACTTGTAGTAAAAAATGAGGTGTAATCTTCAGGTCAAGAGGATTTTCTTATATGGCTAATAAGGGTCTCTGAAGACAATTCAAAAGAAAGGGCCTCAGAAATTGTTTGAGTTATGGAACCATCTTTGGAGTAAATTTACATTATTCTAAAGAGACAACAATGAGCCCTGGTGGTGCAGTGGTTAAACACTTGGTGGCTAACTGAAAGGTTGGGGGTTTGAACTCACTAGCCACTCTGTGGGAGAAGGATGTGGCAGTCTGCTTCCGTACAGATTGCAGCCTAGGAAACCCTATGGGGCAGTTCTACCCTGTCCTATAGGGTCTCTATGACTCGGGATCGGCTCAACGGCAACAGGTTCAAGGTAACAACTTTCATTTTTGTTTTGCTTGCTAGCATTTGCTTATCGACAGCAGTGTGGATCTTAGTCCTGTTTGATAGCTGTGCCATCTTTAAACAGTGTTATCCAAAACAAATGGCCAGAGTCTCAGGAAATTTCCAAATATTCATGTTTCAACATGCTCTTTCTCCTGTAAAGAACCCTCCCCTCTACCTGGACTTTGCTCCAGCCTGTGCTGAACTGTAGAACTCAGGCAAAACCTGAGTTTCTAAGACAAAAAAAAAGTACGCACAGGAAACCTGGCTTTCCTACTGGGGGCCCTGCTTCGACCATTTCTTTGAAATTACTAGAAGCTGGGGACTGCCTTCTACAATTTATTTGGTGAACTCAGCATCTCCAGCCTTGTCTTGAACCAGCAAAGGCCCTGCAATTCCTTAAATGTGCCACTCTCTCCTACCCCAGGGCCTGTTGACTGATGTTCCTCCCCTCCCTCCTCTCCTCAGAGTGCTTCTTTTCTGCACCTCTCACCTGGTTTGCTGCTACTCTTCCTGTAGATCTCAGCTGAACAATGCCTTCTATCCCTTATTCTTCCCATAAACTAGGTCAGCCCCTCCTCATTAGACACTCAGGGCTTCCCACCTCAGTGCTATCCATTAATAGGACTTACCACCATTTTTAAATTATTTGAGATTATTTCATTGATTAATATATGTCTCTCTTACTAGATTTTAAACTCTGTGAAGTCAGGGATCATGTTATTTTTCTCATTGCTGTATCCC
>NW_004444012.1:2433039-2435070 GCF_000243295.1 Trichechus manatus latirostris | reverse complement strand
AGAGAGTTGACATGTTTTGGGGTTGTTAACCAACGTCATAAAACAATATGTGTACTACTGTTTCATGAGAAATTAGTTGTTCTGTAAGCCTTCACCTAAAGTACAATTAAAAAAAAAAAAAATCAGCCAGTGAAAGCCCTGTGGATCACAAGGGCCCGATCTGTAACTGATCGTGGGGATGGCACAGGACTGGCTGGTGTTTCTTTCTGTTACGCTTGGCGTCCTCACGACCAGAGGCCTAATTGAAGACAGCTAACAACAATAGTGTGATAGATTTGAGTCTTTTACAATATAGGCTCCGTGTACAGATGTTTCTGTGTGTTTACATATCTATATCTATACACATACGTGTTCATACGTTGAATCTATACAGCATATTAAAGTGTATTTTAAAACAATAAAGAAATGACCAACAATTCAGTCATAGCCTCCAAAAACCTGTTGTCCTCAAGTTGATTCCAACTCATAGCAACCCTACAGGACAGAGTAGAACTGCCCCATAGGGTTTCCGTGGAGCGGCTAGTGGATTTGAACTGCCAACCTTTCGGTTAGCAGCCAAGTTCTTAACCATTGTACCACCAGGACCCCTTGCACCTAGTGCTTGAAAATTGCATTGTGAGAACATTTAAAATGCAGTTCCTGCTACCTACGTCCTTAGGATCACCACCGTAAGTGTTTGGGAGAACCATGTGTGTACAACATAACGATTTTGAGTTGTGCAGCCTGTTCTGGGACTTTTAAAGCGACTGAACGGATTTCCCTTGGGCCTTTCTCCCCATTGCTCCTTGCTGAGATGAAAAGTGTCTCCCAGAACAGGAGGGAATACAGGGAGCCGAGCCTAGGAGAGCAGCAGAGAAGCCTGGGAAAGCTTATCAAGTCTGAGTCAGGCATCACCATTCCATCTGGTGGCCAACTGAATAATAAAATACCTACCCATCCCCCCAGTTACCCCTCCTCCCTGCCCTGCCGGCCGGGAGACTAAGGCCAGCCTGCCTAAGCCCTGATGTTTCCTTTGCACCCTATACCAGTCTCCAGCTTAGGGTGACTCTTATGCTCCTTGGCAGTGAAAAGCTGCTTCCTTGGGGTAAATGGGTCAGTCCACCCTAGCAGAAGATCTCACTGATACCTCGCACGCTGAAGCTGGGGTGTGCCTTTGAACTTCAGTGTATGCAAAAGTGCGTTATGAGTGGACTCACACCTACCCCCTGCATCCTTCTTCCTGGGCCCTAGCCACCAGCTGCCCAACCACCTGGGGGTCCGGGGAACTGAAAGCTGCTCGTGGTGTGGCTTATGTGATACACATAAGTGCTTCGGTCCCCGTGGATAATTAGGACCGCGCTGCACCCTAGGATGAGACACCAACCTTTCACAGCTGTATTTTTAAAAGGGTGACAAGTACTTACCCGTTGTGCTTTTGGTTCATTTATACGAAACCCTCCCAACTATTGTGTTTCTTAATACTGACCCCCGAGTTAATTAGCAGCCTGGTGGGATTGTTTCCGTTTTCTGGGAGCAATTAAGCAGTTGCTCTAGACACAATTGTCAACAACATGTAAATTAAAAAACAGAAACCAGGATCTGCTGGTGGAGGGGCGAAAACCAAGACGGGATAACGGAAGTGGGGGTGGGTGAGAGTGGTGAGCGGCTCTATGTCGCGAGCAGAATACCGGGCCTCCTTAAATTCAGACTAGGCCAGAGTTTGCTGAGGGAGACCCCTTCACCCGCCTTAGGAGAAAAACAAAAAGAGAGAGGAAGAAAAGCAGAGCGTCCTGGTTTGCCCCGGAGAGGCGGCACCTTTAACCACCACCACGGCACTGTGGCAGCGGGGCACCTGTTGGGTCCACGCTTGCGCCTGGATCCCCACCCTCCGAGACAGCTTCACATCTGCTTTTACGTTTCAACCTAAATGGACTCATCAAGCGATTGTCAGCCCAGCAGCAGCTCCACGGAGGCGCCGAGCCGCAGCCTCGCTCCCAGCCTCCCAGTCCCCTCCACCGGAGATTCAAAAGCGCCTCGCTTGTCATCCCCCCT
>NW_004444012.1:2404770-2432939 GCF_000243295.1 Trichechus manatus latirostris | reverse complement strand
GTTTAGAGAGGGAATTTCAGTTGTCTCCCCAAAGGCAGTGAACGAAAGACGAGGGAGGGCGGAGAAGAGAAGATAAACTACCTACTCAAGCCCCTCCCCATTCACCCACGCGTCTGCTCCCGGCTCCCCTCCTCCTGCGGGGGGCTGGCGGTCAGGTGAGGTTACCTGGGCGCCGGGAGAAGCCCCGAGGGGCGCTGCGGTCCTTCTTCTCCAAGTCGCCCCACTGCCCGCCGGGTCCCCAGGACTCTGGTCCCTCTCCCCCCGCGCGCGTTCCCTGCCCTCGGGCTCGGCGCGCGGCGACAGTCGCACGCTGCGCCCGGCTCCCCTCCGCGGACCTGGCGTGACGCAGCCGGAGACTACTTAAGGGCGGAATAGAGGCGGCGGCCGCGGACTGCCGAGCCCCGCAGCCCGCTCCGCGCGCTCCGCCCCGGCCTCGCAGGCGCCAGTGCCCGGTGCCCACCCAAGCGCCAGGCGCGGGGGCCGCTGCCCCGGACCCCAACTCCCAGCGGTAAGCCACCCCCGGAGACCTCTCCCGGGCCGGCGAGAGCTCGCGGACCCGCAGGCTGCCAGCCGCGCCCGCCCCTCACCCGGGCCTCCGCAGGATCCAGACCCGACCCCGGACGGCGCCCGAGGCTCGTGCCGGCTCCTCGGACCGCGCCGGCGGCCCCATTTGTCAGGACGCACTTGGGTTTCTTTCCCTGTTTCCTCTTCTGCGTACAATAAAAGGGAGAGGGGATTGTTTTTCTTTTTTCTTTTTTTAAATTTGTTTGATTCTTTAATTGGGGGGCAATTCGCTCCCAGTCGGGAGGTGCGGCCCGGGGAGGGGCCAGGAGCGGGAACGTGCCCGGTGCTGCCCAGTCTTTGTCTGCTGCCTCCGGATGCACAGCGATGGGGGAATGGACCATCTTGGAGAGGCTACTGGAAGCCGCGGTGCAGCAGCACTCCACAATGATCGGGAGGTAAGGCGCTGAGCGGGCCTGCAGTGGGCCCGTCGGGTGGCCCCTGTGGGAGTCCCTTCTCACGTCCCAGATCCAGCCCCCAGCTCGTTCTCTGCACCCTCCCTATCGTCCTAGCTCCATGCGCCCGCCTGAGTTCCCGGCGTTGAGGGATCACCCGACGCCCCGAGATAGACCCCCTCCTCTAGCTACTCCTGATCAGCTCCCACATCCTTCCTCTGTGAATTACCACCGGGGTTCACTCTTCCCTCTTAAGAAAGAGTTGCTGGCTCAGCCTTGGTCCCCCACTCTCCAGAATCAGAGCCCATCTCCATCCTGTTCCCTAAATAGAATCTACAAGGAAGGAAGATTGTATCTGGACAGAGAAGGGCAAATGGGGAGATGGATTTGCTGTTCTGACCAGATGTATCTCTTCCCAATAAATGTTTATTAAACTAAACTGAATTGGGCGTTAAAACGTACAATTTCAGGAACCCACATATCCAATTGACACACACACGTAATCATAGATATCTACATTATATGAAGCATTAAGTTCAATATGCATGTTGAAAATAAGCCGAATACACACGTGGAGTAGTTATGTTATACACACTGTGTGTAGATCTTGAAACATGCCCTCTCTGTACAGGTATTCCGTGTGCATTTGCCACATCGGCGGTGAAGATGTGTTTGTGACCGTGTACCTTACATATAGATGGATGCAATCTATCTGTTGTAAATACACCATGCCCAGTGTATGGAGACATGTATACCTGGGATCCTTGTAATATGGCATGTTCCCAGTCTACTGGCATTCAGAAAGGGAAGAGACAAAAGCATCTTCCAGATTCAGTTCCCCACGGGGGGTGGACAGCTCCCAAGTCAGAGGACCCTGCAAAGGCGAGAGCAGGGAAGCGAGGAACAGGGGTTTCCTAAGCCAGTGACTCAGACTGTAAGAACGTCTCTCCCTTCCTCTTCCCTGCTCAGGATCCTGTTGACTGTGGTGGTGATCTTCCGGATCCTCATTGTGGCCATTGTGGGGGAGACGGTGTACGATGATGAGCAGACCATGTTTGTGTGCAACACCCTGCAGCCCGGCTGTAACCAGGCCTGCTATGACCGCGCCTTCCCCATCTCCCATATACGTTACTGGGTCTTCCAGATCATTATGGTGTGTACCCCCAGTCTCTGCTTCATCACCTACTCTGTGCACCAGTCCGCCAAACAACGAGAACGCCGCTATTCTACAGTTTTCCTAGCCCTGGACAGAGACCCCCCTGAGTCCATGGGAGGTCCTGGAGGGACTGGGGGTGGGGGCAGTGGTGGGGGCAAACGGGAAGACAAGAAGTTGCAAAATGCCATTGTCAATGGGGTGCTGCAGAACACAGAGAACACCAGCAAGGAGACAGAGCCAGATTGTCTGGAGGTCAAGGAGCTGACCCCACATCCGTCAGGGCTGCGCACTGCATCACGATCCAAGCTCCGAAGGCAGGAGGGCATCTCCCGCTTCTACATTATCCAGGTGGTGTTCCGAAATGCCCTGGAGATTGGGTTTCTGGTGGGCCAGTACTTTCTCTATGGCTTCAGTGTCCCAGGGTTGTACGAGTGTGACCGCTACCCCTGCATCAAGGAGGTGGAGTGCTACGTGTCCCGGCCCACTGAAAAGACTGTCTTTCTAGTGTTCATGTTTGCGGTGAGTGGTATCTGTGTTGTGCTCAACCTGGCTGAACTCAACCACCTGGGATGGCGCAAGATCAAGCTGGCGGTGCGAGGGGCCCAGGCCAAGAGGAAGTCGGTCTACGAGATCCGTAACAAGGACCTGCCCCGGGTCAGTGTTCCCAATTTTGGCAGGACTCAGTCCAGTGACTCTGCGTATGTGTGAAAAGTCGGATTTTGGGAAGGACTGGGCGCTGACAAATAGCCCCAAGGCATATGACTGCTCAAGGATGGCTATGTCTGCCCTCCTTTATGTGGTTCTCGCCATTCAGATGTAGGATAAGGCTGGTGAAGAGAAGATCTTGCATCAGTGGGAGAGGAGAGAAAGTAGAACCATTACCACGTGTCACACCATTGACCCTACAGAGACGACTGAATGAAATGGACTTCTTTGGCCCTCATCTTTCATGGCCCAGCCTGATCCTGACAGTGGTGGACCTACACCACTTAGTTCTGCTGAGCTCTGTATCCTAGTGAATGGTGTGAGCCAAATACTTCATTGGTACAAAATTCGTGACCTATCTCAACAAATCCCTTCATCCTGGGCTGCAGGACAAATATCCTTGAGGCGTCCTTCATGTACCTCCACCAGCATGCCTCTCTTCCTCAACCCAGGATAGCATGCCACCTTTTTCTGAGTCTGGCCTTACAGTACACCTAGCACACCTTTATCTGCCAGATAGAGGGAACTGCATGGGGTTGCTTTTTGGAGGATGGCCGTGGCAGAGCTTTGCATTAGAGCCCATCAGACTGGCCGCTAGTCATTATGAAAACCTTAGGAATGTCTCAGTATTTCCAATTTTCTAACTCAAACTGCACTGGTGCTGTTTATTAGGGGTGGGGGATGGGTGGGAGGGAGAGAATTGCAATATGGAATGACAACACTTCTGTGCGATGGTCGTGACACTGTTAGGCACGTGGTTATGAGCTTCAGGATATTGCTGCCTTCCAGCTTGTGGAGTTTGGATAGCATTAAAAGGATCTTTTCTTTCTTTCTTTGTTTTTTTAATATTGAGGGTGTCTACCCGAGCCACAGCGTTTCTAACTGGTGTATCTCACTCCTTTTCTTACAGTTTCGTTGTGTAACACCGCTGCGCTTCATTTTGCCATGGTTTGAATTTACCTGTGTGCTCACACCAGAGACCTTAATCAGCACATGTCAATCTTAATTGGCTATTTCATCAGTTGTTTTTGAAACACACACACACACTAACTGGCTTAAAAAACAAACAAAAAAAAAAAAACCTGGAAGTAAACAGTATTGGCTAAGGTGTTCACGATGCTTTTTTGCGACATATACCAAAGGTTCGGAAACCTGTTGCTTTGGACTGTGAATTTGTTTCCTTTTCTCTGCTCGTATTAATTTAAGTGCCACTCTGTACCTTTCACCTGCACTGTGTATTTAAAGCATTGGCCAAGAGTAACACTTGGATGATGTGTGTTCATGAAGCCCTGTTTCCTTTGCATTATTGTTATGATTTCTGATTTAGGTATGGACATGGTGTAACACACGACTGAGGATTTATTTAAAATAAAGTTCTTGCCTTTTTTTTTTGGTAAAGTGGGAAGAGTCTCCATTTTTCTATTTTGATTGCAGTTCTTTTTAAAATACGTGTTCAAAAATATTACAGCTAGCAGAACATTGCGGGCAGAAAGTGAACAAAGGATGAATAGCATTTAAAGTATGAACCCGTAAAACCGTTGCCGTCAAGTCGATTCCGATTCATAGTGACCCTACAGGACAGAGTAGAACTGCCCCATGGGGTTTCCAGGGAGCAGCTGGTGGATTCGAACTGCCAACCTTTTGGTTATCAGCCACGCTGTTAACCACTGTGCCCCCAGGGCTCCAAAGGGATGAACAATAAGATCCAATCAGCCATGAACAGATGACGAGAGATGGGTGCATTTTATGAATGATTAGAAGAGTGTGGTGAGATACTCAAATAGTAGCGTTTACTAACTCCTTTCCATTTTAACAAAATGTCTCTGCTTGTCTAAGGCCACTTTGTTGTAATACAGGTGTCAATGCCGTATCATATTAGCTTATTCCAGGAGCGGAATTTTATCCCTTTCCACCACCTTTTCCTGCCATGAATTATCATGTCATGAAGTATGCTGTGCTGCCCATAATCTCTTTGTGGCCTGATGTTTAAAATGATGCTAACTCAATGATCACATAGGGCCACTTAGATCAACGCTGTCCAATAGGACTTTCCGTGCTGGTGGAAATATTCTGCCGTTTGGTAACAATACGGTAACAACTAGCCACATGTGACTATGTTGTTTTGGTTGATAGCTGCCGTTGAGTCAGTTCTGATTCATGGCAACCCCATGCGTGCAGAGTAGAACTGCTCCAAAGAGTTTTCAAGGCCATTACCTTTTGAAAGCAGATCACCAGGACTATCTTCCGAGGTGCCTCTGGACAGGTTCAAACTGCCAACCTTCTAGCTAGTGGTCTAGTGCTCAACCATTTGTACCACCAAGGAAGTCCTTTATGTGACTATAAAGACCAAAAACCAAACCCGTTGCCGTTGAGTCAATTCCGACTCATAGCGACCCCATACAGCTCTTAAAACGTGACTAGTACAATGAAGAACTGAATTTCTAATGTTATTTCATTTTAATTAATTTAAATGTAAATAGCCTCGTGTGGTTAGTTGTTACTGCGTCCTACAGCCCACCTGGAGGCTTTTCATCAAGTATTTCTTACTGGGGTCTTTCAAAGACAACTGATCCTTTGCTTATGTCGTAAGACCTTATGTTTTAGCCACAACATTTTACTATCAGTTTCAGCCATTTCTGCCTCCATGTGGTCCCAGTTGAGTAGGCACAGGTTCTTCCTTAGTCTGTTCATACTGTTCATCTTCTAATTCCAATGAGCACTTGGTTTCAACATCGCAAAGCAACCGTGGAATTTCCCGGAGGATTGGTTGTTAAACACAATTGTTGCAGACTTCACGTATGGCAGGGCAGATGCTAATTTTAGTATGAAAATATGTTTATTTCCATCTATCAGTTTCTATCTGCAGTATAAATAGGTAGTGGAGGATGAGCATCCTTGAGTAAAGGCAGACCCTCCTGTGTTTGGTGTTTGGTAAGCTAAAAATGTTTTAAGACACCTCCCGGAGATGGAGGAAGAGTGTTGTTTGACAGCGGTCAGCATATGCTTGGGTGTGAAAGAAATAGCAATCTGTGTGGAAAACAAGGGCTGTTGTATTTATGCCTTGATGTAGGATTAGAAAAACAATTAGCGTTTCCTGATCGAAATGCATCCCATATCAGTGGGGCTTATCTATTTCAGTTCTTTGCCAAACATCCAAAGATGGCAAGATTATTAATTCACTTGTCAGTAACGGAGATGGAAACTCACCTCCGTCAGCATATAGAGTCATCCCTCAGAATGACAGATGTGGGTAAGCCTCAGATTCTTTTGCTTTCTATTTAATAAAAGAAGTATACTGATGGTTTGATAGTTCATGTAACTACGTGATAGATGTGACCTTAATCTACTCTGTGAGAGGACAGCGCTGATCTATTCTCTTAAGTTTAAGAGCACTTTGGTGAAATACAGGCCCTCTTGGTGTGTTGTCTGTGTATGTGTCCGCATTGGTTGGGTAATTGGAGACGGTGCATGAATTGGGTTTAAAAGTTTGGATAACAGGCTGGAGGAACTGAAGTTACTTAGCCTGGAGAAAATAAAAGCTGAGATGCTGGATTTGTTAACAGTCTTTAAATAGTTAAAGGGTTAAAAAATGTGAGGGATAGCAAATGCACCCTCTGACCACAGAGAATGGAGGACAAAGACTGGATTTAAAATAGGGGGTGGTGGAGGTGGGGTGTGGGGGTGGTTAGGAAAGCACTAGAAAGAACATGCTTTCTCTTCCACCTCTGTTTTTTCAACACTGTGTCTTCTGCCAGAAATAGCCTTCCCATCATCTCTTTCCACCGGGCTTTTTCCTCTTCACCCATAAAAATTCAGCTTAAGTGTCCCCTCATCCAGGAGCTTATTATCAACTCTCCTCCTCTGGGCCTTCGTAAAACTGTTCGTGTTGCTCTGCCTGTCGCTTGCCGCATGGAGATGAGACGTCTCTAGATAAGGGTGTGGCTTCTTGAGGGCAGTGACCGTGACTTACCCATATGTGATGTTTATTGCCCCATCACGCGTGCTGTCAGAGAGATAGGCGCCTCAGTCTTCTGTTTGGGAGCAGTCTTACAGAGTGTGTGAAGGCTAAAAAGATCTTACAAAGTCATTAAGGCAAGCCCTTTATTTTACAGATGAAGAAACTGAAATATCAAAAATCAAGATGGTGAGTTTCTTGGAAAATGGTGTAAGCATTCATCCTGGAGAATTGTGGTATTTAAGAAACAATCAGATTGATTTTACTTTCCTCATACTTTACTGAGTAGTTTTAATTCTTTAAATACTCCTGTGGTTAGGAAACCCTGGTGGTGCAGTGGGTAAGAGCTACGGCTGCTAACCAAAAAGTCAGTAGTTCGAATCCACCAGGTGCTCCTTGGAAACCCTGTGGGGCAATTCTACTCTGTCCTATAGGGTCACTATGAGTTGGAATTGACTTGACAGCAAACGGCAATGGGTTTGGTTTTTTGGTTTATGGTTAGGGGAGAGCCCTAGTGTTGAAGTGGTTAAGAGCTCAAGTTGCTAACCAAAAGGTGGGCAGTTCATATCCACCAGCTGCTCCTAGGAAACCCTATGGGGCAGTTCTACTCTGTCCTATAGGGTCATTATGAGTGGGAATTGACTCAATGGCACACAACAATAGCAACATGGTCGGGGGACTAATTATTTACTGTACAAGCAGGGACACCTTTGAGAATGAAAATAAGGGGAACTAAATGAATAGAAGGAATCCTGGTGGTGCAATGATTAAGCACTTCGCCGCTAACTGAAAGGTCAGTGGTTCGAACCCAACAGCCACTGCGTGGGAGAAAATACCTGGTGGTCTGCTCCTGTAAAGATCTCAGCCTAGGAAACCCTATGGGCAGTTCAACTCTGTTGTATAGGGTTGCTAGGAGTCAGAATCAACAAGAATAACAACAACAACTGAATGAAACACAAGGACCATGGCTGTAAAACGGATCTGTCCTGGGCAAATCAAGTGGTGTGGAGCCCTTCCATAAACAATGAACAGCTATTGAGCTTCTACTTCAGGGCCTGGAACTTAAAATACAAGAATAATAACACCTGATTCTCACTCTATGCATCGGAACCCACAGCACCCAACAAGAAGTCTCAACTCCTGAGAAAGGCTGTCAATGCAACTTGTCCAACAAATAGGTCAGAATTTATGTCAATAAGAATGGAAAAGTATCGATAATTGTTAAAGGTGAGTGTTGGATATATAGAGATCCATTTAATATTCTCCTTATTTTTGTGCATATTTAAAATTTTCCATAATAATTCTATTTTATTTTTTCAAACTTGCTGTGAGGGAAGAAGCACCTAATCAAGTCAATTCAAATATAGCTCTCTTTGTGGGAGCATTTGATAGGGGGCAGAGGGTGGGGAGCAGTTAGATAATTATTGGTAGACTAGATGCAGGGAACAATGTCTACTTAAAGGTTGTTAAACTTCCTCTGTTGTTGTTACTTATGGGGACCCCATGTGTGCAAAGTAGAACTGCTCCATAGGTTTTCAAGGCTGTGTGACCTTTCGGAAGCAGATCACCAGGTCTGTCTCCTGAGGCGCCTCTGGGTGGGTTCAAATCACCAATTTCTTGTCCCTTTTGCGCCACCCGGAGACTCCAAATTTCTGCTAGAACTGGTTGAAGGTCAATAGGCTTTCTCAAGTCTGACATCTGGGGGCATTTTCCAGGAGGGGCTCTTAAGCTCATTGAAGTCTATTGAGGACTTGCTAGAACATTTTATCAGGAATGCTAATTACTTCCCCAAAGAAGGAGATAACCATATTGACTACAAAGCTTGCCCTAGTTCTGGTTGAATCACCTTTCTTCCTCTCTCAGTGCTCTGGGAACAGACAGGGTAGAGGGACTGACCCTCTGTGGAGGTTCAAGGAAGCCTTCCTTAAGGGGATGAAATCTGAATTTTCTTGAAGTAAGATTTATGACGTGAAGAAGTACAGTAGGGCATTCCAGAAAGGGCATTGTGTGTTCAAAACATGGATCTTAAAAGGAACTGTAGAATCTGAGGGAGCAGTGAGAAGATTAACCTGGCTAGAGAGTGGACCCCCAGAGGGAAATGGGAGAGAGAGGTGTAAAGACGGGTGGGACAGATTGTGAAGGGCATGTCTATCCAGCTCAGGAAGATGAATTGTATCTTATGGAGAAATGGTGGGGGTGGGGGAGGGGGAACACAGAGACTTTTATGTAAAGGAATGAAAGCATTGTGTTTTAGGGGGTACCTAGTTTCTCTGTACAGGGTGGTCAGAAATCCAGTTGGTGAGGAGCCTAGTTAGCAGGAAGTCATAACAGTCAAAATAAGAAATAATGAAAGCTCAGAATAAGTTACCGTTGTTAGTCAGGATGGTAGAGGAAAAGTAAGCAGCTTTTCAAAGTTAAATACTTTTTAGCTTTAAAAGTAATGCATATTTATAGCTCTAGAAAAAATCAAAACACTACAAAAGGGTACACAAAAAAGGTAATGATCCTCTTTACCTGCTGAGTCTTCTGTCTCCTATCGGTAATCACTGATGATCACAGATGAGTTTCTTGGGTGAGGCAGGGCTGGACTCCAGTGATTTTTATGGTGAAGAATTGACTGTGTTTGGAGACTAACTGGGAGGGTATAAGAGATGGGTTGTTGAGTTTTACAGTGTGGTTTCTCTCATGGGAGCCCGGATGGGTAGCGACTTCCTGCAACGTTTGATCCAGTTCTTTTCCATTACTCCTTTTCTGGGGAGCACTCATGGTCTACACTACACTGGCAGAAGGAGAAACAAGTTACCGTTTCTAGAGGGATGAGAAAATGAATATCAGACCCTACCAAGTCCAGGGGTTCTCCAAAAGAGACCATGGCTGTTGTATGTGAAAGCATTTAGCCCATAACAAGTGCTCAATAAACACCAAATGAATCTGAAAGCCAAGAGGCCAATAAGCCCAGCCATTGTCCTGTACTGGTTCAACTCAGATGACCTTTCAATAGTGAAGAGTAGGAGATAGAAAAGGTCATGAAGCCGTAGAGGGGACACCTGGCTGAGCTGACCTGGCTGGATAGAGAAGTGGTGCAGCCAGAGGGTCATCTGGTTAGATGATCTGGGACCTATGAATCCCCATCTCTGGGTGTGGACTCCATGCATCTGCACTTCTAACAAGTTTCCCTGGTGATGCTTCCATGCAGTACAGTCTGAGAACCAGTGGATTAGAAAGTTCGGTGGGTCTCCAACAAACTCTCCAATTACAGTGATTCTCCACTCTGGCTGCACATTTAATCAGTTAATATCTAAAACATACTAATGCCTTGGCTACTTCTTCAAAAAAAAACAAAAACCAAACCCATTGCCGTGGAGTCGATTCTGACTCCTAGCGACCCTACATCTCAGACCACTTAAATTAGAATTTTTGATGCTGTAGCCCGGGCATCAGTATTTTATATTTTACTATTCGTAGGGGATACTGATGTATAGTCAAGATTAAGAACAACTGAGTCAAAAACATTAGCATAAGATCGTGAGAAATCAGATATTTGAAGAGGAAACTGGGAAAGGAGGAAAAGGGAAATGTGAGGTTCTTATAACAGAGGTGTCTTTGTTTAAATTGCATCAGAAGCTAGAGATGAGAAACTATAGATGGAAGACTAATAGCAGTTTCCAGAACTTTGGGAGTGGAAGCAGTAGCCACCCTGGGGGTGAGAGAGGCTGACCAAGGATAGAACCTGGAATGGACAGAGGAGGAGGAGGAACCCAGGAAGGAGGTTGAAAAGAGCTAGCTAGCAAATAAAAGTTGGAAAGTGGTGTCATAAAGTTAAGGGAAGTAGAACTGTGAGGAAGAAGGCTTTTTGTTAGTACTAACTGCTACAAATAACTAGGTAAAAGACTCACAAGTATCCTATGGATTTGGCAGTTGGAGAGTCAATGTCAACCATTGTAGAAGTCCTTACAGTGAAGTGAGAGGGTGGAAGTCTGTGCGTTGGTGAGTGAGTGGGAAGTGAGAAAGTCAAAACAATGAGCTCAGGCTATCTTTGCCTGGATACCAGACCGCCTTAAGGCTGGATGGAAGCAATTAAAATAAGAGTAGGCAAAGGGTAAATTATCAGTTCTGTTCCAGCCAATGCTCTAACATTCTATTAGACATGGCTAGCCAGCTTTGTGACTACTTAAAGGCTATGTTCATTTAGCAAATTGTACATTAGCTAAAGCAGAACCAATTGAATCAGGTCTGTAGGAGTAGTTGTGGCTAAAATGAACACAGTGACATGTATCCATTTTGGGTCTTAATCTCTATAGGCAAGGACGAAAGCACATAGAGGACTCTGGAAGGATGCTGGTGTGGAATATCAACAAATGAATTCCTGTTGTGAATCAGATTGTGTTCTGTCTCTGACCGCTGTCTTAAATGGAGTTGTAAGGATTGGACCAGTTCTTCTTCCTGATTGCTATCTCAAAGACATGGGATCTATCATCTACAAATATACTCCAGATTCCCAACTCCAACCTCTTCTCTTGAAAGGCCCAATATTGAATAATATAAAGCAGTAGGAAGTCTTTCAATTCAATTCACTGGTTTCTTGAGCACTGATGGCGTACAAGACCCTGGTCTAGGCATTACAGGAAATACAAAGACAAGTATGAAGCCGTCCTTTCTGTCACAGTGCTTATAGTCAACCTGAGGGAAATAGGACAGCCTCATAAGGCAGAAAGTGATCTGGGTCATATTCAAGGCTCAAAGTAGCTAGTTCTGAGGAGGTGTGTGTAGGTGAGTTAGGGGTGGGGGACAGGTACAGAAAAACTTCACCAGTAAGGTTGTATTGAGCTGAGTCTCCTTGATGAGGAGGCCCTGGGTGATGCAAATGGTTAAGGCGATTGACTGCTAACTGAAAGGCTTGAGGTTTGAGTCAACCCAGATATGCCCTGGAAGAAAGGCCTGGCTATCTACTTCTGAAAAATCAGCCATCGAAAACCCTATAAACAGACATGGGGTTGCCACGAGTTGGAAATGACTCTCGGCAACTGGTACAGGTCTGGTATAAAATTCACACAGAGAAGTAGTGAGAGGTGGGTTTGGAAAGTGAACTGGACCACATTGTGCACCAGGAATGGGAAGCCATGCTGAATTTCATGGACGATGGGAAAAGACACCTTTCAACAAAGCCCCTTAACACTGTCCTTTCGAGCACCCTTCCAGGTCTCCAGGCATCAGCCTCACATTCCCTGTCTGACCACACAGAGGCTTCTGGATCCATCTCAGGATAAGCTTTGATTTGGAAAACACATTTCAATCTCAGCAGTGAGGGATTGGAGCAAATATCCAGGGTGATGGTTGGGGATTTGGCAGCATGGCCCTGTTAACATTAGTGGGAGTTAGTCTGCTAAATCCCAGATGCTGAACAGAATCCTCATGTTTAGTCACCACGATGACCTTTCTGCTGTAAATTGATATAATATTTTAGAATTACTTAGAACCGATTAAGCTTTGTAGCATCTCACTGCCCTAAAAGGGAAATCTTTCTGAAAATTGCTGCTGTGTGCACTGAAATGTTTGTATTTGTGGGCAACCCTGGCCGGTAGAAACGTATGGGTGCATAAATATGGAATGGGTGAGTTTTGATACCTCTGAGACATTGGATCTGGGGAACTTTACCTGTTGTACCTGTCTCCAGGTGGGGGTCAAGCTTTTTTCAAATGATTCTTTCCTCCAAAGGACTTCTTCCTTTTTGCACAATTTTACCAAAGACAATAAAAGAAAAAAAGTCTCTGAAAGCTTTTTATTGAAATCTGAGTGGCTTAAATATTCTATTCCTGATCTTAATAATACCAGATATGTGTTATGTATTTGCCGTGTTCCAGGCCCCATACTTTACATGAATTACCCCATTCAACCCTTGGAACAGCCCTGTAAGGAGAGGGTTAATCACTATTACACTCATTCTGAAGATGAGGAAACCAAAACACGTAGATGTTAAATCAATTTGACTAGGTCATATCACTGGTAGGTGGTGGCATCTAGATTGAAACGCAGGCAGTGTAATGTTGAAGCCAGGCTTTAACCACTTTATGATATTGCCTTCAAGAAAGCTCTGCTACATAAGATATCAGGAAACCTAGCATATAAGTCTGCTACCTTGCTTTCAGTATATCATTTACTGGAACATTTCTCCTACATCCCTGTTATGGATTGAATTGTGTCCCCAAGAAAAGATATGCTGAAGTCCTAATCCCTGTACCTGTGAATGTGATCTTGTTTGGAAATCCGGTCTTTGAAGATGTTATCAGTTAATATGAGGTCAGACTGGAGCAGGTGAGTGCTAATCCCATCTGAGGGGTGTTTTATAAAAGAAGAGAACAGACACAGAGACAGAGAAAGGATGGTCATGTGACAATGGAGGCAGACTGGAACTGTAAGCCAAGGAACCCAATGATCGCCAGGAGCCACCAGAAGCTAGGGAGACGCATGGAACAGTTCCTCTCTCAGAGCCCTCAGAAGGAATCAACATGGCTGATACCCTGATTTGGACTTCTGGCCTCCAGAACTGTGAGACCATAAATTTCTGTTCTTTAAAGCCATCCACTTGGTGGTATTTTGTACAACAGCCTTAAGAAACTAACACACTCCCCACCAAAGATTCTTTTCTTCGTGTGTCTCCGTACAGCACCAGACTGTGAGGTTCTTCAAGGGAGTGCTGTGTTGTAGTCATCTTCATATCTGCATTTCCTGGAGCATAGCAAGGCTTCACAAATGTTTCTTAGTTGAAAAAGTAAATGAAAAGATGGAATAACAGAACCTTAAGGTGGATGAGAAAGGAAGCACCTTGGACATCTCCTGCCTCTCTCCAAGAAACCATGTTCTTGGCTGTTTGGTGGCCACATTGCAGGGGTTCCAGATGGAGCTCAAACTCCCTCAGGTCATAAGGAGGACCCCTGACTCCCACTTACCCTGAGTGCAGCTTCCGTGCAGGCTCTTTTCTCTCTCTTACAGAAGCCCATGGGTGCCCTGTACTGCATGCTCCTTGGTTAGCATTTCCCAGTACTTTCAGAAGTTTCTCTCCTTCCCCATTTTTACCAGCGGTATGCACTACCTCAGATAAGGTGCTGTGCAAATTCATTCATTCTTTTAGCACATATATACTGAATGCATATATACCTGTATGTGTTCAGGTCTGAACTAGACACTAAGAATATAGAAGACAGGGAAGAGAAGACCAAAGGAAGCAGGTTGGGGCTGGCCCTTCTTTACAGGGAGAAGAAGCAGAGGTGAGGGACAGCCGATAGTGGATGAAAAAGAACAGGAACAATAGAGTTCTAGAGTCTTCTTCCAAAGAAACAAGCAGACAACATACATCTGAGATCGTTAAGGCACGTTATACATTAAAATGTATAAGAATGTAACCTCAGTTGATGCTGTAGGCCAAGAGTAACTTGGTGACCTGAACTTTAGGAATATTCTTTTTCCCTTTCTATACATTTAAGTTAAATTATAACCTCATTGTCTTAGGCTGGGTTCTCTGGAGAAGCAAAACCAGTAAAGCATATAAATATATACAGAGAGATTTATGTCAAGGAAACAGCTCACGTGATTATAGAGGCTGGAATAACCCAAGTCTGTGGATCAAGATAGAGGCTTCTTCTGATTCATGTAGCTGCAGGGGCTGGCGAACCCAAGATCAGCAGGTCAGACAGCAGAGCTCTTGCTCACAGGATGTGAAGATCAATGAATCCCAAGACTGGCAGGTAAACTGCTAGCTCAAGTCCCAAGAACTCGAGGTTAGACGAACAGGAGACAGCGGCAGGATCCAGTGCAGGCAAAAGCCAGAACGCCCGCTTATATTCAGATGCAGGTCACACTTGGAAGGAAACTCTCTTTCAACTGATTGGCTACTCACAGCAGATCCACCATGGGGGGGATCCCATATAAACACTGAGAACCACGGCCAAGCCAAATTGACACACAATCTTAACCATCACACTCATCTACTGTTTTCTTTAGTCATGAGAACAGTGATAATAATAACAATCATGATAATGATAGTAAACATTTGAAACCTCTTCCTCATGTATTGTCTTACTTGGTCTTTGCAACCTCTGTCTACAGAGTGGGAAGAATAGACAGAATGGGTAGGACTTGTTTTTCTTTCAAGGAGCAGTACCTCAGAACTTCAGTTTTGGTGACTTGACCAAAACTAGTTGGTTTTGACCCGGCAGGAATTAGAACCCAATTCTATGACTTACAGTTTGGAGCACTTTCCACTCAGCTTTTTGACTTACCAAATTCTAAGTATTAGATAGTTAATAGCCCTGGTGGTGCACTGGTTAAAGTGCTGGACTGCTAACTGAAAGGTCAGTGGTTCGAAACCACAGTGGCTCTGCAGGAGAAAGACGTGGCAGTCTGCTTCGGTAGAGATTTACAGCCTTGCAAACACTATGGGGTCGCTGTGAGTCAGAATAGATTCAACAGCAGTGGGCTGTCTATAGTTAATAAAGAAATCTAGAAATGTTAACAGGAAATACATGCATTCTCAAAAAAAGAAAAGAAAAGAAAGAAAGAAAGAAACCCATTGTTTTCTATACATCTAAAGAGATTGTAAGGAGAAGTGGCAAGCTGGTCTTTAGGGAAATATTTTGGACTTGGTCTCTTGGGAAGCGTGATTTGTTCAGTGCAGTCAGAACAGAGTGCTTTCCTCTGGACGGCAAACCACGTAGAAGCTGGAGTGAAGACCGTGGAGAGGCAGCCAGGTCTGACGTGTGATCCTTTTCTTAGCTAGTTTTCACGATTTCAAAAGATGCGAGAGGAAACTAAAAGCAGAGCTCTTCCTTTAATAAAAAAAAAATCACATTTATTTTTCCCTAATTACAAAAATGTTCCTTAGAAGCAAGAATGACGAGACTTCGTTTCACATACTTTGGACCTCTTATCGGGAGGGATCAGTCCCTGGAGAAGGACATTATGCTTGGTAAAGTGGAGGGTGAGTGAAAATAAGGAAACCCTCTATGAGATGGATTGACACAGTGGCTGCAACAACAAGCTCAAACATAGCAACGATTGTGAGGATGGTGCAGGACCGCGCAGTGCTTCATTCCATTGTTCATAGGGTTGTTATGAGTTGGAACTGACTCAACGGCACCTAACAACAACAACACCACAACAATTACATATTCAGGGCAGAGAAAAGCATAACAAAGAAAATCCTGTCATCCAAAGAGAAACATCGTTAGCTTTTGCGCCTGTCCTGTGTTGTATACCTTGTAGAACTTCTATTGGATGGATGGATGGATGGATGGATACAGAACCACAGATGTGAGTTTTCCAGTAATAGCATCACAGTGTATATACTGTTTTGTAGCCTTTTTCCACTTAGAAATAGACGGCGAATATTTTTCATGTTAACGACATGTTTTTGATTAGCGGGTAAATGTCCCACGATAATGGTGACATCACAATTGCTTGAGCAATTCCCTATCTTTGAATATTTGGATTGCTACCAGTTTTCACTATTAAATACAATGTGAAGTGAACATCTTTGTACACTTACAGATTGCTTCCTTAGAATAGCTGGATTACAGAGTAGGCACTTCTTAAATTTTTTTTGGTACATCTTGCTAAATCCTTCTTCAAATAGTCGATATGAGAATACCAGCAGATAATGAGAATGTTCAAGAGACAGATAATTTCTGGATTCTGGTAAACCTAGCTTACAAGACAGAAATGCTCAGAAAAGCTCAAATTTGGTCAGGGGGAAGGTTAAGGGGAAACTATTTTCTTAGGTTCATTTCTGTCTTTAATTGAAAACATTCAGTGTGTGTGTGTGTGTGTGTGTGTGTAATGGAAGCTAACTCTCCAAATACCAGGTGTCAGAGACTCTGGGTCGCTGTCCCTCATGAGTTTGAGACAAATATCTTGGTCCAGGGGTTCAGGATGAGCATGATGCTCAACCAGGTCAGGGCAGGCTCCTGGAGAACCCATAAAATGATGGCAAAGGTGTGAGTAAGAAAACAGATAAGTGTAGTTACATTCTGGAGGCTAGCTCACGCATTGGGTCGTGCCCCAGCCTTGGCCAAAGGAATCGTATCTTTGTAACTACACTGAGATATGAAAACCCAGCTGGCAAATCACATGGACAAGGTGGCTATGAAGGGGACACTCCATCTCAGCCACCGAGCTTTTATGTGCTTCCAATCAGGCCTAGGAAACCCTGGTGGCATAGTGGTTAAGAGCTACGGCTACCAACCAAAAGGTCAGCAGTTCAAATCCACCAGGTGCTCCTTGGATACTTTATGGGGCAGCTCTACTCTGTCCTATAGGGTCGCTATGAGTTGGAACCGACTCGGTGGCAATGGGTTTGGTTTTTTTTTTTTGGTTTGTGAGGCCTATGCGGAGGCTGGACCCCAAAGGCAAGCAGCTGAGAGGGAGACAAATATAAAAAGTTACGCAGGTGTCTTTCCAACACCAGGTGCGACATGTCTGGAGATAAAAACCAGGCTAGAGAGGACACATAAGATAGCCAGTCCTCATCAGAAGAAACGAAAATTTCTAAAAGAGCCCTTTTCTATCAAGTTACTCTGAAATTATCTAAGTGAAGGTGCATTTGATAAAAATAGCGGTTGCCTTCTCTGTGCCTGGGTGCTGATGAGCGCGGCAGGCATTCATTCCTCACTTTGATGTATTTGCTCTCCTTACCACACCTCTCTCTGGCACTCCCAGGGTCTCAGGGTGTTGAAATGAGGGTGGTTGGTACTTATAAAGACTTTCCCAGGTGAGAAAATGCAGTGATGTAACGATTTCTTTTTTAAGGAGTGAGGGGAGAAGGGATGTGAGTGGTGGGTAGAAAAAGCAGTGTTTTAGGGAAATTGGGAAATAAACTATACCTTCGCTTCTCTGCATACTTTGTGGGGATAGATTTCAGTATTGGGCCATCTAGCATGTGCTTGGAGGCTCTCTGGGGTCAAAGGCATTAAATAAGGACAAATAGGAGGATGACAAGCAGCTGAAGAGTGGTTACAAGCACAAGCTTCCGAGTCTAACTGGCCTGTAAAATAGTGGTGACCCATAATAATTGTCGTGTTCCATGATCAGCTCTCTCTGATTAAATTTTAATTTCATTCCTTCTACAAATATTTACTGATTCAGGCATTGAATTAGCTTCTTAGCTCTTTCACTTTTCAGCTGTGTGATCTGGGCGCTTACTTAACTTTGCTCAACCTCGGTTTCCAGATCTGTAAAAGGGGGACAATAAAAACATTGACTCATTGGGTGATTAGAAGTTTTCACTTTGCTTATGTTTGTAAAGAGCCTTTCACAGCGCCTGACGCCAAGTGCTCAATCAACACTATTGATTTATTATCATAATGATTATTACTCTCAGTGGACTCTAGGTGATTGGATGTGGCCACCGGCACATTGAGTTCATCACAGTTTTTCCCACTCTACAGTTTTGTCTGAGGCCAGTGCCATGGGTCCACTGATCAGAAGCAGAAGATGAGACACAGGGAGGATATGATGTAATCAGCTTTGACAGCAGAGGGTAGGCTGGGCAACCAGGACATTAAGCCCCTTGCCGTAGGCAGAGTGGTTTGGAAAAGAGTATGAAGAACCGTGGAAATCACTTTTGACTTACCTAGAATTTGGCTCTGTTGCAAGATCTAAATGAACTACTTCCATTTGCGTTGCCCTTTGTAGCTCCAAGAAGACGCTCCCACCACATTCTCAAATGATCTTCCCTCAACAACTTTGGGAGATAGGGTAGAAACTATTCCTACCATACAGATGAGAAAGTGGAGTGTAGAGAACCTATTCTTCAATGTCAAACATCTAGGCACAGAGTCTGGGTTGAAACTAAAGCCTGCTCTAAACCCAAATCTCTAGTTTCTAGAATGTTTTGCTGTACCTAATGCTGAACCCTTTATAGCTCACGAAGCCAATTCCTGTGAACACTTGTGCTCTTCAGAGGATTGCGCTAGACAGAGGCAAACTCACTTTAACCTTGGCCTGGCAGGAACATGATTAAATAAACAATTGGGATTTTTTTTTGAGACATTGCAAAGCATGTGGAACAAATTCTAAAAGCAGAGAGAAATGTGAAAAATGTTATTATTGTTACTTTTTATCCATGCCGTTTATCTTGACTTTTGGTGATGATAAGGGGGTGCTGATGGCAATTTTATTTTATTCATGGACTTTTTGGGTGCTACCAACGGACTCACTTATTGAGTTAATAGACATGAGGCTCTTACGGACAGTGTCTGGCACATAGTATGTCTTCAATGAATTCATGTATTGTTCAGTGAAAAACAAAGAGCTTATATTTACTGAGTGCTTATTAAGAATTTTACGCATAATAATAATGCATTTGGTAACCACAACAACCCCATAAGGCCCGTTTTAGAGAAGAACAAGCTAAGGCCCAGACAGATTACAGAACGCTAAGTATGGTATGAACTCATTTTTGGCTACGTATATTTCCATGTGGAAAAGTTTGGAAGGAATACATCCATTTTTGAACAGTAGGATTTGGGGAAATTTGAATTTTACTTTAACTTATGCATTTCCTACAATTATATTTAATTTATAATATTTAGATATGTTATATCTAATAATACATTTATAATATATTTCGTTTAAAATCTTATAAGGATGTGAGCTTACTGCATTTAGAGGGAAGTATGGGGTTTAACGCTCTCTGGGCCTCTGTGGCTTACCTCTGCCCAAACCCAAAACACCAAACGTGTTGCTGTCCAGTCGATTCCAACTCATAACAACCCTATAGGACAAAGCAGAACTGGCCCATAGGGTTTCTGAGGAGCGGCTGGTGGATTCCAGCTGCTGACGTTTAGGTTAGCAGCCAAGCTCTTAACCACTGCGCCCCCAGGGCTCCACAACCCTGCCCACAACTTTGTAACCTGTTCGTTCATTAACATCTTCCCAAACACCTGATTGAATATATCAGTTTCCAGCCTAGACCCAGACCGATGTAAGCATCTGCCAGATGACATGCAGAGCCCTGTGGTGCAGTGGTTAAGAGCTCGGCTGTTAACCAAAAGGTCGGCGGTTCAAATCCACCAGTCACTCCTTGGAAACCCTATGGGGCAGTTCTACTGTGTCCTATAGCGTCACTATGAGTTGACATTGACTCAGCGGCAATGGGTTTGGTTTAGTTTTAGTATACACCATGCACTGTGCTAGGCACGTTGTAGGTATTATGGTTAATGCAGCATTCTTGAAAAGAAGATATTTAGACCCAGTTTACAGGTGGAAAAACTGAGGCTGCATGGCTAACTTGCCCAAGGCCATAAGGAGAGAGTCGTGAGTATCTAATAGCAAAGCCTCTTGTTAATTTTGTTTTCCCTGGGGTCTTGTAATAGCCTTACAGGAGCAGAAGGAGACGGGAGGGCAAAGGTGGGAGCTCAAGTCATGGACAGTTAAAGACGAGGAAGGCTTTTAACTGAATTTCCCTCCCCAGGAATAATCCTAGAAATACCCACACTTTTTTGTAGGGGTGGGTGGGAGGGGAATGTGGGGTGCAGATTGAGGAGGTGGTGGGTAGGTGTGAATCTATACTGAGATTGGCCGGGAAAGATTGCAAGCTGATTGGGATGTTAAGCAGGAAATATTTGTAAGACGTATCTCACAAATATTTGAGAAATTCCAAAGATGTCTCAGCCCTTGTCAAAACTGGCCCCAGTAATTGCGGTGGGTGAAAAACTTTTCTTAGGCTTTTCCTCCGCCGTCCTTTTTTATTTTTATTTTTTGCTTCCCACTCGACGATTTTATGGTGTTTTTACCTTTTCTCTCAGGAGAGGGGAAAGAAAGTTCTTTATAAGTTCTTTCATTTCAAGGACGAAGTTTTAAAATTATTGACCCAAAGAAAAACATTACTGATGATGGAATTTTAGGTGTCATCGAGGAAAGTATTTTTAAGTAGGATTTTCAAGCAATAATGCAGAGGGGAGCTCCTACTTTTTGTTATGAAACCATTCAGCTCTCATAGACTCCCAGACTCCCAGGGCTGGAAAGGACATTGCGTACAGCTAGTCCAGCCTCTTGGTGTACATTTGAAATCCCTGTACAGAATCCTTTCCAAGTGGGTGCCCACACCTGGGTGGTGAGGCAGTGGTTCCCTGTGAGGGAGTCCACTCTGTCTTTCAGCAGCTCCGACTGCTTGAAAGGTCTTCCTCATGCTGAGCGGAAGTCTACCTCCCTGTAGCTGAGGCACTTTTCAAGTCAGACAAGAGCCCAATAGAAAAGGTATTTTTATTCTCTGGTTTCTTTCTATTCAGACTCACTGGCAGGATTCACTGCCTGAGGTGGAGTAAATGGCCACATGCTTTTTTTTTCTGGAGAAAATTGTTACTGCTGTGATGCCTGATACAATGTGCCCACTTGGGAGGAAGAATCATAAAGTTCAAGGGTTTTGAATTGGAAAAGGCAAAGCAGAGAGACATGTGCTGGAACATCGGGGGACTAGATTCACGCGTTCTCTCTTGGCCAGGAGTACAGATTTCATTTGGAATCAGTAGACATAACCGATAAAACACAAACAGCAAGCGCATTATTTATGCACACAAACAAGCAACAATAACGGTACCAGGTTCACATTTGGGGAAAAAAAATTTGCTTGTTCATTCGGATCAAATTGGTATCAAATAACCACAAATTCCATATGCTGCTTTTTCTGTTTTGGTTGCTAGGCACAAGGAATTCATGGAGAGCTTGCTAAACAAGTTTGACACATTGCAGCATGTGAATTATAAACAGTGGTGGATTCTTTTCAGCGGTGGCTGTCATTCAGAAACAGATCCTGAATGAAGCTCTGCTCCTCAGGAAAGAGACCCCAGATTTCAGGCTGGAAGGAGGAATGACTGGCTGTGGGAGGCAGGTCCCTAGGAATGATGCAGAAGAGTAGCAGAAATGAAAGTCCTTTACGATTGCGTGGCGCTTTGCTGTGAACTCAACACCTCCCCATTCACAGCCTCATCCGACCCTCACAAGTCCCCTGGAAGAGAGGTATTAGGACTGCCGGCTGCCTCCATCTCAGGAATCAAGCCGTGAGTACCAAAATCATGTGACGGGAAGAGAAACCCCCGGGATGGGACTCTCCCAAGAGTGACTCTAGCTGTCGTGGCAGTTCTGGGGCTGTGCTCATTCAGCGAGGGAAAATCCACTAACCACCCTGCTGAGTCCAGCCAGTTAGTTTCTTGTCTTGGTTTACTCAGTGCAGAGCCAGTGGTGCTTACATAAATGTCCTTCTGTCATGAGGGAGAGAGAGAGAGAGAGAGAGAGGAGGCCAAACAGCAGCTGTCAGCAGAGTGTCAGGCTGTGGACCTGCCATCTCGTTGAGGAAAGCTCCGGTCAGCTCCAACAGTGTCCTGGGTGCAGCTCTAATCGGGGGTGATGGCATTGCCCCCAGGCTCAGGATTGCTTCTGCCCTTAAAGGGAACGGGGGAGAGGGTCCCTTAGCTGTTACCAAGGTGTAGCCTGTGAATCATTAACCAGGAGGAGAGAGGACCAGAGCGAGGTCAAAACAAATGAATCCTGATACTGAGGCCTCTCAAGACTGTACCTCAGGCGGAAATATCTGAACATTTATCTTACCGGGTTATCACAAACATGCAATATGCTTGAGTGGGAGAGGGCAGCTACTCTCTGCACTTCTTTTAACTCTAAAGAGTCTCCCAACATTTAGCATTTTCCACTGGTGATCTAATCCATCCCCCTGCCTCCGGACTGCTCCATGGACTGTAGGGCTTTTGCCAGCTGAGCCTCTCTAGCTCAGTATTTTTAAATGTTTCTGCAGTTTTTTGTGGAAGGAAAATACACAGCTACACTGCTGGCCTCACACCAGTGCCTCAAATCCTCCAGTTTTCTTCCTAAGGATCCACTGCTCAAATGGCCCCCAGGAAACAAGAACGATAAGATTGAATGTGGATAATAGTTGAAGCTGGTGGACTGGTTCATGGAGATTCATTCTATTATTCTCTCTGCAGTGCGAGTGTTTAACAATCTCCATAATAAAACGTTAAAGAAAAAAGCATCAAGATGATTGGACTAGACTGAATCACAGGATGGAAGTCTTGATACAAGCTGTGGAGTCAGGCTGGCCTGAAGTCAACTTCCAGCTCTGCCTCTTTTCATCTGTGTAATTGGGCAAGCCCCTTAACCTCCCGGAGACTTCACGTCCTCGTCTGTAACATCAGAGAAAGACTGGCTACCTCTTCAGGTTTCTGTCAGCATTAAATGAGATAATAAGGTTTTCTTAATCAACTTTAATTAGTTTAGTTAAAAGAGGGAATTTATTATAAGGATATCAGCATATTTCAGGACCCAAGGGTAGGGGGAATACAGCTGAGTCTCAGGAGTAAATTGAAACCAGGGACTTCAAGGGCATCAGGACCATAGTTGGCTTCATATCTCTATGCCTCTCTGTCTGATAGTTCTACTGTTTTCTTTGCTGCAGGCCAGCTTTCTCTGTTTGTAGTCCACACAAATGAAAACCTAGCCGTCAACAGCAGCTCCCAGGTTTACATTTCCTCAACTTAATAGAGCAACCAGTTTGGATCTCTTGGTCTGGATTCTAAGTTTTTGAGGGACAGGTCTTTTGCCTACTGTCTTGGTTATTTAGTGCTTCTATAACAGAAATATCACAAGTGGATGGCTTTAACAAAGAGAAATTTATTCTCTCACTGTCTAGGAGGCTAGAAGTCTGAATTCAGGGCTCCAACTTCAGGGGAAGGCTTTCTGTCTCTGTCAGCTCTGGGGGAAGGTCCTTGTCATCAATCTTCCTCTTGTCTAGGAGTTTTGCTTCACAGGGACCCTGGGTCCAAAGGACATGCTATGCTTCTGGTACTTCTTTCTTGGTGCTATGAGGTCTCCATGTCTCTCTGCTCAATTCTGTCTTTCATATCTCAGAAGAGATTGATTTAAGACATAATCCAATCCTGTAGATTGAGTCCTGCCTCATTAACATCATAGAGGCAGGATTTATAACACATAGGAAAATCACATCAGATGACAAAATGGTGGACAATCACACTATACTGGGAAACATGGCCTTTCCAAGTTGACACACATTTTTGGGGGATACAATTCAATCCGTAACACCTACTTAAGTAAGAAGCCCATCCCTGCACGCAATAGTGAGGGCCAGGAGCTGACATTCCACATTGTTAATATGGAAGCTCCCACGGTGGCCACATGGATGGCAGAAAGAAATTCTCAGAAGAAGGGCAAGCAGTCTCCAAACAGTGATCAGGGGCGGGATGGTGGTGATGCTGGACAGACAAAATTATGAGAATCCACTTCAAAATGCAAAATGCTTAGAACACAGTAGTTGATAGATAAGTATTAGCTCACATGCCTTTGAACGGATCCATCTTCATGCCTTTGCTGCAAAGTCTTATTTTCGCCCGTACAGCAGGAAGGAGAGGAGAACAGTAATTGAACAGGTGAAGGGAATACAGCAGTGAAGGGGATAACAGCAGTGAACAAAGGAGACAAAAATCTCTGCCCTCATGGAGCTTCTAATGGGATGATGCAATAACAAAAGTTAATTAAAATATATAATAAGGTGATGAGCACCTTGGAGAAAAATTAAGCAGGAAGGTGGGGTAGGAAGTGCTGGATGTTGTAGTTTTAAACAGGTGAACGATAAGAAAGTGACATTTGAGCAACCACTTGCAGAGGGTTGGGGAATGAGCCACGTGGCTCTTTGGGAGGAGAACATTCCAGGTAGAGGGAACAGCAAGTGCCAAAACCCTGAGGTGCCAAAAACAGGAAGAAGGCCAGTGTAGCTGGAGTGGAGTGAGAAAAAGGAAGTATAGTAAGACATGTATAAAACCAATGGCCTTTACCCTGACCTTCAGGAGTTTCCTACTTGAAGAAGGGAAGGAGAGATGTGGTATTAAATCCTAATGTTTGATGGTCAGATCATCAGTCTCATCCATTCTTAAGTGTTCTATAAACAAATCATTTCTAATGGGGGACAGCCTGTTGTAAGTCTAAGACAGAGGTCCCCAGGCTGCAGAAAATTCCACTGCTTCAAGCAGCTTGCTTGGCACACCTTGTAGCTTTATGTTAATATCCTGGTTCCCCTCTCCTTAACTGCTGCCCAAACCTATAGGAAATTTGTGGAGGCCAGTTTAGGCACCATGTTGACATTCAGGATAACCTTTTAGCTCATTAAGTATCTCATACATCATAACTTCCCAGCCTCTGGGTGGAATTTAACTTCCATTTTCTGAACATGTGATGTATGAAGTTACATGTAAACCCCATTGTGCCTGCATAGTATGATTTGGAACGTTGCTGATACAACTTGTATGAACTTCCTACTTGTAAATCCCTTAAAAGTAACCCTCCCCTGCATCCTCGCTGAGCAGCTTGGTGGCAGCAGCCCCGACTGTTCCTTTCCTTGTGCAATGAAATACAGTCGGCTTTCTGCTCTCCCACTTCAGTCTCTCATTTATTGGCTAAGAGGGGTCACACCGAGCAGAACCTGGGGTTTACACCCAGCAACATTTCAGTTTCTCGCACTGTAAGAATAACAGGAAACCATGGACAGGGTTGAAAAATGGAGGCCCAGTTGCATGGAAATGTCAGCACAACCCTCACTTCCAAGGGGCTGTTCTTTATCAAGCAACTGAGATAGTCGTATGGTACTGGTGGGGGAACTGTAATATTTGTGAATAGTGAATGTCCTTTTGCACACAGGTGGACCACTCAAGGAAGAAAACACAAGGCCAGTATTTCCAGAAAGAAATAGAAACCTAATAACAATTTTCAAAAAAAACTAATAACAATTTCCAAAAGATGCCAATATAATAATTTTTGTCAATATCTTTAATTTTGCATATTAATTGAGAGATGGTCAATGTAGTACCAGAGGAGAAAGCTCCTGTTATGTGATTGTGTACCAGAGACGTTTGTGCAATAATCACGCTGAGTGTTTTCAACAAGGACATTAATTAATAAAGACTCAGGAGGAGATGAAAAAGGAGAGCCAGAGTTCATGTAAGAGAAAAATCAGTTGCTGTCAAGTTGATTCTGACTCATGTTGACCCCATGTGCGTCAGAGTAGAACTGTACTCCATCGAGTTTTCAGTGGCTGATTTTTCAGAAGTAAATCACTAGGTCTTCCTTCCAAGACACCCCTGGGTGAACTCGAGCCTCCAACCTTTTGGTAAGCAGCTGAGTGCATTAACCATTTGCACCACCCAGGCAGCCCTTCCTTATTCCCAAGAAATTAGTAACAACTCAAAGCCCATGTTGATGTGCTCTTCTCTTGAGGCCATGATCTGTACAGCTCAAAGGTATACTCTTATGGAAATTGCAGTTTGCTTTTGAGCTTTGAACACCTGAATACAAGAAAGAACATGGGGCTAAGTGGATAAGGGAGTCCAGAAGTTAAGCACCTGTCACGAAGCAGCTGGGTAGAATGAAACAGGCAAACGTAATTTAGACAGAGGAAATGAATTACAAAGGAGACACAGGGAATCCAATCCTCTTGCAGCAGGTGGTCCAGGAAAGAATGGGGGGTGGGGGGAGGAACAGAAGTCTCCTAATGGACCTAGATTAGTAATAATATTCTCCCCCCTTTAATAACTGATTCCGATGGCCAGGAGAACAGGGAACTTGTTTTCGTAGTCTGGAATAGGCGGTGTCTCAATTAAAAAAGAGCCATTTCAAACAGGCAGTTTGCATCTACCTTTAAACTCAGGTGACAAAATGTCCAAACAAACCCCAAAATATTGGTAACGCTGAGGAATGAAACGAAGCAGGGGAGAGGAAATAGGACATTTTTTCCATGTCTTTCTCATATGTGTACACTTTAGAATATTGACCCAATACTTGAATTTGTCTTTCTAATCGTGATACAGATTATAACTATAATTTCCTTCTCCTGAGCATACTTCATACCAAGGATGGGTGATTTTCGGGTAAAATACACCAGATCACAATATATCACATAACAGATCTACCTACCTACCAACCTACCTACCTACTTTTTTATCTATCTACCTATCTTCCTACCTACCTACCTACCTATCGTCTATCAATCAAATAAGCAATAGAAATACATGTCACAAAATTCAAATGTTATATATTCTTTCTACCACCTTGCCCACAATCACTCTCTCTCGAGGCAAGAAACATTATATGCTTTATGTATACATGCAATATATAGATTGTTTTAATCAATGGTACCGTATACACTGTTTTCACATTGCCTTTTTCCTTAAACACAGTAACAATGATATGGGTCTCTATCAGTATTGTGCCTTATTTTCTGCAAAGCTGCATTCCATTATTCTATTGTATGTTTGTTCTATAATTTATTCTCCTAATAATGGATTTTTCCATCCTTTCCAAGATTTTGTCACACAAACAATACTCTACTTCTGGATTTCAGGCATTATGTAAAGACATCCAATTTAGAAACTGCTCGATTTGTTGATAGATAATGTTTAACAGTTAAACTGAAAATGTGGAGTGACAGTCTTGCGACTCAGCTTGATTTAACGAGGAGTAACAAAGCACTATCTTCTTTTACCATGTTACTATGGAATAAATGAACAGTGTCAGGAGGGAAGAAACGAAATATTCTTTTTTTTTGTAAAATGGTATTTTATTGTGTTTTTGATGAAAGTTTACACAGCAAATTAGATTCACATTTAACAGTTTCAATACAAATTGTTCAGTGACATTGGTTACCTTTTTCACATTATATCAACATTCTTGTTATTTCTGTTCTGGTTGTTCCATTTCCCTTAATCTAGTTTACCTGCCTCCCACCCCCTTGCCTTCTCATCTTTGCTTTAGGGTAAATATGCACTGTTTGGTCTCATACAGAAGATTTTTAAAAAATGTATATATACAGGAGCACAGTACTCACAGGTGATGTTTATTTTATGAGCCAATCTGTTATTTAGCTGAAAGGTGACCTCTGGGGATGGCCTCAGTTCAAAATTTGAAGGGTATCTCAGGGCGATAGCCTCGGAGGTTCCTCTATCCTCCACTGGTCAGTGAGTCTGGACTTTTTTTTAAGAATTTAAGTTTTGTTCTACATTTTTCTTCCATTCTATCCGAGACCATCTATTGTTTCCCTGGTCAGAACAGTTGGTAATAGCTGGGCACCGTCAAGTTTCTCTGCTCTAAGGATAGATAAGGCCATGATATGTGTAGGCTGTTAGTCCTATGGAATAGTTTCTTTTTGGAGTCTTCAGTTTGCTTCTTTCTCTTTTTCTCTAGACAAGTAGAGAACAATAGTTGTATCTTAGATGGCTGCTCACAAGCTTTTTTATTTTTTTATTGTACTTCAGGTGAAGGCTTACAGAACAAATAGTTTCTCATGAAACAGAAGTACACATGTTGTTTTATGACATTGGTTAACAACCCC
>NW_004444012.1:2388433-2404670 GCF_000243295.1 Trichechus manatus latirostris | reverse complement strand
TCTGATTCCCTGTTGTATTTCTTTTGGTTTTGGATAGTCCTCGATAGTTCATTTCCTAGATTGGTAAACTCACAAGCTTTTAAGACCCCAGATGTTACCAAACTAGGAAGTAGAACATAAACTTTATGGACTATGTTGTGACAGTTGACTGAGTTGTCCCATGAGGCTATGGTCCTAAGACTTCAAACCTAGTAAGCCAATTCCATGAGGTGCTTATTTATGCCTGGGAAGTATCTGTGACTGCACCCCCTATGTATTTTACTTTATATACAAGTATGTATGCAGTGTTCACAAACATGTATATACATATGCCTACAGATTATGTATACATTCACACATGTATGCACACATTTATGCATACATATCTACCTATGTAACCACACATGTATTTGTTATTGCTGTTGTAGCAAAATTATTTATATTATAGCATTTACCAAAAGTGTCCATTATTCTTGTATACTTCTCAGTGTCATCATTTACCTTGGTCGAATTGTGAAGATTTCACCCACATTTGATATTACCTTTCCCAGAAGAGAAACATTCTTGACTATTATTATTATTTTTTAATCAATTTTTATCTTTTCTTCACCTGGATAGGGCAAGAATAGGATGGATAATAGCTTTGTCTATTTAGATTTAAGAAATATTTCTAATTTCTTTATTTAAGATTAAATCTAGATATTTAAATGCAAGACACAGAGAAGTGATACAATATGCTGGGTTGTCCTATTTCAACACAGTTTTACTGGAAATTACATGGTTCAGAGTTAGAGATGCACCCAAAAAGAAACTTGTGTGAGATTTGGAAGACGGACCCTAAGCAGCAGCCATTACTCTCAGCAGGTTTTGTGCTCATCATATGGTGATGGACAGAGCAGTGGTGTCTGGTGGCTCTAGCTGATCCTTGCTCTTCTCTGCTCTGCTTCCAGGTCATCTTCTCAACTTCTGGCCTTGCTGACCAGCAGTGGCCTAGGCCGTAAATAGCCCTGGTGGTGCAGTGGTTAAGAGCTATGACTGCTAACCAAAAGGTTGGCAGTTTGAATCCATCAGGTGCTCCTTGGAAACCCTATGGGGCAGTTCTATTCTGTCCTATAGGGTCGCTATGAGTCAGAATTGACTTGACGGCAGTGGGTTTGGTTTGGGTATGACTCCACAGATGCTGTAGCTACACAGAGGCATGGCCTGTCTTGAATCTCTCCATGAGCTCCTCCTTAATGGGTCTACTCTGGCAGCTGAACATGCTTGGCTTTTAGGACTTCCCCTAAAGCTCCCACATGTCTACCCATGCCAGGGCTTCAATTGGCTTAGTTAGTGACTCTTTCTTTGATCCTCCAACTCTTCCATCCATACGTTGCTTAGCTCCTCCCATATTTGTGTACTGTCTCATTCCTATAATAAATCCCTTAATCCCATGATAATCATCTCAGCTCTGCTTTCCTAACTGAACCTTGACTGATACATTCAAGAAATGCAAAGCACTATTACCTTTATCCTTCCTGAAATATCTTATCCATTTCTAGGTTGTGTCTTGTGAAAGACAGATAGGAAAGTTAAGAGAGTAGCAACAAGACGATTGTGGCTTTCTGTCTACCTCTAATTAGCTGAGAAAAAAGGAGTGGTTTAAACTCCCATATAAGTGATCGATTAGACATCAAGGGGATCATTTCGGAGGTCTTCAGAAAAAGTGTAAGTTCTCAACTCGGAATGGCTTGATTGTGATCCTGCTTCAAATCAAAAAGATGATAAATGACCCTGAAAGTGCTTTCTAGTACTAATGTCATACCAGAGCCATAAAAGACTCAACAAATGCCACATTAAGTCAATTCATTGGTTCCAGCACATCATTCTGTTTCTGCCAGTGGCCTCAAGAGATGTTTGTGAGATGATACAGTTGTACTCTAGTATATTACCTAAAGGTGAAGAATGTGCTCTAGCAGTCTTTTCCAAATCCTACTAACATTCTTTCCTCTGCCTCTTCTCTGATGCCATTGCTTATTATTTAATTGCAGTTGTTTGGAGGACAACCTTTTGTCCCTATAGGATGTTACTTGTCAAAATTCAAGTCCTGAAGTTAGATGTTTTCAATATGACTTTGGTAGGACAAATGCTTAACCTTGCCTGTTGGCTTCTTCTAAACAATGCTATTTTCCTTTTCTGTAAGGCCTACTGGGTGGTCCAGTTCTTCCATTTCTTAAGATCCCCTACTCCTTCTGTTCAAGTTGAATATTATAAAGTTCCCCCTCCATGTTCTTGGGAATCTCCTTATGACTTCATTGTATCTTAACTGTAACCCTAGGAAGAGGAAATGGGTCCAAAAAGGTAGGGACTTGTTCAAATGTGGTCTTTTAACAATATAAAATAGTAAAGAAATAAATTCAACAACATGAAGATACTCTTTTGAAAGGCTCAATAGTCTTCAAAATTACTACCATTTGAATGAAATGTCAGTAAGAAATTTCCTTATATCTTTATACTGAGACAGTTGAGGTCATAGGGCTACTGATATAAACATTATTTCAAGGCTGCCAAGCTCTTGACTATCTCATAATGGTCAACAAGTACTTAAATGCATCCCAGCCCTTAGAAAGTGCCCATTCCAAAGAAAGGTGATCCAACAGCATACAGAAATTACTGAATGATATCATTAATATCACATGCAAGTAAAATTTTGCTGAAGATAATTCAAAAGTGGTTGTAGCAGTACATCAACAGGGAACTGCCAGAAATTCAAGCAGGATTCAGAAGAGGACATGTAAAGAGGGATATTATTGCTGATGTCAGATGAATCTTGGCTGAAAGCAGAGAATACCAGGAAGATGTTTACCTGTGTTTTATTGACTATGCAAAGGCATTTGACTGTGCGGATCATAACAAATTATGGATAACATTGTGAAGAATGGGAACTCCAGAACACTTAATTGTGCTCACGCGGAACCTGTACGTAGACCAAGAGGCAGGTATTCAAACAGAACAAAGGGATACTGCATGGTTTAAAGTCAGAAAATGTGTGCATCAGGGTTGTATCTTTTCACCATATTTATTCCATCTGTGTGCTGAGCAAATAATCTGAGAAGCTGGACTATATGAAGAAGAACGGGGCATCAGGATTGGAGGAAGACTTATTAACAACTTGTGTTATGCAGATGACACAACATTGCTTGCTGAAAGTGGAAGAGGACTTGAAGCATTTATTGGTGAAGATCAAAGACTACAGACTTCAGTATGGATTACACCTCAACATAGAGAAAACAAAAATCCTCACAACTGGACCAATAAGCAACATCATGATAAATGGAGAAAATGCTGAAGTTGGCAAGGATTTCATTTTACTTGGATGCATAATCAACACCCATGGAAGCAGCAGTCAAGAAATCCGACTACGTATTGCACTGGGCAAATCTGCTGCAGCAGACCTCTTTAAAGTGTTAAAATGCAAAGACATCACTTTGAGGACTGAGGTGTGCATGAACAAAGCCATTGTATTTTCAATCACCTCATATGCATGTGAAACCTGGACAACGAATAAGGAAGACTGAAGAAGAATTGATGCCTTTGAATTACAGTGTTGGCAAAGAATATTGAATATACTGCCAGAGGAACAAACAAATCTGTCTTGGAAGAAGTACAGCCAGAATGTTCCTTAGAAGGCAGGATGGCGTGAGACTTTGTCTCATGTACCTTGGACATGTTATCAGGAGGGACCAGTCCCTGGAGGAGGACATCATGCTTGCTAAAGTAGAGGGTCAGTGAAAGAGAGGAAGACCCTCAACGAGATGGATTGATATAGTGGCTATAACAATGGGCTCAAACATAGCAACGATTGTGAGGATGGCACAGGACCGAGCAGTATTTTGTTCTGTCATCAGAACCAATGTGACAGCACCTAACAACAATGAGAGTCCTTAGAAAATGAGAGTGATAACATGTTGATTCATCTTTAATGCATGATTAATCTTCTTCAGTGTTCAAGAAGATGGCTGAATTTGCTTGTGGCTGCATTGACAATAACTTATCTTTTTCCCTTTCATTCCTGAAGGGAAATGTCATAATGAGAATTCACCATTAAATAAAACATGTGCACTACAGATCTTTTCTTTCTGAGAAAAAGAGACTGACCTCAGCCAGGATGAATTTCTGCTGAACAAAGAAAAAGCGAGACCTATATTTAGAATCTTGTTTGTTTTACCATTTGCTATCTTTTTTGTAGCGAGAAAACTAGTGCAGAGTGTATAACAACAGGAAAGTAGCTACTACCCAACTTGTTAAGTACTATTGATGTAAAAATATTAGCACTGTAACTTGTGTAGTTTATAATTTGGTTCATTTAATCATTTATTCATCCATCCAGTCAATGAATGTCACTAAGTGTCTACTTTGTGCAAAGTATTACGCTAGGCATTGTCTGCTCTGTCCAACATGGTAGCCATTAGTCACATGTGACTTTTTAATGTAAATTAATTAAAACTCAATAAAATAAAAAATTCAGCTCCTCAGGTGCACTAGCCATGTTTCAGGGGCTCAATAGTCACATGTAGCTACTGGCTACTATATTGGACAACACAGACAGTAGACCATTTCCATCACTGCAGAAAGTTCTATTGGACAGCTCTGGTGTAGAGACATAAAGGAGCATAAGACAAATTTCTCTTCTTTAAAGGAGCTTGCAGTCTCATTGAGGAAACTTCATATTTATAAAGAAAAGGAAGGCAGTTATCATACCATTCTGCAATATAAGACAGCAATAAAATAGTAGTAGCTGTCATTTGGAGGCATGGACTATGTGCCAGGTATGTTAAACTCTTTGCATGTGGCAGAACAAAAATAATATGTGAGTGTCTGTCTTGTCCCTCTGCCTCCTCGCTAAAGAGGGTTTTGACTTTGCTTGCATGGCCTTTTCCTCCTTTCCCACCCTCTAGGTGTGTGTAGGATGGTGTTCTGCCATTGCCAGATCTGTGTTGCTAATAGATTTACGAGAATAAGGAGACAGATACAGAACTGGAGAGGGAAGAGGAAAGGGGTGGGCAAGAAGGCAAGATTCTTACTGTCTAGGGCTGGGAGAAGAGTTTGTTGGAAGTCATGAAAAGAAAGGTTCTGAGCAGCTGTGGGGGGTAAGAGACGTGTATGGAAAAAATGAAGAGGCATTGTAGATAGTTCGTTGTGGACTATATATTGCATCTAGGTATACAGATATGTGAGTAAAATTTGAGTTATTTTGAAGCTGATATTTTCTTACTGGACTGTGCTTCTTTGATTGTAACATTACTCTGGGACCATGTAAGTCTCTGATATAATAAGACTATACTATCACCATCCCCATTAATTTAACCTTTTAACCTAGAGTATTGTTATTTTTACTTTACTCATGAGCAGCTTGAAAGTCAGAGAAGCTAAATACCCACCTGGGGTCATATAGTTAATAAGTGGCAAAGTCAGATTTGAACCTAGGCATAAGTGACTCCCACATTCAAACTTTTCATTGTTATGGAGTACTATCTCAGTATAAGAAAGATCACAGGGTATGTGATATGATGCCAAGAAAGCAGTATGCACAGTAATGAGGACTATCAAGCCAGAGGAAATAGAGATGGTAGTAAGCTGGAGTGCCTAGAACATGCTTCACGAAGAAGGTGAAATATAAGCTGGCCTCGGAGGAAGATCGGGAGGATTTAGACAGGAAGTGGAGAGAGGTGTATGAGAGAAGAAACGGGGCACGTAAAACAGCTGAGGGTTCTGGCTGCAACAGAAGGCTCATTGTCTGATAATGATGTTCTAGAAGCTGGACCAAATTAGGAAAAAGATAGCTGGACAGCTAGCTCGAACCCACCAGTACTCCGCAGAAGAAAGATGTGACTGCTTCTGTAAAGATTAACCAAAAACCAAACCCATTGCCGTCGAGTTGATTCCGACTCATAGTGACAGAGTAGAACTACCCCATAGAGGTTCCAAGCAGCACCTGGTGGATTCGAACTGCCATACTTAACAACCGTAGCACTTAGCCACTACACCACCAAGGTTTCCCAGTAAAGATTACAGCCTTGGAAACCCTGTGGGGGCAGGTCTATACTAGTCCTATAGGGTCACTTTGAGTCGGAATCGACTCAATGACACCCAACAACAAATATATATATATATACATATGTATACAGCTTGAGAAATTTGCTGTTTAAAGATGATGCTAGAAATATTACTTAAATTTCAGCCTAGTTGGAAATTCCTCAGTCCTCCTTGGGAGCCTCTCTCAGGGGATAGTAAGCGTGGAGCTGGCTCAGTCTCTCTCTCCATGAGATACTATAGCTTCCATGGTTGATCATGATCAAACAATCAATTAGGAAATTCAACTGTCTTGAATTCAGAGCGGGAAGTAGGCACTCCTGCCCTCTCGTATCTCTCGATCTGGTCAGGAACCAGAAGGACACTTATAAATCTGGATCAATAAGACCTAGAGGCCAAGGATTGGGTCTGAGCGGCCTTTATATGTCCAAAGCCTCAATAGTCTCCCCAGACTTCTAGGAGCAACTGAATCCAAGCAGCATGACTTTAGAAAAAATTTTATTTATTTAATTTTTATTGTTGTTGTTGAGAATATACACAGCAAAACACACACGAACTTAAACAGTTTCTGCAGGTATCATTTAGCGACATTAATTACATTCTTTGAGTTGTGCAACCATTCTCACCCTCCTTTTCTGAGTTGTTCCTCTCCCATTAAAATAAATTCACTATCCCCTAAAATTTCTGTCTAATCTTTTGAGTTGCTGTTATTAATTAGATCCCATATAGATGGTTCTGAAAAGAGCATAATGCTCAAGGCAGACAATTTTTACTAGTTACGCTAAACTATTGTTTGGTTTAAAGAAGACTTCAGGGGATATTTTTTGTTTAAGGTTTAAAGATTATCTCAGAGTGGTAGTTTCAGGGGTTCGTCCAAGCTTCATGGTAGCAAGAAGTCTGGAGTCCATGAGAATTGGAAGTTCTATTCTGCATTTTACCCCTTTTGATCAGGATTCTTCTATAGAATCTTTGACCAAATGTTCAGTAACATCAAAATGTTCAGTCCACCATCCAGTTCTGGTCTCATGGAAAAGGAAGCAGTTGTTCATGGAGGCAATTAGCTACACATTCCATGTTGTTGTTGGTGTTGTTGAGTCGGTTCTGAATCATAGCAACTCTATGTACAACAGAATGAAACACTATCTGCTCCTGTGCCATCCTCACAATCGTTGCTATGTTTGAGCCCATTGCTGCAGACACTGTGTCAACCTATCACATTGAGGGTTTTCCTCTTTTTTGCTGACCCTCTACTTTAGCAAGCATGATGTCCTTCTTCAGGGACTTGTCCCTCTTGGTAACATGTCCAAAGTCCATGAGACGAAGTCTTCCTATCCTCGCTTCTAAGAAGCATTCTGGCTGTATTTCTTCAAAGACAGATTTGTTTGTTCTTCTGGCAGTCCCTGGTACATTCAGTATTCTTAGCCAACACCATAATTCAAGGACATTAATTCTTCTGTTTTCCTTCTTCATTGTTTAGCTTTCATATGAAGGTGATTGAAAATACCATGGGTTGGGTCAGGCGCACCTGAGTCCTCAAAGTGACATCTTTGCTTTTTAACACTTTAAAGAGGTCTTTTGCAGCAGATTTGCCCAAAGCAACACGTCCTTTGATTTCTTGACTGCTGCTTCCATGGGTGTTGATTATGGACCCAAGTGAAATGAAGTCCTTGCCAGCTTCAATATTTTCCCCATTTATCATGATGTTACTTACTGGTCCACTTGTGAGGCTTTTTGTTTTCTTTATGTGGAGGTGTAATTCATACTGAAGGCTGTGGTCTTAGATCTTTGTCAGTAAGTGCTATAAGTCCTCTTCGCTTTCAGCAAGCAAGGTTGTGTCGTCTGCATAATGCAGGTTGTTAATGAGTCTTCCTCCAATCCTGATGCCCCATTCTTCTTCATATAGTCCAGCTTCTCAGAATATTTGCTCAGCATACAGATTGAATAAGTATGGGGAAACGATACAACCCTGAGACACAACTTTCCTGACTTTAAACCAGGCAGTATCCCCTTGTTCTGTTCGAACAACTGCCTCTTGATCTATGTATATGTTCCTCATGAGCACAATTAAGTGTTCTGGAATTCCACTCTTCGCAACGTTATCCATAATTTGTTATGATCCACACAGTCGAATGCATTTGCATAGGCAATAAGACACTGGTAAACTTCTTTCTGGTATTCTCTGCTTTTAGCCAGGGTCTATCTGACATCAGCAATGATATCCCTCGTTCCACGTTCTCTTCTGAATCTGGCTTGAATTTCTGGCAGTTCCTTGTCGATATACAGCTGCAACTGCTTTTGAATGATCTTCAGCAAAATTTTACTTGTGTGTGATATTAATGATATTGTTTGATAATTTCTGCATTCTGTTGTATTATATGTCTTTGGAATGGGCACAAATATGGATCTCTTCCAGTCGGGTGGCCAGGTAGCTGTTTTCCAAATTTTTTGGCACTGACAAGTGAGCACCTCCAGGGCTGCATCTGTTTGTTGAAACATCTCAGTTGGTATTCTGTCAATTCCTGGAGCTTTGTTTTTCTCCAGTGCCTTCAGTGCAGCTTGGACTTTTTCCTTCAGTACCATCAGTTCTTGTCATATGCTATCTCCTGAAATGGTTCACCGTCAACCAGTTCTTCTTGGTACAGTGACTCTGTGTATTCCTTCCATCTTCTTTTGATGCTTCATGCATTGTTCAGTATTTTGCCCATAGAATCCTTCAATACTGCAACTCGAGGCTTGGATTTTTTCTTCAGTTCTTTCAGCCTGAGAAATGCTAAGCATGTTCTTCCTTTTTGGTTTTCTAACTCCACGTCTTTGCACATGTCATTATATTATTTTACTTTGTCTTCTCGAGCTGCCCTTTGAAATCTTCTGTTCAGTTTTTTTACTTCATCATTTCGTCGATTCCCTTTTGCTAATCTACATTCAAAAGTAGGTTTCAGAGTCTCTTCTGAAATCCATTTTGGTCTTTTTTTCTTTCCTGTGTTTCTAATGATCTTCATGGTACAATGTCCTTGATGTCATCCCACAACTTATCTGATCTTCAATTATTAGTGTTCAAGGCACCAAGTCTATTTTTGAGACAGTCTCTAAATTCAGGTGGGATGTATTAAAGGTTGTACTTTGGCTCTTGTGGCCTTGTTTTAATTTCTTCAGCTTCAACTTGAACTTGCATAGGAACAATTGATGGTCTGTTCCTCAGTCAGTCCATGGCCTAGTTCTGACTGATGATATGGAGCTTCTCCATCATCTCTTTCCACTGATGTAGTTGATTTGATTCCTGTGTATTCCATCAGGTGAGGTCCACATGTATAGTTGTCATTTATGTTGTTTAAAAAAGGCATTTGCAATGAATAAGTCATTGGTTTTACAAAATTCTATCATGCCATCTCCAGCATATTTTCTATCATGAAGGCCATATTTTCCAACTATCTAACCTTCTTCTTTGTTTCCAACTCTCTCATTCCAATCACCAGTAATTATCAATACATCTTGGTTGTATGATCAGACTGCAGAAGATGGTAAAAATCTTCAATTTCTTCATCTTTGGTGTTAGTGGTTGGTGCAAAAGTTTAAGTAATAGTCATATTAACTGATCTTCCTTCTAGTGTATGGATACTATCCTATCAGTGACAGTGTTGTACTTCTGGATAGATCTTGATATGTTCTTTTTGATGATGAATATGACATCATTCCTCTTCAATTTGTCATTCCTGGCATAGTAGACCATATGATTGTCTGATTCAAAATGGCCAATACCAGTCCATTTCAGCTCACTAATGCCTAGGATGTCGATGTTTATGCTTCCATTTCATTTTTGACAACTTTCAATTTTCCTAGATTCATAATTTGTACATTCCACATCCCAGTTATTAATGGATGTTTGCAGCTGTTTCTTCTCATTTTGAGTCGTGCCGTAGAAGCAAATGAAGGTCCCGAAAGCTTGACTCCATCCATGTCATTAAGGTCAGCTCTGTTTTGAGGCGGCAGCTCTTCCCCAGTCGTATTTTGAGTGCCTTCCAATCTGAGGGGCTCATCTTCCAGCACTACATCAGACAATGTTCAGTTGCTATTCATGAGGTTTTCACTGGCCAATTTTTTCAGAAGCAGACTTCCGTGTCCTTCTTCCTACTCTGTCTTAGTCTGGAAGCTCTGCTGAAACCTGTCCACCATGGGTGATCCTGCTGGTATTTGAAATACTGGTGGCATAGCTTTTAGCCTCACAGGGACACGCAAGCCACCACAGTACAACAAACCCACAGACATTCCATATCCTCCTCCTATTCCTGACTCTCCTTCTTCCTCTGTTGCTCTGGAAGAATAGAGACCAATTGTTGTGCCCTGTATGGCTGCTTGCAAGCTTTTAAGACCCCAGGCACTACGCAAAAAAAACTAGGAGGTAGAACAGAAGCATTAAACATGTCATTAGGCCAATTAACTGGGATGTCCCATGAAACCATGACCCTAAACCTCCAAACCAAGGAAGAAAATCCCATGAGATGTTTGGTTGTACATAAGCAGCTTCAACAGCTACTCTTCTTTTCTGTCATTGTTGTAAATATATCTATCACACAACTTTTGCCAATTCAAATTTTTACAGGTATACAACTTATTGATAGCAATTATAATAATCAGCTGTGCAACACTACCCTTAATCAATGCAATACTTCCCTCACCATTATTCCCCTCATACCCCTTCCCTCCCACCCCTGATAACCACTAATAAATTTTGTTCTCTATACATTTGCCTTTTCTTATATTTTTATGTAAGTGAGGTTATATAATATTTGCCCTTTTATGATTGATTTACTTCACTCAGCATAGCATCTTCCAGCTCCATCTGTATTGTAGCATGTATCAAGACTTCATTTCTTTTTCTGGCTGAGTAATATTCCATTGTATGTATGTACCACATTTTGTTTATCCGTTCATCTGTTGTTTCCACATTTTGTCTATTGTGAATAGTGCTGCAGTGAACACTGGTGTACAAGCAGCATGACTTTGGGTGACAAATAAAACAGAAAAAGAAGAAATAGAATTTGCAAGAGAGGCAAAGAAGGTCTGTGACCAGACTTGGGCTAGGAATGTTCTTCTAATGAGTCTACTTCGTATCACTCTGAAAATCTACCATCTGCCAGTAGAATCCAACAATCCCAAAATAGCAAGATGACCAGGCTTGAAGTTCTTTAGCTAAACAGGGCAACTTGTTCCATTGAATCAGACTCTAGGGTGAGCCCTGTCCCAGTCAGAGGATGGCTCAGCTGAGGACTTTTCTCTGCAGAATACTCTCTGCCACATGGAACAGTTAGACTAAGTGTTTTCAACTTGGGAAATTAAAACAAACAAACTTGAAGCTAGAGCCCCATTTCTAAATATTATGATTAAATTCTTTAGATGGAGTCCTAGCTTGCGTATATTTTTAACATTCTAGTGATTTCAAAACGCAACCAGGGTTGAAAAATCACTCATCTAGACCCATTCTACAACAATAGCCTATAGAAACCAAGATATCTTTATATTACCCCATAGATTTGAAGACAGTTACATTCCTGCAATTCTCTCAGATGTCTCTTGCCAGAATAAAGCAGAGCTGGCATCCTCCACTTTCCTACCAGTAACCAGTTGTTGTGAAGTCAACCCCAACTCATGATGACCCCATTTGTGTCAGAGTCGAAGTGTGCTCCATAGAGTTTTCAATGGCTGATTTTTTTTTTTTTTTTACATAAGCAGACTGCCAGGTCTGTCTTCCAAGTCACCTCTGAGTGGACTTAAACCTCCAACCTTTTGGTTAGCAACCAAGCATGGTTAACTATTTGCATCACCCAGGGACTCCCCACTTTGCTATTCTCCCTGTTTTATAGTGACTCAGGAGGGTCTTTTAGAGAGCTACCACATCCTTTATATTCCTCTGATCTCTATCTCCTTCTCCCTACTCTAGGCCTTTGCTATTCAAAGTACAATCCTCTGGACCAGCAGTAGTGGCATCACCAAGATGCTTGATAGAAATACAGAATCTCAAGCTCCATCTGATGAGTCAGATTCTGCATTTTAATAAGATCCCTGGGTGGTTTTTATGCATAGAAAATTTGTGAACCACTGCTCTAGATCACCTTTAAATGGATCCCATTGGGACAAAACCCTGACACCAGGACATTTACCAGGATAGTGTACTCCTCTCTTTCGCCCTTCACCTCTGTTATGGATTGAATTGTGTCCCCTAAAAATATGTGTTGTAAATCCTAACCTCTGACTATGGTAATAATCTCATTTGTGAAGAGGTTGTGTTATGTTAATGAGATAGGATTAGGTTATATTAATGAGGATTAGGTTATGTTTGTTATGTTAATGAGACAGGATTAGAGTGTATCTTGAGTCAATCTCTGCTGAGATATAACAGAGATTAAACAAGCAAACTAGCAGGCAGAGAGGAGAAGGGACCTCACCACCACCAAGAAAGAAGAGCTGGGAGTGGAGTACATCCTTTGGACCTGGGGTCCCTGCACTGAGAACCTTCTAGAAACAGGAGACAAAGAGCTGTAGCACTAGAGACAGTGCAGGATGATGAGAAGTGGTGGCAGACAAACGGCGGCAGCAGAACCAGGACACCGGCAGGAGACAGCGCAGTGGGGTGCCAACCCACAGAGTGAGAAAGCTGAGCGCCTTCGGGCCGAGGCTTACTGATGGAGCAAGGTGCCTCTGGGCACTTAACAATGGAGCTGAAGAGATTTGTAACACGTGCCCAAACAGGGCAGAGGCTAGGCTGAGGGGCTGAAAGAGAGAGAGAGAAAGAAAGAGAGAAGCCTGCCTGTGGGCATGGATGAGAAGCTGTCCTGACCAAAGAACTGTATCCTGAGTTATTTCTGATCCAGAGTTGTAAACTGTTATGCCAAGACACATGGATATCTCCAAAGAATGCCAGGCCCCCAGATGCTGAAAGGAGACAAGGACCTTCCCCCAGAGCCAACAGAGAGAGGAAGCTTTTCCCTAGAGCTGGCACCCGGAATTCAGACTTCTAGCAGCTCAAATCGTGAGAGAATAAATTTCTGTTTGTTAAAGCCACTCACTTGTTTTATTTCTGTTACAGCAGCACTAGATAACTAAGACAACCTCCTAGGAAACGAGGGCATTAGTTCTTTGCCATAAAGCCCATTCTTCCGTGTCAGTCATCAAGTGAAATTATATATAAATGTGAAATTAGAATCAAACTTATTATATTTATTTTTATAAATTATATATATATATGGAGAGAGAGAGAGCAGACAGCCAGTTGTCCCTGCAGTTGGCAGGACAACTGGCTGATGGGGAGAGATTGGTGTAGGGAGGGGAAGGCATAAGCTCAACACTCAGTCACGCACTCAATGCACAACAGCTGAATGCATGAGCTATTCAGATGCCGTCCACATTTCTTGAGTCTCTTGTTTTCGACTTGATTTGGCTTGGGTCTCTCTTAGCTCATATTGGGTAACATCTCCTTCCTTTATGGTTTAGTGACTCCAGGACAGGCACTGGCAGCTGGGTCTGAGCAATGCTTTAAGGCATTTGACTATTTCAGAGGGACATAACAAGGGACTGATTAATCCAAAATAAATCTCTTGAGCATACACTGCTCTTCAACTCCTCATTATCAGTTGAGAACAGAGTCTCTTGGCCTTGGAAGTAGAAGTTCAGAGAGGTTTAAGTCAAAAGGAGATTCCTCTACTCTTCATAATATGTCACCTTGGTCACCAGCATTTAGTGAGACCTGTGTCCCATAGCTCCACTAGGGACAGCATAATTCTATATAGCATCGAGATTAAGAAAATGAGTTTTGGAGTCAGATAAGTTTTGCTTGAATTCCACTTATGCCACATCCAGGCTTTCACCTTGGTTGTGTTCCTTCTTGAGCTTTAACATAAATGTTCTTTTTTGTAGAATGAGGATGGTGAGAGAATTTATATTCTTAAGTTGTTGTGAAGATTAAATATACAGTGTATAGTCTTACAGCTGGTACCAAGAAGTGCACTATAAACAGCACTATTATAAGATCATCGTTATTATCTTATTATCATAGCCTGCATTATACACATTAGCAACCACCATAAAACCAGGGTGAGAAGTTATGTCTGGAATTTCCTTAGGGACAGTAGTTAAATCTCACTTAAGTATACCTAGTGTTCTGTGCAGGTTGCTTTGAGGTACTTTAAGTGTGAAAAACACAGGCACTCGCTTCTTAAAAATAGCAAGCACATTTACTTATACACAGGCATCTAGGCTCCTGGGGAAATACTCTTTCTGAAGAGAAAGGTGTAAGCTGTAGCTGTCTTGGGTGATTCTTAGGAATAAAAGAATGTACAGCAACAAAAGGAAAGTCCTACTGCAAAAGGATTTGGCACTGTGTATACATTTATTGAAAGAAAGCTGCTAAGAAAGCTTATTTATTGCAGTCATTTTTGAGCCATGCTCCAGTTCCAACCAAGTGCTAGAATGCATTTACTGTCCCCAGCCTGCTGAGTTTCGCTTTGATGGTTCCAACTCAGCCCTTACTAGAATGCCAGAGCTTGAAGGCAGAGTCTGAACCCTCCGATGCCAGGTTATTCTTGGCAATAACCCACCTTGGCCCAGATGGAGTCCTCAGGCTCTGTCCTCATTATTAAGGGCTGGAACCAGGAGAGATGTCTTCTGTATGGACTTATGCAGGCATGACAATCTCATCTGGCCACACCCAGGGATTGGGGCCCTCCTGTGGATAATGAAGGGCTAAGGTGGGATCACTGTCTTTTTCATTCTTTTCTTTCAACAACAGAACTCTTTAACAAACAATGAAGTATCCCAATACCTAAAACAGGTAACAGTGGATTTGTTCTATTTGAGAAGGATGTATGTGTTATAAGACACTTTTGGAGACTGTATTTTTCTAGATATTCACTGCCACCTTCCCCACCCGCCCCACCCCCACACATACACAGTCAGTAGTCTCTGTAGCTTGCCACCAAGAATCACTAGGCTCCTCTGAACATCATTTTAAAACCACTGCACTAAATGATTTCTAAAGAAGCCCTGGTGGTGCAGTAGTTAAGCGCTCAACTACGAACTCAAAGGTCAGTGATTCGAACCTACCAGCCACTCTGCGTGAGAAAGATGTGGCAGTCCGCTTCCATAAAGATTACAGCCTCGGAAGCCTTATGGGGCAATTCCACTCTGTCCTAAAGGGTCACTATGAGTTGGACTCAACTCGATGGCAACTAGTTTGATTTTTCTGGTTTTAAATGATCTCTAAGGCATAGTCAGCTCTGTTTTCCATTATACCAATGAAGCAAATATGGTTTCCAGGGGGATAAATAAGGGTTACATGTGCTGGGGTGTGGATGGAATAGAGTATGTAAGAGAAGCCAAGGCTCAGAGAAAACCTAGGGCGGAAGCAGAAAAAAAGCTGGGGACCCAGGGAAGGGGAGAGCATCAGTGGGAGAGGCTGGGAGCCCCTTTAAGAGCATACGAGGCAGCAGGAGACTGATTCTGTTCCCTGAGTCCTAAAATGAGTGCGATGAGCTCACCGAGGCGGCATTTGTCTGTCCCCCTACCATGGCCTGGAATTGTTCACGTGCCTCAATGCACCAAATATGCTTCCCGTGCCCAGGCCAGCAGCACATTCACGCTCTGTGGTTCAATTCCCGTGTAGGCCAGTAAGTGGGCCTGGGAGGTTGGCACAGGGGGAGAGCACGTTTTCATCCACAGAAGTCCAACTAGGACTCAACAGCTCTGGGCCTTTGAATTATTTAGTATTAACATCTATAAAGTGTGTGCTTGAGAGCATATTAGAAACATCTAGTACTTACTACGGTGTTGGAGAAGAATATTGAATATACCATGGACTGCCAAAAGAAGGAACAAGTCTGTCTTGGAAGAAGTACAGCCAGAGTGCTCCTTCGAAACAAGGATGGCGAGACTTCATCTTTGGAAAACATGTTATTAGGAGGGACCAGTCCTTGGAGAAGGACATCATGCTTGGTAAGATATAGGATCAGCGTCAAAGAGGAAGACCCTCAATGAGATGGATTGACAGAGTGACTGCAACAATGGGCTCAAACATGGCAACGATTGTGAGGATGGCGCAAGACGGGGTAGTGTTTCCTTCTGTTGTACGTGGGGTCACTGTGAGTCGGAACTCATTCGACGGCACCTAACAACAACAGCAGTACTTACTCTCTACCCT
>NW_004444012.1:2385811-2387917 GCF_000243295.1 Trichechus manatus latirostris | reverse complement strand
CTGGGCTGCTCGGCCCAATTCAATGTAAACAGAAGATCAAGAGGTCAAAAGGTCATGGGAGGGGGAGGGGAAGGGACAAGAGCGTAATCTCTACTGGGGCACCTAGAGCTGCTTCACATCCAAGCGCCAGGCCTCCCAGTCACTGAGACTCCCTCAGAAGGAGCCCTGCTGGGGACAGTAACAGAGAGTTCATTTCCTTTTCTTCACTTGGAGGTTGGGGTGGTAATTTGCATCTAGTCCCCAATTTCCATCCTGGATTCTGGACTTGGAAGGGGCTCCTGTGGTGAATTTAGGAGGCAAATTTTCTTCCACCTGGAAGTGAGGGGGTTGGAAGAGGGGAGGTGAGGAGTGGGTTGGATAACTGAAGTGGCTTTTGCAGATTCTGAACATCCCCTAAGTAACAAAATTGGGTTACTCAGAAGGGTCCACCTAAGAAATTCCACAGGCGCCAGCAAGTCTAATTTGGATACTACCCGGGAGCCAGGAGGGTCCTGGCTGCCTCTCTCCTGTTCCTTTCTCATGAGGCGGCAGAGTGGAGCAGTGGGTGCAAGCGGCCGTGTGTGGGCGCCCTGTGTACCTCCTCTGCAAGGGTGCAGGCACCAGGCATCTGCTCTCGCCCGCCTGCCCAAAATAGACTGTCTCATTGTGATGGATTAATCCTTTGGCTCCGATCCTGCCTGGGTCACCAGCTCAGCCTGCACTGCGGCGTGCTGGGAGGTGGGGGGCGGAGGGAGGAGGGGCACTTAACTCATTCAGCATCCCCTCTTCTGTCCAGCAGAGGTGCCCTGCCCAGCTGCTCAGCCTTTATGTAGAACCTGAGACAGGGCTGGCAGCTGGACCCGGTGGGGACCTCCAACAAGGAATGGCTCATGGATTTCTGGGAGCAGAGAACCAAATTAAAGGAGCTCTTATCTTTCTCTAAAAAGCCCTAGTGATGCAGTGGTTAAAGCGCTCGGATAGCCAAAACGCCGGCTGTTCAAACCCACCAGGCGCTCTGTGAGAAAGCTGTGGCGGTCTGCTTCCATGATTACAGCCTTGGAAACCCTGTGGGGGCACGTCTGTTCTGTCGTATAGGGTCACTGTGAGTCAGAATCAACTCCACAGCAGTGGGTTTTGGTTTTTCTTTCTCTGATCTCTTTGAGCATTTTCTATTTCTCACTCGACTTCTGTAAATTTCAATTTCCTCCTCTGTAAAATGGGAATAATTACATTACTTAACTCATAGGGCTATTATTATGACTGAATGAGTTCATGTATATAAAGTGCTTCAAAGTGTGCTGAGTCTCTAATAGGTGTTATGCAAATGTTGACTAGGAGTCATTATTATTATTATTCTCTTATGATACACGTCACTTCCCAGTTCATGTTATAAAAATTTATGTACATTTATAATCTCTTTAAAAAAGCCCCTTGCTCATGCACATGTTTATGTCACTCACTTACCACAGCAGTCTGCTCATCCACCACCACCACCACCAGGTGGAGCTGAGTTGACTGTAGCTCATGGTGACCCCATATGTGTCAGAGTAGAACTGTGCGCCACAGAGTTTTCATTGGCTGATTTTTTTGGAAGTAGATTGCCAGGCCTTTCTTCCAAGATGTTCCTGGCTGGACTCGAACCTCTAAACTTTTGGTTAGCAGCCAAGCTCATTAACCACTTACACCACCTGGGGATTCCATTCTACTCATAAAACAAAAACAAACAAAGCCATTGCCATCAAGTCAGCTCCAACTCATGGTGATCCCATGTGTCATAAAGTAGAGCTGCTCCATAGGATTTTCTTAGCTGTAATATTCCTGGAAGCAGATCTCCAGGTCTTTCTTCCTTGGTGCTACTTGGTGAGTTCGAACTGCCACCTTTAGTTTAGTACATGAGCATAAATTGCTTATGCCACATAAGCACCTAAAAAAAGATGTTGTCGAGTCAATTCCAACTTATAGTGATCATATAGGACAGGGTAGAGCTGTCCCATAGGGTTTCAAGGCTGTAAATCTTTACAGAAGCAGACTGTCACATCTTTCTCCTGCTGAGTGGCTGGTGGGTTTGAACCACTGACCTTTTGGTTATCAGTCAAGTGCTTGACTACTGTTCCACCAAGAACCTCA
>NW_004444012.1:2383278-2384750 GCF_000243295.1 Trichechus manatus latirostris | reverse complement strand
TTTATTTCTTGTAGTAACATAGTTTATATTGCCGAAAACCAAATCCAGAGTCTTATCGTAAGAGTGGCTGAATTATAACGCCAACTCAATTCCCAACCTCGAGTGGTGTCAAAGTTAAAGTGAGGGCATTGATTGGGAAGAAATGGGATCTTGAAACTTGGGATGGGTACATATGGGTAGATAATCAGGAAACTGGGGACACTGAACTCCTAAATTCCGTTGAATCACTCCTGCCAACAGAACCAGCCCTCTCTCTCCCATCTGAAGAGATTACTCCATCTTTGGCTGCTAACCCATCCTCCTCAGTAAAATCATTGATCACTCCACCCCCTTCTGATGAGATTAACCCAGCTGTGTCTAAAGAGCCTTTGTCTGAGTCATTGCCTAGGGCACCCCCTGAGACACCTGAGGCAGATGCCTTACAAGACTTTGTTGAATGTTCTCAGAAAACATCCCTACCACCCATTTTGGCTTCTAGATCTATAACTATACTTAAGTCTCAGCAAGCCCCAAAAGGTGAAGTACAAGTGTGACCCAGGAGGAGGTATGCTACACCCCAAAAGAACTACTTGACTTTTCTAATATGTACAAACAGAAACCTGGGGAATATGTGTGGGAATGCCTATTAAGGATGTGGGATAATGGTGTAAGGAACATAAAGATAGATCAATCTGAGTTTATTGATATGGGCCCACTAAGCACAGATTGTTCGTTCAATGTTTCAGCTCAAAATGTTAGGAAAGGATCTAATAGTTTATTTGGTTGGGTCGCTGAAGCATGGATTACGAGGTGGTCTCCACTAAATCAAGTTGAAGTACAACACCTGCCTTGGTATACTGTAGAAGAATGTATCCAAAGGCTTAGGGAAATTGGCATGTTAGAGTGGATTTATCAGATTAGACCCACAGACTCACACATGGAGTGCCCAGAGGACACACCTTTTACCACAACAGTGAGGAACAAATTTGTGAAGGGAGCTGCAGTATCCTTGAAGACTGCTGTGATTGCTATTTTATGTAACTGAATTCAGACACATAACTACAATGGGGCTGATTGGATTCCATGGTAGTAGGGGTCAAGTGGCAGCACTCAATTGACAAAGACAAAGTGGGCATGGTTACTGTAATGGACAGAGGAATCAAAGCAGTAATCAGAATATTCTGACTCATATGGACTTATGGCATTGGCTACTTAGTCTTGGTGTCCTTAGAAGTGAAATAGATAGGAAATATACTAAATATTTACTTGATCTGTATAAGTGGAAGAACTCTAGGTCAAGTGAACAGTGGTCTAACTCGAATCACCAGCATAGTGAGGCACAGCCCCTCAATCAATTCCCAGACTTGAGTGAGTTTACAGACCCACAACCCCTTGAATAAAGGGGAGGCCAGGTCCCCTTGAGGAAGGAATCCACTATACTGCCAAAAACTTATACTTTTAATATTTCTCCCAGCCTTTCCCAAAGGGATCTA
>NW_004444012.1:2379884-2382801 GCF_000243295.1 Trichechus manatus latirostris | reverse complement strand
GCAGAGATTACTGCCACCATCAAGGACTTGAAGGATGCAGGGGTGTAATTCCCACCACATCTCCACTCAACTCGCCTATTTGGCCTGTGCAAAAAACAGATGGATCTTGGAGAATGACAGTGGATCATCAAAAACTTAACCAGGTGGTGACTCCAATTGCAGCTGCTGTTCCAGATGTAGTTTCATTGCTTGAAGAGATTAATACATCTCCTGTTACCTAGTATGCAGCTATTGATCTGGATAATGCCTTTTTCTCCCTACTTGTTTCAATGGACCACCAGAAGCAGTTTGCCTTCAGCTGGGAAGGCCAGCAATACACTTTCAGTGTCATACCTCACGGCTACATCAACTCTCCAGCCCTGTGTCATAATTTGTATTTATATGCTTTACTGGTTTTGTTTCTCTAGAGAACCCAGACTAAGAGACCTCCTGTCTTAAAAAAGGGGGAAATACTCTTCACCAGTGAATAATACTGAAGGTGACCAAGATAAGACACACCGAAGGGCCACAGCAAAATGGAGTCTATTACGAATTCTATGTTTTTCTTCTTGGCAGTTTAGTTCTGAAGCTTAGGAATGACCAAGGTCAATTTGAAAGAGCTGCTCAGGGACCCACATCAGGGTCATCCTGTGTTTGGAGGACTAGTCAGAATGGCAGGGATTGAGTCCATCCTAGGTATGACCTTGAGGTTCTATTCAAGATTCATTGATGCTAGTCTCTGGGACTGGCCGTTAAGCAACCTAGCCTTGGAGGAAGAAGCAGGGAGTTGTGCACCGAACATTCACTATAAAGTTTATCCTTTCAGTGGGGTATGCTCCCTCCTTCCCTCACCATCCTTTATTATCCCATCCAAAGTAAGCAGGGAAGAGGAAGCCTGTCTGTAGTTGGTATTAAATGTTCCAAACCTAACTGTTGTGATCTTACGAGATACTGTAAAAAGGCCCTAGGGATCCCCTGAATGAATTATTTGGAAACATCCAGAAGTGATTGACTGCATCTTGTAAGCAGGAAGAAAACCAGAAGAGCAGTTTTGGGTCAGGTGTATGAACACTCTTGAGTCTCGCACAGTAAGCATTTGGCTATTTTTGTGTCAAACAGTCTCACAAGCTCGTTAGGGGTGTGAGGCTTCTTCAGAAAGCAACAATTAACCTTGGGGAAGACTAAAGTTAATTCTGGGGGAACTTAAACAACTTTTGACCCCAACTCAGGAGGCTGGGGAAAGACGAAGCATTGCATGATGCTGGGCAGCAAAAACAAAAACCCGCAGGTGGATGATTAAAATGATGGCTGAAAAGGGCAGTAAAGCAAAGATGGTCCAACAGCTTGAAGATTATGAGACAGCATCAAACGCTGTTGGAACAGGTCAGGGGGACAAAAGTCACGTTTAGGCTCTGGCCCCAACCCTCCCACTGAACTGAGTAGTTTCTGTCCCAAACTGACCTTCAATTTCACAGTTCGGTCTAGAATGAGGTTTGTGTAAATTCGCAGTTAGCTAGAGATTACAGATGAGTCACTGTGTATAAAGGGCTGTACCCTTTGCGCCACCTTGCACAGGCACATTCTGCTGAGTAGGCTCAATTCAGCGGGTGACAAGTCAATTCCTTGTCATGAGGCCTTCCTCCCACTAGAGCCTCTGCAGTGAGGAGGGCGGGGCAGCCTGTAGGAGCTGAGGAATGTGAGCCTGATCTGAGAAGCTGTGACTTTTGCTACCTTATGTGGGATTAGATGGAAAGGGAGTTCTGGTCCCTTCAGGCTCTCAGGATTAGCTTTATGCACACACACACATACACACACACCTCACAGCATCTGAGACCAGCTTCTGAAGCTAAGCCTGTTATGGAGGAGGAAGGAATTGCCTGCTAGGAGTAGCAAGCTGCTTCTTTCAGCAGTGCAACTGAGATGCACAGTCCGTGTACACTTTGCGTGCAGACAGAACCCCTAAATAAAAATTAATTCAAATAAAATATTTGACATTCAAGTTAAAATGAGGAGAGGCAGACTGGCTCCCTGCTCAGAGAATCAAGAAGTGGTCTTTTCTAAATCCAGCTCTGCTGTTGGTGACATTGAACAAATCATTGAACCTCTCCATTCCTTGATTCCTCTAAGTGTAAATCAGGAGCTATAATTCTGACTAGCTAATCAGCTATGGAGGAACCCTGGTGGCGCAGTGGTTAAGCGCTTGACTGCTAACCAAAAGGTCAGTGGTTTGAACCTACCTGCTGCTCTGCAGGAGAAAGATTGGGCAGTCTGCTTCCATAAAGATTTACAGCTTTGGAAAGTACAGCTCTACTCTGTCCTACAGGGTCACTATGAGTCAGAATGGACTATGGAATCAGTTATGTGAAGGATAATTGGGGGAGAGGGAGAGAGAATATTAGTAAAAGCCTTTTACCCACATGTTGTTGTATACTATCGAGTGGATTCTGACTCATAGAGACCCTATAGGACAGAATAAAACCGCCCCATAGGGTTTCCTAGGCTGTAATCTTTACAGGACCAGATTGTCTTTTCTCCTGCAGAGTGGCTGGTGGATTCGAACCAGTCACCTGTAGGTTCGCAGCTGAGCTCTTTAACCATTATGCTTACAGGACTCTTTCTGCCTATATATGTAGCACAAAATGTTAAGGAATGCTATAAATTAAGGAGCCCTGTTGGTGCACTTGTTAAGTGCTTGGCTGCTAACCGAAAGTTCGGTGGTTCGAATCCACTAGCTGCTCCACAGGTGAAAGACTTAGTGGTCTGCTTCCATAAAGATTGCAACTTAGGAAACCCTACGAGGCAGCTGTACTCTGTCACATGGGGTCAGTATGAGTCGAAAATCTACATACAGCCCCTACCAACAACATAAAGCATTCTTAGTGACATTTGGATATGCATATTGTAACTTCCTCTCTCCATCGCATACCTTCAGGCTACA
>NW_004444012.1:2373240-2374115 GCF_000243295.1 Trichechus manatus latirostris | reverse complement strand
CAGCAGCCTGGAATTGTGTGTGTTGTGAAAGGGGTCTTGTTATCATACATGCTCTACTACCAGTGTGTTCACCCCATTTTGTGTTCTTCACCACTGGGTCCCCTAAGCCTGGCAGATAAGAGGTGTTCAATAAATACTTGCCGAATAAGTGACCAACTAAATGACTCCAAATACCCTTTTCTGGACTTCAAGTACAGCGCCCTGTCTACACAGGATACTCAATAAATGCTTGGTTGATGATGTGTTGTTGGTTTTCAACCCAGCTTATGAACAGAATTTGGAACCTGCCATTGACTGCTTTGACATTGCATCTCCTTAAGATGAATGAGGGGTGGTGCTCAAAGCCACCAGCCCCAGCACCCCATTAGCAGTAAGAGTGCAGATTTCTATTCAGTGCAGGGAACAGTACTGGTGTTCTGTGGCTTCTGTGGCTTGGAATGTGGGATTACAAGTGTAACCATGTTGCATCCTGTTTTCATTTGCCAAAAAAGTCAATGTGTGGAAATTAGTATTAATGGGGTAATTATTTTGGTTGCCAACAAATTCAACGGCCTCTGTCTCTGTTAAGGTGAGTGATAACAGGTCAGAGAAGTAGCGATTTGGGTGAACAGAAAAGTCTCCAAGTTTAAGGTCTTCATCATGATTTGAAGGAAAAACAGCACTGAGATTATGAGACAAGCAATGGGGAATTAGGGCAGGATTCACATGCAGTGATGTGCACCTGAATATGAGAATTTGTGAAAAGCTTAAGAATTTTTGTTTTAACCTCCAGCCTATTGGAATAAATATTTCATAAGCCTCTTAAGGAGGCTGCATAAAGGTTGTGTCTCTTTCCAGCAAGACGAGCACAGCTTGCCTGCATCTCTGAGCTGTGA
>NW_004444012.1:2370234-2371360 GCF_000243295.1 Trichechus manatus latirostris | reverse complement strand
GAGCTTTGTAACATAACTTATGTAAGTATTATATAGTCATTGTGGAAAATAAAATACATTGAAATATGTTGTTGTTAGGTGCCGTCAAGTCGATTTCAACTCATAGCGATCCCATGTGACAGAGTAGAACTGCCCTATAGCGTTTTCTAGACTGTAATCCTTACAGGAGCAGATCACCAGTTCTTTCTTCTGTGGAGCCACTGGGTGGGTTCAAAATACCAACCTTTCAGATAGCAGCTGAGTGCTTTCATACCCCTACTGCCCAAAGGGAACCTCATCTCTGTATAACTTCTTGTCATGCCCGCTTCCAGACCTTTTCCACATACACATACACACACATTTCATACACTCTGTATTACCAAATTTCTTGGTTATTTTTTTGAATCATAAATATTTGATGAAAGTAATATAGCCTGTACTAGCCCATAATCTACTCACACTACACTAGTCTGTAATCCTCCATGGCACTGAGTACAGAGCTATAGTGAGTATAGTTATGTAAATGATTGTTGAAAACAATGAAAAAATACACTTCCCTAAACAACTGCGGAGCCCTAGTGGTGCAGTGGTTAAGAGCTCAGCTGCTAACCAAAAGGTTGGCAGTTCAAATCCACCAGCTGCTCCTTAGAAACCCTATGGGGCAGTTCTACTCTGTCCTATAAGGACCGTATGAGTTGGAATCGAGTTGATGGCAATGGGTTTTATGAGTAAACACTTGAAGGACTCTCAATAAACATTATTGAGTTCTTTCATTAATTAAGGAGCTGTCATGAAAACATTTATTGCATTTATTTAATGAACTACTTTTATTAGTTGAGTTGTGATGAAAGGTTCAGGTTTTGAACCCCATGCGGGTGATGGGAGCCAATACACTAAGCCAAGTGATAGTCTGTGTTGATTGCTGGATACCTCGTGGTTTTACAGACATCCACTCTTAGTTGCTTAACTCAAGTGGGGAAGATCTAAGAGATGTGCCTGGGTCCTTTGTAGGAGTATGTTCTGGAAACTCCTGCTCCTAGTCCGGATTTTAGTTTCCCAAATCAGGATGAAGGATCCTGACCTTTCACAATTCCCAGTGCAATATATGGATTTTAGCTGAGAAACTGAGGGCTCTGGATATCTCAGT